>NW_028277030.1:29687173-29993804 GCF_059951505.1 Python bivittatus
AATCCCATTAAGATGCCAAATAATCATTTCACTCATGGTACCAGCCAATAAAAATCTAGGTTCAAAGCCCAATGAATGAAAAACTGGCCTATTTAAGAGGAAAGAGCATTCTTAGCCATTACACACATACTTGTTTTTGTATATGGAGAAAAAGGCTGTGACTTTGGATGAAGGAAGGTAAATCTAGCAGTGCTACAGTTTTAGATATAGGAAATAAGACCCAATAAATTAAATGGAATTTACCTTTTGGTAAAATGGAGTGTGCTGTTTATGAGGAAGACTTTCATTGTTTTCATTCAACCAATTTATTGTTCAGCATATCTTGCAACAAGAATGAATATGCTTAGTTGTCCAACTACCTTTCATCCAACATTGTCTCTTCTATAATATGGCAAGGAAGACATATTGGAGTTTGGATTACTGTGTACTGCTTTACGGCCTCTTTTGCCGAGCTCTTAAAAGTTCAGTGTCTTTGCACCGACTTCAAATGCTTGGCGAAGAGCAAATCATTGTTTTTTTCTATGTGATTCAATGTGTATTGATTATTTAGAATCCTGCATTTTAAAGGCAGAATAAGAAAAAGTCAAAGGATTTAATTAAGGGATCAATCTTTGTTTCATCTCAACCTAAAGCTAATATTTTTGTAGCCATCAGAATTGGACAGTTATGGATATTTGTTGGCACTGTGTCCAGATCTGGAATTGTCAGTAGCCAACTTAAAAAAAAAAAAAAAGTCCCCTGAACATAGCACACACATCCAGCCTCCTTGGATGGAGATGAACCCTACTCTTTAGACAGTAAAGATGAGAAAAGAATGTCTCAGAGAAGTTTATATTCATGAAACTAGCAAAGATCTCAGCCAGCTCTGACCCTATTTAACACTTCAGTTTATTCTTTCCAACCCAACATAATGTTGGAAAGAAAATCTGTAAAAGAGGTTAGGCCTCTGTCTGTCTGTCCATCTGTCCATCAGCATAACTCTCTGAAAACAGAACAGAATAGAATCAAATCTGGTGTAGGGTGGACAAGCCAGCAAAAGATCAAGTTAGAAAATAGGCCAGATCTGACTGGAAGCTGTAGAGAAGAAAATAAAAATCCGGGGGGAAAATCCCCCCCAACTCATTCCTCAGGGAGTGGCAGTTTGGAATGCTGCCAGCTCCTCCATTCTAACCCCCTCCCTCCAGGTCACATGATCCAGAGCAGCGGGTATGCGCTCCCCTTATATACACAAATATATTCTGTCACAACACAAGGGGTGAGCAGAAACACACAGGCAACCCATAGGAACCCACCTTGGTTAATCCTGAGTACACACACACACACACACACACACACAGAATAACAGAGGCAACATGTATGTACACATTCTGATTAAACTCCTGGGAGAAAGTACACACATACAAAAGCATGAGATGCCACCCCCAGGGATCACACCTGCAAACTTAATTTTTTTTTTTTTTAGATTTTTTATCCCGCCTTTCTTATTTTTATAAATAACTCAAGGTGGTGAACATACCTAATACTCCTTCCTCCTCCTATTTTCCTCACAACAACAACCCTGCGAGGTGAGTTGGGCTGAGAGAGAGTGACTGGCCCCAAAAGGTCACCCAGCCGGCTTTTATGCCTCAGGTAGGACTAGAGCTCACCGTCTCCTGCTTTCTAGCCTGGGGCCTTCACCACTAGACCAAACTGGCTCTAATTTTCCTTCTCTTGCTGGTTTTGAGCTGTTATGAAAAAGAAAAGCTTCTCCTCACCCTCAAGCAGCTGCAGTTTAAGGGGTCTGAGAGAGTTTTTGTCTGACTTTTCTCAGCTGACATACTGTGTTATGGTGGAACTGTCTGATTTTATATTATGAAAGGACATTCCAGGAAACATGCCTGTAATTTCTCTTCTCTTCTGCCTAGGCTGGCTTCATCCACTCCCGTGGTCGGGATGCAACCAGCTGACAGTAACTGTCACACACCCCATGCTCCAGTCAGAGACTCAAGGGACTGAGAGAGCTTTGATCTGTCCCTCTTCAGTCCGCTGCAAAGGACTGGCACTGAAAGGATGTTACCTCTCCAGTGACATCAGTCAGACACTCAGGGAACTTCACCTATACAGCTGAAGCATAATACTACTGTTACATTTTACATTATATTTATTATGTTGTATTGCATTGCATTGCACTAACGGTCAATGCCTGGAATACATACATAAACGCAAAAGAGATGCCCAATGAAACTTCAACGAAAAATATACATTGTAGGATACACCAGAGTTTGTTGAGTCAGAGTTTGCTAAAAAGTGGTATTTGGATACTGTATATCCAATAGATATAGGATACTCTTTTGGATTTCTACCTACTAAAAGAAAATAAATATAAAATTTAGCATTTATGTTTAGTAAGTGCTGAAATAGTACTGTTCGAGTTATCAGTCTAAAACTCCTGTGTTCAATTAACTCTACCATCCCTAATTTATTAATTTTATGTATTCATTCATAAGATTTCTAAACCACCTCACCTGGGGGGGCTCTAGGCAGTGAACAAAGTCCCAAAGGCTAGTATAGTCTTATATCTACCCTCTAAGACTGCCAAGGGAAGATCATTAAAATGTGCCCTTGAGATGGCTCACTGATATTTTGGATAAGTTAGTGACTTTAAATAGTTTGTAGGAGAGTATCTCTGACAGTATCTGAGGGATATACACACTCTGGAGATTCAACTTAATTCAGATTGCAACTTGCTCTTGATATGCTGCATCATAACATCCTTAGCGCATCTTACATCTTCCTTGACCAGAGAAAGCAGATACTCACATGAGAGGCTGCAAGACAGCAATTTCCTTGTGATGCTTTTCCAGCAAAATGCTCTTTGCCTGCCCAGTGCCAATCATGGGAGCAGTCCAGTAGTTGTAAAGTTGCACCTTGGCTAGGCAATTATCATAATGTGCCATACTTCCGTTTCAATTTGCTAAGGCTAATAGACATCCAAATGACTGGGACGGTTGTTGAGAAGGTAATGGGACAGCAGTTAGAGAGGGTCTATCTGAACTGGATTATCAGGACCCCTTCCAGTTCAAGACCAGGTATGGTTCTCTTGTAGCTGACCTATGGCAAGACTTCGGGTGGGCAGGATGGGGGGGGGGGAGACAGATTGCACTACCCCATGTTTTGCTTGCTGTCCCAGCAGCATTCAGTACAATCAACCATGGTCCTGTCTGGGATCACTACTTTGCAGTGGTTCCAATCAGTGTGGGAAAAGAGGACAAATCCTTAGTACTTCACTATGCGAAGCTTAGGGCTGTCCTCTCCCTCATTTTCTTTAATGTCTGCATGAAGCTGCTGGGGAAGGTCATCTGTCAGTTCTGGGTGATGCATCGTCAATATGCTGACGATACTCAGCTCTATTTCCAGCCAAGCAGCCATTGTGGTTCGAAGTCCTGAGGGAGAGGGTGGCTGGAACAGAGCAGGTTTATGATGAAACCCAGCAAGATGGAGATACTATTTATTCAGAAGCCCTCAGGCTCCAGTACTCCTTTTTCTCTAGTTCTGGTTGGGGTGGCACTGCCTCAGAAGAGCACATCTGCAACTTGGGGTTCCTTCTGTTCTTGCAGTTCCGATTGGAACAGCAAGAGGAGTCACAGCCTGGAAAGCTGTTACCTGGCTTTGACTGGTGCACCATTTTGGCCTTTTCTCAGTCAAGAGGCTCTGGCAATAGTAGTACATGCCCTTGTCAGTGCTGGATGACTACAATTCATGCTATGTAGGACTGCCCTGAGGGTTATCCAGAACTTCAACCGGCTTTGAATGCAGCTGCTCTCCTGCTGACAGGTCAGCATTGGTACAGCCGAATAACACCAATTTTCTGGGAACTGCAGTGGTTGCCAGGAAATGTTCAGGTCCAATTCAAGGTACTGGTTGTTCCCTATTAACCCTTTAATGGCTCATGTCTTCATTACCTTTCAGACCATCTGACCCATTTAGGTCTGCTCACCCACTCCATGTGTGTACCAACAGCACAAAAATAAAATTCCTCCTTTACGAAAAGCCAAGGAGGAAGGAATCAAGATGCTTCCTTGGTGGCAGCCCTTTTTCCTTTGGAACAGTTGTCCCCAAGGCTGTCCTAACCTTTTAAAAAAAAACAATTAAAACTGTGCTTTTCCAATAGGTCTTTGGAGCAGAGAGCACAATTTCATCTGAAGCAGAAAATCCAGGGAAGAAGTATTTATTTAATTCAGAAGCCACAAGACGTGTTTTATTTGGTTGATGTTAATGTTTGTACATGGTTATTTTATTATGAGCTGCCTAGAATCTAAGAGGGGGCAGTATATAAATCAAGAAATAAGGGCCAAACGCAGAAAAAGTACTGTGTAATTGAATAGGCTTGTAATATCAAGGGCCGTGCTGCCCACTGAACACACCCAACATTCTTGGTGACAGAAAAGACTGTGCAAATACTGCATTAAGAAAGAACAAAGATACATGTGGACCCTGAATTCTGGGCAATAGAATAGACCAGAATGTTGGAATACAAAGAAATGCAAGTGTAAGCAACAATACTGTATAGTTGAACTATTATTCAGCATTCAAGAAGTAGGCTCTCTGAAAATGATAAACATACTCCAGCACAGTATAACACAGGAGCTAAAGCAAAGAAAGACTGGGAAATTGTTTGTATAAAGTATTTTTCATCCATTGTTGAAAGACCCATGTATATATGCAAATGTTGTGGCCAACTGTGATTCAAAAAAATATTTTTGAAATATTACTAATATTCCTAAAGAAAAGGGCTGGCTCAGAGGATGTAATAAAATCTTTTATGTTAAAGGTACTTGAGACAAATGCTGCATCACCTGCTACGCTGACTTGTGCAAAGAAAAATTGCCACAACTGTACCTTGAAAACAGACTGGATTTTTCAGTAAGGCTGGAGTATTTGATGTATTTGACCTGGCTGGAAAACTGAAATGTGGCAGCAAGAATTCCATTTATGTCAATCGAGGCCTTAGCAACACAGTTTGAAGAGGGTTGTGATAAATATTCCCAACTCGCTTAATAATTTCTATGCTGCCCAGAAATTATTCTGAATATAATGATCAACATTTTATGTATGAAACTGTGTGCCTCGGTACACATCCTCATCAACCAGGCTGTGACAAACATGACAGACCTGTCTGCAGACATGTCCAACAAGCTACAATCATGCTGATGAAAACACAGGTACCGATTATTGATGAAATACCCACGGTGAAGGCACAGATCAATAACATCAATAGATGTCTCCAAGACATACTAGAAAATCATGAGGATTTGGGAGGGCTCTTGCTTCTTGTCTTTGGAGGTGTCGGACAGTGATTTCCTGTGGGAAATCAGCTAATTTTCAAACTGTTGATCTGATGTTTCGGGCTGATACCAGGCCCATCTTCTGCCCTGTGTGAATGATTTCAAATGTATGAACTGACCAACACCATGATGCACAAGGATAACGCACCATTTGTTGACAGTCTGGGTATACCTTGCAGACTGCAGTGTGACTAATTCAGATATTGCTTTGCTTCATGACTGCTTTCCTCAAGCAGACTTCCTGAAGGAGGCAAAAGGTACAAAGAAATGTCAGAGAAGATCACTGAAACACTGTAGTGATGAATTCAGTAACAGCCAAAGAATATGATGTTGCTTTAGGAACTGGCGAGGAGTCAAGAAGGAAAGCCATCCTACTTGCTGCACAGCCTAAAAAACTCAGCAAGGCATATGGATTATCAGTTCCTATACAGCTGAATATATCAGCCAAGGATGTGGTCACAAGTGGTACTGACACAAGTGATGATATTGTCAAAAGAGCTCAAGAAGACTGTGGCAAATCCAGCATGGAATCCTTAGAAGAATAGGTGAACACTTTCCACTGACATTCACAATAGAGTTTAACAGCATTCCTGTGAGCAAAAAAGCATGTGGCAGGCAGAGATGACCAAGTTTCCCAATGCGGGGTCTCCACTGGTGATACACACTCATGTCATCCACACACATGAGCACCTACACACCTACAAAGAGTAACAAGCAGCCTGCAGGTGGATGCTGCCAATTTCTTCTTACTCCAGCAGAAGGGATAACCATCCACAAGAGCCAGTGGGGCATATACAGCAAGGACAGAGTCCAGCTCAAAAACAAAATGTCAAGAACAGCCCTCTATATGGCCTGCCCTTGGACCATGGCCTTTTTGCCAGTCTATACCCAATGAGAGCTCTAACTCACCTCAGCCCCAGACGGTATCACTGCCAATGGATCAGGAAATGACTGGACTGCAGTCTCAGTCACTTGTAGTCCAATTTCACCACCTACACAAGATCACAGATAATGTGCAAATCACATTTCACAACATCTAGGGTCTGTCCAATATTGTTCAGCTACGTCCATTGATGCTTACAATGCACCTTCACATGTGCTGCCAAGATCTGGAGCAGTTTTGCGGGAAATTATCAGACTGGAGTATCCAAAATAGCAAAAGGCATTTGGCGTAGCAGCATGTGGGAGGACCAGAAAAATGACCTCAGGACAGGGGTTCAAATACAGCATGCACCACTTCTCCTCTTCCCCTGAAAGGCAGAATAATTTCTGTGCTGTATAAATCCTCCATGGCCAACCACAACTCACTGATTCTCTAATTTTCAGAAGTCATGAAAGCAGAGGAAAAACAAATTATGACAGGGATTTCAACCTAGACCCCAACACTGAGTGGAGCAAGAAACTTAAATCCTTGTTCTGCGCTTGGAGAATAGAGAGCATATGCTCTGCTCATATAGTGAGCACTGATGGTAACACCCAGATAGATCCAGTCTTCACAATCTGCAGTGGCACGAGTGGATATACAAAAAACATATTCTGTTTTTTGTTTTGTTTTGTTTTTCCCCTGGGTGCTTAAATTTGGGAAGGTCAAGGGAAAAAATCCTGGCCAGGAAAAAAAGTTACATAAATATCTGACCAGAAGACAATTGTATATTGGTTTTGTTTCATTAATATGTCCTGAGATCTGTGTACTCATGGGCCCATAACTGACTCCACATACTTCAGCTAAATAATAACTTAATCTAGAACTTGTGCCATACTTCATTTTATACTGCACTTCCAAAGGATAAATATAATGTTACAGGAGAAATATATCATTTTTTCCTGTGGAGCATCAACCTAGGAGAGTGAGATTGGGCAGAGCGGGTGTGCTTTGGGTCCCTTTGATTAAGCAGTGCCATCTATTGGAGCGAGGAACCACATCTTCTCTGTCACGGAGCCTGCCTTCTGGAACACCATGCCTTCCGAGATCCATACAGCTTCCACCCTGATGACCTTCTGAAAGTCTCTGAAGACTTGGCTGTTCTCCCAGGCCTGGGACTAGGGTAGGTGTTGAGCCCCTTTCGGTAGTTGGTTGCTTTTGTTATGTTTTCCAACATGCATGGTTCTTTTTATCCTCGGTTTTATGGTTCTTTCTATTTTAACTGTAAGCCACCCAAAGTCTTCTACAGTCAGACAGCCTCTAAATTTAAATCAAGAAATAAAGTAGGACTGTGATAGTAATCATTACATTCCTATCTCAAAAGAATAGATGTATATCAGAACAAATATTTGCTTCTTCCAGATACACTGCATTGAGGCTCTATTATAAATTCTGTGCTGCATAAATAAATACTATGTAATGAACCTACAGGAATTTCCCCTCTTTAAATTTAGAAAAAAGTATTCCAATATTTAATTCTCCCACATTTGACATTACCACTTTCCCCTAAGAAATGTGCAAAGTAAGCTGGTACAGCGGTTTTCCTCTGGACAATTGATTTACCAAGACACTTAATTTACAAATCTAGCACATAAAGAAAAATAAATTCAAATAAGGGCAAACATAAATCTTATCTTCTGATATGGTAAATTAAAAAGGGAATCACTGAGATTACTTTTATGGATACTAAAAAGTCCATCCAGGTTTCTACCTAACCCCCCAACTCCCCATTCTCCACCCAAAAAACCCATTGTATGGAGACATGGAGGGTGGATCCACTTGCCCACTCTCACCAAAGCATTTTTTTTAACTGAACACTTCAAATAAAATTCATAAAGAAGTACAAGAAAACTAAACACTTTATGGTTTGTGTGTGTGTGTGTGTGTGTGTATCTGTATGTGTGTATAAATAAAACCAGGAATTTTAAAATGGTATGGTGGTTATACCTTTCTAGTATAACATTAATTAGTTATAATTATTTCTTTAAATTTATTAGCCATCCAACTCCAATGGACTTTATTGGAGTCTGTTTAAAGCAGGGGTGTCAAGCTCAATTGCACAGGGGGCCAAAATCCAAAACACACTTTAGGTCGCGGGCCGAACAGGATAAACATTTATTAAACACACTAAAACTAAACTTTTAAAACTTTAAAACTTTTAAAACTTAACTTTTTTGAACATAAATATGAATAAAAACAGACAGGAATATTATTCCGGAATAAATCAACTCAAACCTTAAATAACTTATGATATTTTGCTCTCCAAAATATATCCTGTCTAAATTATACAAGTTAGAAATAAAGTAAACGTTAAAAGAACAAACATTCAAATTTCTTTACTCTTATGTCATTTTATATAAAAAATAAACTTAAATTTTAAATATCCCAAAAGATTTTGCTCTCCATAAAAATATATCCTGTTAAAATTATACAAATTCAAAATATGAACATGCTGCATAACAAAACCTGGAAATATAAATAAAATTTGTGCTTTTCAGCAATAACAAATCAAATCATTCAGTTGTCTTTGCTCTTATGTCATTTTATCAGAGCTGGACGCCTGGCATCTTTTTTTGGCAACAAGTTCGTTTATATTTGGTGTGAGGTTCTGTGTTGTGGAAATTCTCAGGATGGACTGCAGGTGCTCATCAGTGAGACGACTCCTGTGTGCTGTTTTGTTAGTCTTCATCACTGAGAAGAGCTTCTCACACAGATATGTGCTACCAAACATGCACAAGGTTCGAGCCGCATGTAGACGGAGCTGGGGCATTTCTGCAGGAATGGAGTGAATAAACTGTGCGGGCCATGCAGTGTCGTACATTGCCTTCAGTGTACCATTACACTGCAGCTCAATCAGCTCCATCTGAATCTGCACAGATGCGGTTTCCACATCGACGGCAAATGGGTTGCGAAGCAACTCAAAATTCTTTTTTTGTTCTTCAAAGTCACCAAAGCGCCGTGCGAACTCAGTGCGCAGTGCGCTCAGTTTATCAGCAAAGTGCGTATTTGGGAACACCGTTGTGCCGACTTGGTTCAACATTACTTGGCAACAGGGAAAGTGGGGCAAGTTGCACTGGTGCATTTGTGTCTCCCATAAAAGCAGCTTCACTTGAAATGCCTTCACTCCGTCATACATGTCAGTGATCATGCGGTCACGTCCCTGGAGCTGGAGGTTTAAGGCGTTGAGATGAGCTGTTATGTCAACCAGAAATGCCAACTCGCATTTCCACTTTTCATCCCTAAAATTAGTGGAGTCTTTTCCTTTACTGTCCATGAACTGACAGATTTCGTTGCTGAGCTCAAAAACTCTGTTGAGAACTTTTCCCCGACTTAGCCAACGCACCTCTGTATGATAAGGAATGTCAGCAAACTCTGAATCTATCTCCCGCATAAAGGACTGAAATTGCCGGTGATTTAAACCTTTAGCTCGGATAAAGTTTACGGTTTGTGTTACAGTGCTCATTACATTGTCCATCTTCAGGACTTTGCCACATAGTGCTTCCTGGTGTATGATGCAGTGATATGCCATTAACTCACCAGTACAGTTCTCCTCCTGCATCTTTACTCACATCCTTCCCACTAGTCCACTTTTTTCACCACAAATAGATGGTGCTCCATCAGTTGTAAGTGCAATAAGTTTGTCCCAGGGCAGTTTCATGTCGGTTATACTTTGACATACATTTTCAAAAATGTCTTTTCCAGTCGTTGTCCCGTGCATCGATTTAATGTCCATTATTTCCTCTGTAACGCGCAAATTGGAGTCCACTCCACGGATGAAGATGGCCAGCTGTGCAGTATCAGTCATGTCAATACTTTCATCCACAGCAAGAGAGTATACAATAAAGTCTTTGCTTCTTTCACTCAACTGTGTTCTTAAATCAGTGGCCATCTCACAAACTTGATCAGCAATCGTATTTCTACTCAGGCTTACATTTGCCAGAATCTGCTTTTTGTCTGGACATAAGACGTCAAACACCTTGATCATGCAGCTCTTCAGAAATTCTCCCTCGGTAAATGGCCTGGCTGATTTGGCGATCTCCTCTCCCACGATAAAACTTGCTTTCACAGCAGCTTCACTTTGTGATTTTGCACGGGTAAAAAACGTCTGCTGAAGTGTCAGATTCTTCTTTAACTCTTCTGCTTTCTGTATCTTCTGCTCTGCATTCAGGCCTTTCAGGTTATCCTGATGTTTTGTCTCATAGTGCCGTCTTAGATTAAATTCTTTAATTACAGCCACATTAGCTCCACAAATGAGACACACGGGTTTACCGGCAATGTCAGTAAACATATACTCAGCCTCAATGTCAGTAAACATATACTCAGCCTCAGTTTTTAAAGGCTCTGTTTTCAGAATCAACTTTTCTCTTCGGCATTGTGAGGGCTAGCTTCGCAATAACTTGCAGCATCATAAGTTAGACTTGATTAACGCGGGAAGCGTTCGGCAAGGCACCTGAAGCGCTGCATTATGGGATCTGTAGTTTATTGTGTTACCAGCGCTTCATATCGCCGGGCCATTAACAATAAAATATAAAATGATCTCGTGGGCCGGATATAATTACACGCCGGGCCGGATGTGGCCCGCGGGCCTTGAGTTTGACACATATGATTTAAAGTATTAAAAATCACTATGAACTTAAGATGAAAATGGGTATCAAAAACCATGGTCAGCACATCCATGTAATCATCCAATTTTTTACCTGTTTGGTTTCTGAGTCATACTTTACCAGCAGTCTATAAATATGGCCCAACAAATGTTCTTATTTATATAGGATTTTCTAACGCAGTCAAATCTGTAAGTATTTCCCTTTGTTTCTGCACTTTTTTTAGACTGCGCTGGGTATTTGAAGATACTGAAACCAATCAGGTATCAGGACCATTGTGAATTTCAAAGGATTTTAACTTAACATAATTAATAATTAAGTCTTCCGATCTAAACAAATGGTTAATGCTACCCTGAACAAATGTTGTAGTACCTTCCTCTTCATAAAAATAAACAGTTAATAACAATACAAGAGGTGAGATTGGGACTAATTCTTTTCCTGTATTTATCCCAGATATTCAGTAATTACTTATTACTGCATAATCTTTTATAGAGTGTTTGTTTCTGTGTGTGTCAACCCAGACCTATTTATGCAAGCTGCCTGAAAGTCCTGTCCCTTCTGCACATGTAACCAAGCCATAAGGAGATACAATCCTCTCTGAAATCCATGGGAAATCTAGCACCCTCTTGGGTCCCTTTTCTGTGCTGCCTTGGATCAAGAAAGGCTTCAGAACAGAAGGTACATTATCAGCTGGCAACACAACAGCAAATGGAGCTTGCATGGCCTCAGTGTCATTTGTGGAAACAAAGCTTCATTCAAAAGGGGAGAAGGACAAGTCACTCTCAAAATTATAATAATGATGGGATTTCTGGAGCAGTTCACAGGAGAAATCTAGCTCCTCCCAGGGTGCCCCAGCAGGAAGTTACATCCCTCTTCTTTTCGGACATTCCTGCTGCTTCTCCACTCTTGGGAGCTGAAAGGGAAAGTTTTGGGGCCCAGTGGTTGCTGGAAGGGCAGGCTTCCAAATTTGGCTCAAATGTTTCCAAAGGGTCCAGGTTTTCTGATGTGTGTAGTCTATTCTTTTTACATTACAGGTAGTCCCCACTTTAAGAATGAGTTCCATTCCCAAGGTCTGTCCGAATTTGTATGTCAGCCAGAACAGTATTATTGTATAATACTGTATAAGTAGTATTGTGTAATTAATACTACTTAATGTACTTAATGTAATCAAACCATTGTGTATTTAACTAGAATCATTGTGTATTTAACTCGAATTTTGCTACAATAGGCTCTGTTCTTAACTATGGGTCATCCTTAAATTGGGTGTTCTTAACCCGGGGACTACCTGTATTTCTGTGTGTGTATTACTTCAAAGGCTTGATCTGATCCCACTGAGGAGAGAGGGAGAAATGAATTCAAACCTATATTTCTAATCTAGAAATTCATGAAAGGATACTTTGTAAGAAGTAGATATTCGCACAACATACAAATACAGGTTTTGTATACAAAGAGGATCTGTACAAACGCAAATTCAAGGTATTGGACTTTGATTGGGGAGACCCACGTTCAAATTCATCTTTAGGTCTGGAAAATCACTGTGTGACTCTGAGTCAACAACTCTTTCTCAATCCAGCCTACTTCACAGGGGTGGTGTTGTAGGGATAAAAGGAAAGGAGATTCCCATGAAAACTGCCTTGAGACTTTGGAGAAAAGATGGGATTCAAAAAAGGAATATCCAGTGAAGCATGCTGTTGTTTATAAAAGCTCATTCCACAGTGGTTTTCTTCAGTTTTAGTACTATTGCTTATTTGAAGTTAGCTTACATGAAATTAAAGTCTTCCGTAACTTTTTTAACATCAGGTATAGTTCTATTTAACTATTACATATTATACATTCAGACATGACAAAATATCAGCAGTAAACTCAAGCATAATTTTATAATGAAGAATAATTCCATGTTTCACTAGGAAAGATTTGTTTAATATCATGTGAGTAAATAAGTAAATAAATAACACTGTTGCCCTTGTATTGTAGCCCATGCATAGCTTATTCTGGGATATTTATGATGATTTACTACTGAAAATTCACTTTGAAGCAATATGATTTTGTCGAGATTGTCAGAACTATAATTCAACTATCACAGGCTACCTTTACACACCAAACCCTGTTATAAACCCCCCCGAGATATCAGGCCCAAGAATATAAATAGATAAAGCTGGAAAGGAAAAAAAAGTTTATTTTAATGCACACTTCGAGACTGAATTGATCACAGCATAAGCTCTAAACTTGGTGTCATTCAGCTCCATTTTTCTTCAGAACCACATGGGGAAATTTACAAATAATAAAATATAGGTTTTACAACTTCTGACTGGTTCTATCTCTTGTTCTGGGAACAATAGCTAAGATGGTTTCTGTTCAGATGTGTAACTTTACATAATTCTGTTACTGTTTAAGTGTCAAAAGCTTCAAGAATTTTGATTTTATTGGAACAGACTCCTGCTTTGATCCAGATTCCAGTGATAATAAAAGAATCTGGTGATTTACTTGGTCCCAAGAAGACAAGTAGGTTCCTGCTTGGTTCACTCTGTCTTTCAGCTTTCCACTTCAAGCTACATCATGGAAGACCTTTTGCAAATGCATGTGCTCTTAAGGAACCTTATGCTCTGTCAAGGAACAGGGTCAAGTAGCCACCCACATTTTTAAAATGACTGCAAGTCATCCAGTCACCCAATCACCCTATGTGTAAGTAGGTAATCTGGGGGGCTCTTTCAGACTCCAGCTACAATTGGACAAGCCATTCTATAGGTTCCAGGAGCATCAACCCCATGTGTGAATAGGTTTGATGACCATGATCATACAGAAATTCTAACTCAGTTGGAAAACCTGCAGCTTTTGTAGAAAAGAGGCCATGAAAAGGCAGGAGAAAATGACACACATGATTCTCATTAGGAAGCTCCCATGAGTCATCCATGGTAAAGATTGTCTCAGCTTTTAGGGAGTATTTTTCCAGTCCTATTTGGAAATGCTGGGCATGAACCTGGGACCTTTTGTATGCAACACATGTGCTGCAGGACTGAGCTACAGACCCTTTCTGGAAAAACAAAGCAAAACAGAACAGTAGTTTCCTCCCAAGACATACAGAGAACATACAATTAATTTTCCAGGCATTTTTCAAAATATCCAAGCGGGAGAAAGTCGTTCAAGTATTTGTATGATCTATTCTTATATCATCCAAGGCCTGATTCTTTGGGAGGACAATAACAGTGACAGAATGACCTCTCTTCTTCTGCAGCCCCAGGATGCCTGTTGAACCTGCTCAGGAGAGGTTGATGAGCAGCCCTTTTAGAGATTTGGAAGGATGGGAAAGATACGTAAAGGTGAAAAGCAATGGGGAGGCACACTGTGTTAGGATCAGCCTGCTTACATGATATAGAATGTGGCTAGATGTCTCCACATTTGTACCAGATCTGGAAGAAAAGGGTAGGCCTGACCATTTATCCCTCTCTAATCCTCTGCAAGGAACCTATTTCTACCAAACACATACAGTGATCCAGGTTCCTTTCCGTTTGTTTTACTTGGCATTGGTCTATCATAGTTCCAATTTTGTTGTACTTAAAACAGGAGAAACCCTCAGTGCATGTGAGTTGTTCTCATTTTGGAGGCATCATCATTTGCAAGCCACATCTTTATTTTGCAGAAGCTGCAAAGGAGGAGAATGAAATGTAACCAAAGCCACCTTCTATTTACAGCCACAGGGAGAAGTAATTAAATTTAATGGAAACTGCAGCTTCTAAATAAAGGCATCAAGAGATTCCACTTTCACACAGTAGGAAGTGAGGCTGCATAGAGAGGGTTCAGTTAATTCCTGGTATAATGCCATTGACATCCCTGGGCTTACACCAGAGAAGCTTTTTGGCTGTCTGTGCTCTAGTTATAATGAAGTAGAAGAGACATGTGCTTGCATTCTGTCGCAGACAAAATGAAAATCAGGACAAAATGTTGCTGAACAGCCCAACGATGGAGCTGCAAAAGTTACACTTCCTGTTGATAGATTCCACAGGGTGGGCCAATGAGAGGCCAACTTATTCACAGCTAGGTTTCCTGACTAAGCTTAATGAGGAGAGAGAGAGAGAAAGCTACTGCCAGAGAAATTAAATCTTCTCACTTCGCAGTCAATACAATCAGACAAGAGACATTTTCCATGTGCTAGAAGAACTAGGGTATGTTCCTCCAGGAAATTAAACCAACTATTTTGTTGGAACTCTCATAGAAGATGCAATTAAATTTAGATTCAGACCAACCAAACTGAAAGCATAGTGATCTATGACATAGTGACATAGAGAATACATGTCTGGCTGCCAGAACCCACTTGAAGGAGAGAAAGGCCCTCAGCTTCTACAAGGGATTATTGGTAAGACTTTTGCTATTTAGAAATATTGTACAAATAATAAATACTTCATTTATGACATTTATTTATGAGTTGAGAATTGTTGGCCCAGTCCAACACTGGGTTCATATCACCCGGCACAAGGGGGGGCCAATCAATCATGCAGAGTCGAGGAAACTGGAATCTAAGTATTTTATTTCTGCGCAGAAGCAAAGAGGTATGCTCAGGGCCCAAGTCCAAATTGAGCCCGCCCTTCATGAAGCCAAAACCATCCTTTATACAATATAAACAAGGAAGTAATAAGCTGATTGATAAATGTCACAGACAGGCGCACAAAAGCATTCTACCCCATAATAGTCCACTGGGCGGGGCGGAATATTAGCCTATGGGATTTCCACCTCTGGGTGTGCTTTTTAGCATGCTAATGATAAATTTTTGTTCACCTCCCGACCCTTGTCCGGATGCCTCTAACCGTAGCTGAAGCTGAATGTCACATCACCTTCCTTTATTCCAGTAATGGGCTCACTTGCAAAGTTTCTTGACATGGTATCGAAGTCGCAACCTGCCAGCTAGTCTATGTATGAAGCGTTTGAGGTCAGCTCTACCAGCAGCTGCCAGCGGGTATTAAAGAAGTTCTGATTCTTACAAGCAAAAGCACAGACAAAGTGATTACCATCAAATAGTTCTGGTTGAAGCTGATTCATGGCTTATAAAAGCCTCTAATGGTTTGTTAATAAATTGATTCAGGTGGCTCTCAAAAAGAGAAGACAGAAATAAGTAAATTCCAAAGTAAATTGTATTATATGGTATATTATACTGTGACAATGGTCTATTGCACTATACCAGTAAAACTATATAATATACTAGTACTATTTGCACTATAACAAATTTCTTCATGTACCGATACATCAGTACCAATATTTATACCTTTAACTGTTGAAGATGCAAAATATGTAATATTTTAAAATTAGGTCTAAAATACCCCCGCTGTCACTGATATCCTGGAAGATCACTGCACTGATAGGCAAGGCTACCAAAATAATTGTGAGCTGTGAGCCACCTAAGGCTTGCCAGCCCCCCTTTTATCTTCCACACCCTGTGCCTATTCTAGACATGGCCCATATATTGGTCTGTTTGGCCCTCAGACCCTTACAAATCTCCTCTCAAAAAAAAAAACCTGTCCTATTGTGGGTCCTGTCCCCAGTACTTCTGCTGGCATATTGTGTTCACCATGCTATGCTAAGCTCTTTATAGCCCTTGAGTTTACTAAAGTTGTGTACCTTTGTTGTCAGGCAGTACTACTTTCTTCTCCTTCTCCTTCTCCTTCCTCTTTTGATGTAGTGGTTAAGGCACCAGGCTAGAGACCGTGAGTTCTAATCCTACTTCTGTTTTGGGTTGCCACCCAGTCATTAACTATGTGCCATTAGAAAACGTATGTTTTAAGTACTTAATGTTGGCAGTGCTGGTGCCTCAAGTCAGCATCACAGGGCAGCTGCTGAGGCCCACGCCCTAGCAGAAGGTTCCTGTCAATTTTCAGGATCCATCTTCCTGCTAGTTTTCTTCCTTGCTCTCACTTCCCATCCAGTGGCAGGAAAAAGGAGAAGGAGAAGGGAGCAGCAGCATCCTTCTGTCCTCCATCTGGGTAGTAGGGCAAATGGTGAGCTACATTTGGAGGGGGGCCACTAAGGCTTTTTGTCCAAGGCTTACCAATACCTAGTGCCCTTACAGGAACTCCAGAGCCTGACATGTTCCAGTCACAGTCCAGCGGAGTCCAGCTCCAAGGCTGCCCTTGAAGAGTATCTGGAAACTTCAGCTGGTGCAAAATGCAGTGGCACAGGCAGTTATGTGTTAGAACATAACTAGGACAGCACAAGTTACACCTCTGCTCCACGAGCTGCACTGGCTGCCATTTTGCTTCTGGGCCTAATTCAAAGCGTTGGTTTTTATTTTTAAAGGCCTTCATGGCATGGGGCCAGGTTATCTGAGGGACTGCCTCTTCCCGATTACTTCTGCCCGTCCCATCAAGTCTGGCAGAACAGGCATGCTCCAGGTCCCATCTACTAAGGAACTACATTTGGCGGGATCCAGGAGACGGGCCTTTTCTGCCGTGGCACCCACCCTGTGGAATATCACCCTCCCAAGATGATTCTGGCCCCCTCTTTGACATCCTTTCAGAAGTCCCTTAAAACTTGGTTATGTCAACAGGCTTGGGGGTCTCGTAGAAATGGGGATTTAATGAGGTGGCTACATTGTGTGTAACATCTAGGCTCTCCCTACACTTTTTAGTTTTTTTATAATAAACATTTTAGAGTATTTTTGTAATTGTTTTTATGGTGTTATTGTTCATCACCCAGAGTCACATTTCTGTGAGATGGGTGGCATATAAATATGGTAAATAAATAAAAATAAAATAAACTTTAGCTTTGCTTCTGATTTTCCAGTTCCAGTTTAGATCTGTCCCTGACCAGCAACATTCCTCCGAATTTTGCTCCTGGCCTAGCAGCTTATCTCAGGTCTTTTATCATACTCCACAGAGCTGTGGAGCTGTGCCTTTTCTGGATTCTTTTTTTTTTTTCTTAAACTCACAATTTGGCAAAAAATTTTGTAATAACTATTAATTTTTTTAAAAAGAACTGTAAAAACTAACAAGAACTAATATTAAGAGAAAGAATAAAGAGAAAGAAAAGAAAAACGAAAATGAAAAAATAGTAAAGATCAAAAGTGCAGAAAAGAAAAAAAGAAAAAAAAAAACCAAACAGAAAAAAGAATTGACTTCTGACCCTCCTTGCAACAGATATAAGTAACAATATACATCAAACTCTTGCTCTAAATTTAAAATATAACTTCCATTATTTCTATTAACCCATATTATTTCTAATCATCAAATCCATATCACATAATTTCTTTTTTTCTGTTTCCTGCAAAAAGTCCAAAAGAGGTTTCCAGTTACCATTAAAGTTAAACAATGTCTTATCTCAAATCAAAACGTAATTCATCTTAATTACTGAAAATTTTCCAGCAATGAAAATTGTAATGTCCCCATCTTAACGTATCTTTTTTAATTTCATTCCAGGTCTTAACATAATTATTTTGAAACAACATACAATTAATTACTATTTGTCAAATTCACCCCCAAATATTTAACCTTTTTCTCCACTTTAAAACTTGTTTTATTTATCAGTTCTTCCTCTATTAAAAATAGAGGGTAAGCCCCAAGAGGATTACTTATCTGTTGCGAAGGAAGGTCTCTCTTAAGGTGAAAGATAATTATAATCCACAGTGGTTAGAATTGAGGTTCAGTTGGCTCTAGTGTCCATAAAAGGCTGCACTGCAGCTGCGAATGAAGATGGATCCTCTGCCTCCCGGCTGCTCAACCCAAAAGTTCACATAGGCTTTTATCTCCACAATTAGCTTTCAAGGAACAGCCGTCCGAAGGGCAGATGGGTTGATTTCACACTTCCTCCTTGGTCCAGAGCATCCAGATCTGCTAGCCACAAATCAGCTGTAGTGCCATCTCCCCTAAGGATACATGACTAAGCCAACATTATCCCTACCGGAAGTCCACAATTTGGCAGTTCTTGAATCTCTGGCATGAGGCTGCTACACTCAGAGGGTCTAATGTGTGAATCAGCTCCAAGATCCCAGAACAGATATTGTATAAAATGTTCAGAATGAGGTTTGGGCTATTGTTTCTCCTGAGGTAGAAACCTGAAGCTTGCTGCTGTAAATGTTTGCAGTAAAAATACTATGGAAAGCATCTAATTTAGAAAGAGAGAACACACACACACACACACACACACACACACACAGAGTGCCATATTGTCAGGATCAAATGGAATTTATTTTCCTGGAATGGCCCTGTGTTTCTCATGTATTTATATGCATTTTAATGAAATCTACTTCTGATTTCACTTTTTCTTTGCTGCTTTTTAAGCTTTTTTTCTTCCTACCTCATTACCATATATTTTCACAACTGCTGTAATTAGGTCTAATTACATAATTAGTGGAACCCATGCATGATCATGTCACCAGAATGTGTAATGATGTGCAATTACATAATTACCACACATAATGGCATTAGGGTGCAAGGCTCTGAAATACTATAGTGGAACATTGTATGGGTTCAAAACAGAGTATTATTTTTCTTATTCAAAATAAAATAAATCAGATGGCCATGTCAACAAACTTTAATAAAAATATGAGGGGCCAACTCTCCTAAGGAGAAATGGATTTTAAGCGCCTAATTAATTCTAGAGACTCCACAAAATTAGTGCCTTTGTAGAATAAAATGAATAATGACCATTTGCTCCTTATTCATTGTGTGCTCTGTATATCTCTTACTTCAAAATTACATTTAGTGATGCATACAGTGAAGGGCCCTACCACGCAAAGTGCAATGTTCATTATGTGTTTGTTTCAATTCTCTCTCTGTCTCTCCTGATAAACGCATTCATTCCCACAGTATTCCCACTTGTGGATGAAGTATGTTGGTGTGTGCATCTCAGACAATTAATGCCTATTGTTTTTCTTATAATTGACCATGCCAACTATGAAATCTGGGATCTAAGTCTGGAAAGAGCCAGAGTGGGGAGTTTGATCTTGCCCATTGCAACAAAACTGACAGGCAGTCATAAAACTGGGGGGAGTGAGAACAGGCAAAAGATAGCTCTCCCCATTTCCAAGAATGGCTAAGCAGGTGGTCCACAATTAAAGGATGATGGCACCAGAATGTTGCCTTCCTAAAACTGGCATTTAATTAGAGCAAATTCTTTAACTTGGTTACCTCTAGGGTGGAGAACAGGAAGCTGATACTGAGTTAGCCCATTAGACCAATGTTAATTTAAAGAGGCACTGGTGCATCCCCTCCTCAAGGAGCCATCACTGGATCCCACCATATTGGACAATTTTCATCCAGTCTCCCAACTCCCCTCTTTGGGGAAGGTGGTTGAGAGGTTGGTGGTGTTGCAACTCCAGAGGATTCTGGAGGAAATGGATTATCTGGACTGTTTTCAGTCAGGTTTCAGACCCGGATTCGGGACTGAAAGAGCATTGGTCGCACTAAGGGATGATCTCTGGTGGGAGTGGGATGGGGGTAGTGCATCCATCCTTGCTCTTCCTGGCTTCTCAACGGCTTTCAGTACCATCAACCATGGTATCCTTTTGGGTTGACTTGGGGAGTTGGGAAAGGGTGGCACCGGTTTTGCGCTGGTTCTCTTCCTTTCTCCAAGGTTGATCCCAATCAGTGTTGATTGGGAATGAGAAGTCCAGCCCACGGCCCCTCCGTTGTGGGGTGCCACAGGATTCGGTACTCTCTCTGCTCCTTTTTAACATCTACATGAAACCACTGGGTGAAATCATCCACCACCATGGGATGAGGTATCATCAATATGCAGATGATAGCCAGTTATACATCTCCATCCTGGGTGACCTGAGTGATGCCATGAGCACCCTTTCGTGGTGCCTGGAGGCTGTGGGGGTCTGGATGGGGTGCCACAGGCTTCAGCTGAACCCTGGTAAAATGGAGTGGCTGTGGATTGGAGGCCCCTCTGTATCCAAGAATTTACCATCTTTTGGTAAATTGAACAGGGTTGCACTGCCCCAGTCAGACCTGGTGTATAATCTGGGGATCCTCCTGGACTCATGACTCCTGCCCAAGGAGCAGGTGGCAGTCGTGGCCAGGAGGGCCTTTGCCCATCTTTGTGTAGTGCACCAGTTATGCCCTTTCCTGGATCAGGAGGCTCTCTGGTCAGTCACTCACACCCTAGTCATCTCTCGGTTAGACTATTACAATGCACTCTACATGGGGCTACCCTTGAAGAGTATCTGGAAGCTACAGTGGGTTCAAAATGTGGCCGCATGGACAATCTTGGGTGCCCCAAGGATGGCACATATAACACCTTTGCTGCGGGAGCTGCATTGGGTGCCAGTTTGCTTCTGAGTCCAATTCAAGCTGTTGGTTATCACCTTTAAAGCCCTACATGGCATGGGTCCAAGTTACTTGAGGGACCATCTCACTCCCATCATCTCAACGCATCCCACCCGGTCAGGCAGAGAGGGCATGTCAGACCCCATCAACGAGAGAATGTCAGCTGGCGTGGCCTAGGAGGAGAGCCTTCTCTGCCGTTGCCCCTACCCTTTGAAATATTCTTCCCCCAGAGGTGCAGAGGGCCCCTACCCTCCCAGTTTTTCAGAAAGGACTTAAGACCTGGCTCGGTCAGCTTACATGAGGTGATAAGAGCTGTAATCAATCCTGGGGTTGGGTAGTGCCCTGATGACACTCCCTGAGCTGTTCGCAAACCTTATTATTTCTTTGAATTTATTAATTATTTAAGATTGTTTTTATATTGTATTTTAATTGATTTTATTTCTGTAAACCACCCAGAGTCATTTTTTAACAAGATGGATGGTAACAAATTCGATATATAAATAAATAAATAAAATTATCACTAGAATTTCAGGAAGAATGTTTTTCCAGTTTTCTTTGAAGATCACAGGGACTAAGAGAATGCCTCTTCCCAAATGGGATGAACATTACTACACCCTCTGCTACCAAATCTAGCAATCTATCTGATAAGTAAAATATATAATATTTCTTTTGTCTGATCAAGTTCATCGGGATGAGCCTAATGCTGTTCTAGGTCTTGCATGGGGAGTTTATCCAGTTTTATCTGAAGTCCCTGAATACAGAGATTGATTGATTGATTGATTGATTGATTGATCATATTATATAACTGCCCATCTCACAGAGCATTTGGAAGTCTCACAGAGTTTGGAATCTGTGGCCTTCTTTATGTTGCTGATGATAATATTCATTGTCTCCAGCCAATATGTTGACTGGTCAGGGATGATGGGGCCTGGAGCCCCACAAGAACTGCTAGATATTATGATCCCAGTTATGCATGCCAGCAATATCAGCAACTGAACTGGCCCTTCTACTTTCCTATTTTACTTTTTAAAATAAATTAAGAGTACAACTATTGCTTTTGTACTTCAGCATCTGAATTCAAATATTGTGATGTGATTTATAGGTATATACTATATCAGGAAGAGGTTCGTGTGTTTTAGAAGCAATTGTTCTTTGAATACTATTAATTATCATCCTATTTCATATTCATGGATTAGAAGTGAATCGAGAAAACGATAATGTGAACTATAACCACTTTTCATTGTTGAGATTAAATTTCAAAGGTAATTACTGAAATGCACAAAGTAAGAAATGCTTCATTTTCCTCCCAACTTGCTTAAATACAGGCATGTTCGGAGAAAATACTTAGCTCTTTCCAATAACCCCAAAAAATGCCTAAAAGAAAAGGGGAGTAGCAAACATGGGGAGTAGCAATGCCTAGTAATTTGGGAGATTTTCAGTATAATCTTAGATCATCCTGACAAGCTAATCTCTCAAGGGGGATGGGGGTTAGGCTGCCATTTATGACAGCATTTGTTATAAAATGAGCATGAACTTTACAAATGATGCTTGCCTGAGAAATTTATTGGCAAATATAATTATGAGCTCAAGTGTGATACAGTCTTATAAATCACCAGCCTCCAATCCCAGGGCTGTAATCCTAAAAAAAAAAAAAAGATGTTGTGGACCTTCACTGTGCCCTTCCCATAAAAATGTATGATATTTCATCTCAGGTGATGTTTGTGGGATTTTAAAGTATATAGGCATCAGAAAAGTGTGGATGTGATGTGCTAAATATATCCCTATATTCAGGCATTTTTTTTCAATTTTTTTATATCCTTGAATCTCCAAGAAGCTGGAGCTTACTTAGAGTATTAGTGACTTCACAGAATGCCTATTAACTATTAAAGAGAGACTGTAATCCATTGATAAGTGAATTGAATGCAAATTCAATTGTATTTCATTTTAATTATTATTATCTCCCTGCCCCTGGCCCCTGAGTATCCTGGGATCTGTAGTTTGAGGAGGTTTTTAGAATTCTCTCTTACGGTATCCACCCCACCTCTCTTAAATGCATTGCTACAGAGTAGCAAAGAATTCATCATGCATTTTATTCTTCCCAATAAAGTAATTTCACTTGGATTCCAACAGTAATGAAAAAACTCAACACACATTTGGGGAGGCAGGGAGGAGAGAAAGTTTGCATCAGGATGGACAAACTACTGCCCTGAAAGACCCCCATGCCAAATCCCCTCTAATTTTCTGTGATTTTGAGGTGGGAAACACATGAATTCTAGTGAAGGACTAAAATAGGTTTGACCCAATTTAAAAGAAAAAAAGAAAACCTATAACTCCCACCCAGAAGGTAGGAAAAAAAAAGAAAATACTACTGTACCCACATAAATAACATGGCCCCCTGAGCCCTCTGCATCATTTTCCCACCCATTGTGGCATGCACCTCCCCCAAAACTGTTAAGTGGAACCCACAACCAGCAAATGGTTGCCTATCCCTCCCCTAGGTACCCAAAAACAAGTTTTTATCAGGCTTACATATTCAGAAGCACCTTAAGATCTTCTCTTATGTCCCACAAACAAGAAGTTGCACAGATAATAGTCACAAGCACGAACATTAACCAATCCACAAGTCAAAACCAAAAGATATAATACTATGACTTATACAGCAAAACAGAACATAGTCTAAAGAGGCACGCACAACATCAAGCAAACCAGGATGATTGTAATAGTTTGTTCAGAGAATGAAAAAGATTTATGAGATGGTTTTTAAAAACAGTGACTTATATGTTCCTCAGTTATCTGGGAACAGCATAGCCAGTTTGTCAATTCACAAGAATGCCATAGAAAAGGCTGAGAAAGTCTCTCCCCTAAACAACTGAGAGATAAATTGGGTTCTAAAGTGAAAGTAGAAAGTAAACCAATTGTTGTGATTGCTGAAATCTTATCATTTAGCTTTTCAACAAATCTTGTTTAAAAAAAAAACTCACTGAGAATCTTACTTTCAGCTGAATTGACTATAAGAGCCTGTCGGCCCTATCAGGTAGACCAGATCAAGAAACAGACGCAGTGCTGACCTAAAGATACTTTTATTAGAATAGTTATGGTAACAGAATCTTGCAAGTTTGAATGTGCTACCTTTCCTCCCTCTTTTATCTTCATGGGAATTAGCCGAGGGGGAGTTGCTGTCTGAGGCATTTTCACAAACTACTTTCTTGGCCTGGGCTCAGGTTTCATTTATCTATTGCCTTGTAAGAGATCTTCCTTCAGTCCTTCAAGGCCATCCTCTTTATTCACTATGGAGCCTAACAAGTTTCCAATATAATGCTGACACAGAGAGCAGAAGGGGGTGAAATAATTGTTGTTTCTAGCAAACCCTCAACACTTTTCAGGGCTCCTGTAGCGGACCCCTCCCTGGCCCAGCTGTTAAGGTGAAAGCAGCTATCTCTCCTGAGGTGCTTTCCCCTTTAACCTTGAGCTCCATCTCCACGCCAGCCATTGTTTGTTGTTTGCTTGTTTGTTTCTTGCTGTTTGGGAGTGGCAGCACTGTCTGGGGCTCATAGATGTGGGTTTAGGATTGGGGATTTGAGCCGATGCATTTGTAGGACATGTGGGGCTCAGCTGTGAGACCGTCCATTCTCTCTGAACTTGGGTTTGTGTTCTTGCCTTCAGAGGAGGAAGAAGTATCCAGTGCATCCCTAGCCAGGACACCTTTAAGTGATCTTGCTGACCAACTGAATAATTAGTCACTTGATGGCCTAAGCAATCTAGCTGGGTCAAGTTCTCGGAATGACCAAAGTCCTTTGCAAAGGTTATTCCTGTGAAAGAGCAGCACAAGTACAAGGTCATGAGCAGCTATGGGAGTTGACCTGTCTACATGGCCATGGTTCCTTCCAGGCCTTCAGATATTGAGAATTTTTTCTATTCACGGAAATTCCATGTGAGATTTAGAAGCCTAAAAGCAGTACCAGCCTAGAGTTTCTACAAAAATATGAATCTCTCCTTTACAATCAGATGACCTAGCCTCTACTATCTGCTTTAACTTGCTGCTGCTCTGTAGGCAATTCTTCTAGTACTGCACTTTAATTAGGCACTCTGGGGACAATGGAACCGTTTCCATCGACACTGGGATGGGAGAATTTCATCCTTCATCTCCTCGTACCTCTCAGCTCTGTTAAAACCATTCTGAGAGTCTCCTGTAGCTATTAGTACAGCATGGATTTCTTTTAACACTTCAGAGGAAACCTAAATTAGAATATTTTCTTTCAAATGTAACGTAGTCTTCAAGATGAGCTTGACTCCTGGGGATTTCAGGATATATAGTTTGGTTTGCAGCTATATGGAAATGGTTTGCTATTGTTGAATTTTTGTATTGGTGTTGTTCTTGTTGTTTTTGTTTAATTTCCCAGTCTGGCATACAGTTCTGGGATTTGTTTAGGCATCCCCAAATACAGCTAGGTCATGATTAATGCGAGTTCAAATAATGCAATATTCAATTTAGCGCAAATTGTAATTGATAGCAGGTCGCATTTAATGCGACCCCAAATTCAGTTAATGCGAGGTTAGCACATGCGGAATTGCAGTTGGGGATCTAAAGATGCCGCAAAATGGAGAAAGGGAAGATTCCGGCAGAGAAAAACAGTACAAGCTCAGAAACAAAGAGGCCCATTATTACATGAGAGCAAAACTTTGATGGTAATTGAACAACGTGAACACGGTCACAGCAATGCTAAAATCGGACGAGATGTTGGAATGCCTAAATCTATGGTGCACAGTATTATAAAACAGGCAGGGGAAATAAAAGAAAAAGGTAAAGTTGCATCAGCTTTTAGTGGTTTGCAAACACCTACAAGAAATAGAAATGTTACAATGATAGAAACAGAGCATCTTTTAACTATATGTATCTAGTCCCACCTTAAGCATGAAAGCCGGCTGGGTGACTTTGGGCCAGGCACTCTCTCTCAGTCCAGCTCACCTCACAAGGTTGTTGTGGGGAAAATAGGGGGAAGAAGGAGCATTAGTATGTCCACCGCCTTGAGTTATTTATAAAAATAATAAAGGCAGGATAAAAAATCTAAAAAAAAATGGATTGAGGATATATTTCATTAATATGTTTCATTAATATATAAACATTTATGTTTAAAAAATTTCATTGCTTATTTCCATCAAGTGGAACCAATTATCATATTTTCCATAGAAATATCACTTCAAATAGTTCAAATTCAAATAATGTGACCATTTTGTGGGATTCATTATCTGCACTAATCGAGACCTAGCTGTACGTTATAATACCATGTTTCCCAAACTGAGTTGTCCCCCACACATGCCCCAATGGATGGAGAGTTGCCAGGGACTGCTTTTTTGAGCAGGTTTATCACTTTGGTGCAAAAGTATGTTGAATGCAAAGCAATACGTGAAGCTTGAGGTTTTTTGTTTGTTTGTTTTTAACATCCCGTGTTTGTGTTTCAAAGGAGGACTAATCATGCCTGGAGGACAGGATGCTTCTATGTAAAGTTCTGATCATATGACGTGATCTTTACAGGTAGTCCTTGAGTTACAATCATTTGTTCAACGACCATTCAAAGTTATGATGGTGCTGAATGAAGGGACTTACAACCAGTACTCAAAGTTCCGACTGTTGCAGTGCCCCAACGGTCGTGTGAACAAAATTTGGGTGCCTGGCAACCAGCTTGCACTTATGACCAGTTGCAGTGTCCCGCAGTCACGTGATCACCATTTGCAACCTTCTGTGTTGGCTTCCCCCAAGCAAAGTCAATGGGAAGCTGGCAAGGAAGGTTGCAAGTCACTGGAGTAAGTCTCCCCCCACCTTTCTTCACTCACTTACATGCGCCTACCCTCCTTCCCCCCTTTCGCTCACACCCTGTGCCCTCTTTCCCTGGCCTCCCTGCACTTGCACCCACCCCACACCCTCTTTTCTTGGCCTCCCTGCACTCACACATACACACGCACACACCCCACACCCTCTTTCCCTGGCCTATGTGTAATCACACAGCACCCCACATCCACTTTCCACAGCCTCTGTGATTGCACACACGCATGCACCCTATACCCTCTTTCCCTGGCCTCCATGCAATTGCATGCACACTGCGCCCTCATTCCCCAGCCTTTTTGAGCAAGCACCATACCAAGCACCCCATTCTCCGACTTGCACATGGCCTGTGCCGGGCCTCCCAGGGCCTCCCCAACACCCCTGGAGCACCCCTGCACTCCTTACCTGGGACTCCCTTCACTTCCCACTTAATGATCCACACATCTTGGGTTATAACAACAACTGGGACTGCCTGGATTGCTGTTGCTAAGTGATGCAGTCACATGACATTGCACTTTATGACCGCATCACTTAGCAGCTGCAATCCCAGGCCCAATTGCAGTCATAACTCGAGTATCACCTGTACTCTGCAGAGAGAATTATTATCAAAGGAAGGCTCTTAGGGTATGAATAGGAAGAGATTCCAACAGTGGGGGAAGGGATTTTCAAGCACAAGCTGAAGAGAAAAATGAGCTCTTATTATTAACTTGTGTATCTGCCCTGGAAGTGAGAGCGCTAAAAGCAATTTATAGCTTGCTAGTCTTTTGCAAGCTGCAGTATTTTAAAAGCAGTTTAAGAAAAACTAGTTTAAGGCAAGGAAATTCCTTTTCTTCTTTTTTTTTTTCTTCCTATCCTTGAATTTCATGAATGACAGCAACTTCTTCAAGATGAAATCCAAATTTCAAGAATAGTGCAAAAGTAATCAAACTCATCCTCTCCCATTTGGGTGTGGGGAGAATTCTTTATTTCCAGTGAACCAGTTTTATTTTATGCAATTGTATGGTTATACAGGTATTCCTTGTTTAGCAACTGCCTCATTTAGTGACTGTTCGCAGTTATAATGATGATGAAAAAGTAACTTTGTGACCAATCCTCACATTTACAACCTTCACAGGTCTGTTAAGCAAAGGAAAGCTGAAGGAGATTGTATAAGCTCAGTTGTGGTTTCACTTAGCAACCGCTTTGCTTAATGAACAAGCTGCTGGTCCCATTTGTAGTTGCTAAACGAAGACTACCTGTATCATTATTTTATTTGATATACAGATTAAACCTTATTTTTTTGTCAAATACTAGCCCCAGTGAAATCATTAATTTTATTCAGGGGAGGGGAGTGTTGAACAAATTCAATGTATTGATTGCAAAATTTGAGAACCTCTGCAGTAATATAATTTTTCCTCTTTGAGGTGTCTAAGAATCTGTTATTTTTACAAGTCCATTGTTTCTATGCTGGTGACTTAAATTCCTACTCAAAGTTCACGTTTAACTCAGCTAACTCATATCCCACCCCTCCCTACAAATGGAATTTAATATGGATATTACAGGAGTGAATATTTTATGAGGCAATTGAATACAGTAATCGCATGTCTGTGGAAACTGCCAGTGCAGCACCTCTGCGGCATATTAATTAAATTCTTTGAAATTTAGCTTTTGGGTGAGTGTTTAAAGATATTTCCTTCTTGTCAATAAAAGTGACATTTAGTAGGACTGTCGTCTCTAGCTCCCATCTGCAAATGGCTGCTGGCATTCTAAAGCCATTAAAACGACTGTGTATTTTCCATGTTTTTATACAAAGCTGGAGACCTGGACAATCAAGATTATAATGTTATGCTTCTGTTTGTTTTACCACT
Source organism: Python bivittatus (assembly GCF_059951505.1). NCBI lineage: Eukaryota > Metazoa > Chordata > Lepidosauria > Squamata > Pythonidae > Python > Python bivittatus. Next base: position 29,715,942 of record NW_028277030.1, read on the forward strand.
ATAGTGATAATATGATTAAAACAGTAAATGTCAATTTGTTCCTCCAATATATTATACCTACAGTCTACAGGCCAGTTCATCCCAGAGATGCTTAATTTTAATGGCCTATTTTTTTAGTCTTCGGGGGAAAAAAAATTAAACAACTATTCCTAGAAAGAGCTGAGGAAACATGAAGAAACGAGGCCATTACAGCACTTCACTATGGATTTCATGTGTGGGGAGAGGATTCCAGGAAGGTGTCATACATCCCGTCGCTGTGGAAATGTTTATTTCTCTTCAGAGCATTGTTCTACACGATGCCCATTACTCTGTACCAGGCTTGTATAAAGGTGAGCTGCCTCAAACTAAGTCAGCCAACCATGCAGGGAAGTCATCCAAAGGCTCAAAATTCTGCCATTGCTAGCTATTGAGGGGTTCAGAGCAAAAGGAGGTGTTAATTCCCTGCAGGCCACCAAATCTGGTCAGTGGGCCACTTGGGATTTGCTCCATTTACACAGCTAGGCTACAAAGAGAAGTGGGCAGAGCTTCATATGAAAGTGAGCATTATTAGAATACACCCCCCTCCCATGGGAGCAATTATTAAAATTTTGCCTCAAATTAATAAAGCTGCAGGTTGGAGGTTATTTGCATCAAGGGCAAAGGGGATCGGTTAAAACTCTCTTCAGCCTGCAAGCTTCTTAGCTGATGCCTGGGGACGGGTGAACTGCCTGGCTTCCTTTTCGGCTGTCAGTTGATTGGTAGAAGAAGATACCATAAGTCACATACAGTGACACAGTAGACCAAATGAAGCCTGCAGACAATAGGCTGGCTACCTCTGAACAAAAATTAGGACCCCAGGCTAAGTCTCTTGGAGAATTGGCATGATATTGGCTAGAGAATGTGCATCTGAAAGTCAGCACATATAAATATGATAAAATAAAAATAAAATAAATAAATATTGCACAGAGAATGTACAAAATGCAGTCAAAATTATGGGCATTTCCAAGGTCTTCTGGTGATACTGCACATGGCCTCGAACGTGTACAGCTTCTGATTGGGATATGTTTCTTTTCCAAGGTCATCTGGAGTGTATGTCCAGGAAATAGGCATACTTCACTCTACAAGGGCAGGTCATACAAGGGCAGGTACACTCTCCACCAGGTGAATGTGTTCCAGGCTGTTACAAGCATTACCCATGACACTTGCATTATTCCAAATGTACACATCCACACCCACCCACACCCTATCACACCACACGCTTACTCGATTAGAGTATTTAATATCAAATTAAATTTAGAATTACAGGTGATTAAAATAGAACAAGGAATAATCATCCCCAGTTGGGAGATGCTTCAGAAATCTTGAAAGAGGAGCAAGAAAGCATAAAAGGAATTTTACCCTTGAGTTTGATTCCAGAGCACCTCTATGCTCAGTGTAGTATTGTAGAAAATCCCGCTCATCTCCAATGGGGAACGATTCAGGCAGCCCCTGCCTTTAGCATGCTCATGTTGACCTAATTCTACTTTGGTTCTAGCCCATAGCATATCCAGGCTCATGCAGACCTGAACAATTATAATAATTTCCCTCAAAAGTAGAATGAAGTAGAAAGCTCACGTTCAATATTGCAAATGCAAGATCATTTTACTTCTCTTACATGGTAAGACACAGCAGTCTACAGGATCTTTGGGTTGTATCCAGTCGGTAACCCTCTGTTGCCTAAAGTGTTCTGTTCCACCAAAGGCTCTCATCTCTGGAGGGGAAAGGAAGGTAACAGTTAGTGATTCCCCACCCTTCATCAGCCTATTGCACCCTCAAAATCTGCTCCAGGGAAGTGGGAACTCTTTCAGAAAAGGGTAAGAGGAGTGCAGAGAGCAGGAGAGGGAAAGAAAAACCACTTCCTATCTCATTCATCTGATGGAAGCCTCTTCCATCAATGAGACACCAATCTGACACAAACAATAATTCTAAACCAATTTATACTTGGCTTCCCCAAATATAAATATAAGTCATGCTGTGTGGTTCCTTGTTTATGTAAGTTGAAGACCGAGACCAACAGCAATAAAGGAAAAACATGGGAAAGCCTTCATCATGAATATGCTGCAACTAGGCTTTAAGTTGCTCCAGATACTGACTGTTCACTATTCAGTTTTTCCCAGTTGTAAAAATTGTTTGGCTTGTGATGTTTCAGCATATTTCCATTTGCGTTACTGTGAAAGTCAGCTGCCACTGAAACAGCCTAGACTCTGCATTTATCAGCATTTGGCATACATTTTTTTTTCTATTAGTGGCTGATTGCTTGCGTTCTATGGATATAGACCGGGTGGATTTTGTTTTTACTTTGCAAACATAAAAAGCAAAGAAACTTTTGCCAGCAAAGGACCCTTATAGAGTGATATCAGTTCTGTGGATTTATGTCTAATGAAAGTTGGCTAATCATTGAGAAAGGAGAAACAGCAAAACCAAACTTCAACCCTTATGGTGCACAACAAGAGCCATATGACACATTACACAGGAGATCTGTAGTTTTTATTTTTCTCCTAAAGGAATCGCAAGGGGACAGGCTACCTAGCTGATGACTACAGGAGTATCGAATTCCCTTGTCCAAACCATTTTTGCCTATCTAAATCATACATATTCCAAAATAAGTTTTTAACGTAGCAGGAAAAATGTATTCCCTCCTACCGAGTACTACCAATGGCTTGGGGAGAACAACATAGATCAGAACAGTGGGCGAAAGAGGTCGGCCTTTGCTCCCACATGCTGTTATGCCTATCAGACATAGTCCCTGGGGTTGCTTTGAAACAAACATCTGCATTTTGAGAGAGCCAGTCACAAGCTTCCCATTTAACACATGATTTGAGCTTGTGTGCCACAAATCTCTAAAGGAGTTTAGCTAAGAGTTCAGGCTGGAGAATTACTGTCACCAAATACAACCAGTTGTCTGGAAGCCTGCAGCAAACAACGTAGCAGATGTTTGCTGGTAGCGGCACTTGGTGTGTAATGTTTTCCTCGGGCAATGTTAAGTTAGTCTGAGACAAAATAGCTCAGAAGAGCAATAGTCCACCAATCTCTTTGAAAGCCATGAACGGAATGAACTATTAAATATTCTTGGCATGCTTCTTTACATGAAACAGTGGCTACTTATTTAAAGAAAATACTCAGCACATGATATTTAAAAGCTTATTAGGAAAAAATATAACTTTGGCAACAGCAACATTATGTAAGTTAGTTAGTTAGTTAGTTATAAATCAAATTTATAGACCGTCCTATTCATAATGATTTTGGGCATTGAGATAAACAATGCAAGCAAAAGATTCTGTCTACAGTTCTGACAAATATATCTGATCAATGTTACTAATTTTTTCGTTTGCATCAGTTCCTCAGTTGCCTGAGTTTCGTCTTTGAATCTTAACACTGAAATAATGCTTTAAAATGAATAATCCTGTGACTATTGGGGAAAAGAATCACCTTTCTTGAGAGGATTCTCTAATTACTGAAATTATCTTGTCTTTTCTCAACATTACATAGCTATTTTGATTAAAGATAACTCAGATTCATTTTGAATTTGTACTCAGTAAAGTTTCAGTTGCAGCTTTGATTTTGCTCCACATTTTTTTTATTTGTAGTCTTACAAAGCTGTCCACGTTTTAAAACAACTTTTCCTTGCCCCCATATGCACAAGCACATGAGCCTCCAATATGCACAAGCATATGAACGTGCTTACAAATAAATTGTAGTACAAAAAAGGTAGATGATGAAAAATTGTATTAAATCAACAATTGAATAGTTTTTTTATCCTTAAAAGATGGACCTATTTTTGAACTGCAAGTTCAACTTCCCACTCTGCCCTTGGAAATGGGTTAAACATCAGTCACTGCCTTTCTTAGAATTAGGTTGTAAGGTTCAAATGCAGTTCTACAAAAGTCTCACATGAAGCAGATCATAGACCAAACAGCCAATATACAAAGAAAATTTTCAACTTCCTACTAGCAAAGAGAAAAGCAGGCTGAATTTTGTGGCTGTTGATTTCACAAGTCATTAAACATTTCAGCAAATAAAAAGAGAATGTTTCCTGCCTGTTTTTGAAATGTAATGTCACAGGGTAACATTGTAATGTTCCCTATGAGTGGTCATTAGATTGAGCATTACACAAGGGGGTAGTACGTAATTGCTCCTGTGGTGTCATCGTCATATCGCAGATGTAGCTAGTTGTAGCTGCAGGGGTAAAAAACCACAAGTAGTTACTCTGATTGTGGTCAAAGGTCTTATCTGTGAACAGATTACTCATTTCTTTTCTTTTCTTCCCCAAGAGTGAACTAAGGTGAATCAGCTCTGAGAAAGATAAGCTACATTTTCATTTTAAAAAGCCAGGTGAACATTTACTCCTAATGCAAATAATATTCTTCCTTCAAAACTTCAGAGCCAATCGCCTGCACCAATATCCATAGTGTGGTCTTTGGCTGGTTCTGGTATCACATCAGCCTGTTTATGAATTGTTGGCAAGGACCAGGAAGTGACATGATGAAAGAAAGAAGACGGCAGGGTCTTTTGTGACATCAGTCATAGTTTAATTCTTTGCACAAGCACACACTTTGTGTTCAGAGAATCCCAGTTTCAATCCCAGACACCGCCAGAAACGTTTGTAAGACGTTTGTAACATAGGAAGATCAGTGGTCCATCTAGCCTAGCATTGGGAACAAATGTTCAGATGGTCTTCTCTAGCCCTTCCTAAAATAATCTCCAGATTGAACCTGGGACCTTCTAAATATAAAGCTAGTGTTTTACCACTGAGATTCTGGCCCTTCCCTCAGAAGACTAGAAAGGAAAAAGAACATGAGACCTTAGAGAGTCACATCCATGTAAGAAATACAGATGGGTCACACATCCCCTCAGCAATTTTCAGCCTTCTTCATTCTTCTCTCTGCCATTTCTGTTGCACCTCTGACATAACACTCTCATAATGAAATGTCTTTTATAGATCTCCTCCTTTTTAAAATGACAGAGCCAATTGTGAACTGAAAAGATCTCCCCTAAATCTGATTAGATTTTGTATGCTAGTGTCCTGCCTATCTTTCTGACTGCGTGTAGTTAAAAAATTAACTGGGTGTAGTTAAAAAAAAATTAACTGGATATAGTTAAAATATGTTATTATATATTGCGTACAGAATTTTCAATATAGAAAACTCTTGAAATATTGTTATGGAATTGTATTCCCACTATATGAGAAATCAGTGAATAAGAGATCTTGGTTAGCTTCTAAATGACTCCATAAATCTTCTTCAACCCATCTCCTCTCTGAGATATCGGTCAACATTTAGTCATCTATAGGTAGAGAGTGACTGCAGCAGCAAGGTTAGTTCTACATACAAATATTTCCTTATCAACAGGGACCCTGTGCTATCAGGTTGCAAGGTTACAGTATATGGAAACTTTCACATGTACGTGAAGGATATGGCAGCAGCTGTGGGATATGCATGGAGCTGGCTCTTCAGAAACATCTGCAGCAGGACATACAGTGGGGCAAAAAAGTATTTAGTCAGCCACCAATTGTGCAAGTTCTCCCACTTAAAAAGATGAGAGAGGACTGTAATTTTCATCATAGGTATACCTCAACTATGAGAGACAAAATGGGGGGAAAAATCCAGAAAATCACATTGTCTGATTTTTAAAGAATTTATTTGCAAATCCTGGTGGAAAATAAGTATTTGGTCAATATCAAAAGTTCATCTCAATACTTTGTTATATATCCTTTGTTGGCAATGACAGAGGTCAAACGTTTTCTGTAAGTCTTCACAAGGTTTTCACACACTGTTGCTGGTATTTTGGCCCATTCCTCCATGCAGATCTCCTCTAGAGCAGTGATGTTTTGGGGCTGTCGCTGGGCAACACGGACTTTCAACTCCCTCCAAAGGTTTTCCATGGGGTTGAGATCTGGAGACTGGCTAGGCCACTCCAGGACCTTGAAATGCTTCTTACGGAGCCACTCCTTCGTTGCCCGGGCGGTGTGTTTGGGATCACTGCCATGCTGAAAGACCCAGCCACGTTTCATCTTCAATGCCCTTGCTGATGGAAGGAGGTGTTCACTCAAAATCTCACGATACATGGCCCCATTCATTCTTTCCTTTACACGGATCAGTCGTCCTGGTCCCTTTGCAGAAAAACAGCCCCAAAGCATGATGTTTCCACCCCCATGCTTCACAGTAGGTATGGTGTTCTTTGGATGCAACTCGGCATTATCTCTCCTCCAAACACGACGAGTTGAGTTTAGACCAAAACATTCTACTTTGGTTTCATCTGACCATATGACATTCTCCCAATCCTCTTCTGGATCATCCAAATGCTCTCTAGCAAACTTCAGACGGGCCCGGACATGTACTGGCTTAAGCAGGGGGACACGCCTGGCACTGCAGGATTTGAGTCCCTGGCGGCGTAGTGTGTTACTGATGGTAGCCTTTGTTACTTTGGTCCCAGCTCTCTGCAGGTCATTCACTAGGTCCCCCCGTGTGGTTCTGGGATTTTTGCTCACCGTTCTTGTGATCATTTTGACCCCACGGGGTGAGATCTTGCGTGGAGCCCCAAATCGAGGGAGATTATCAGTGGTCTTGTATGTCTTCCATTTTCTAATTATTGCTCCCACAGTTGATGTCTTCGCACCAAGCTGCTTGCCTATTGCAGATTCAGTCTTCCCAGCCTGGTGCAGGTCTACAATTTTGTTTCTGGTGTCCTTCAACAGCTCTTTGGTCTTGGCCATAGTGGAGTTTGGAGTTTGAATGTTTGAGGTTGTGGACAGGGGTCTTTTATACTGATAACAAGGTCAAACAGGTGCCATTACTACAGGTAACAAGTGGAGGACAGTGGAGCCTCTTAAAGAAGTAGTTACAGGTCTGTGAGTGCCAGACATCTTGCTTGTTTGTAGGTGACCAAATACTTATTTTCCACCATGATTTGCAAATAAATTCTTTAAAAATCAGACAATGTGATTTTCTGGATTTTTTCCCCCATTTTGTTTCTCATAGTTGAGGTATACCTATGATGAAAATTACAGGCCTCTCTCATCTTTTTAAGTGGGAGAACTTGCACAATTGGTGGCTGACTAAATACTTTTTTGCCCCACTGTAGAAGAGGGAGGGATTACTCACCACTCCTTATGTATTGAGTTTTATGTGGCAATATATCATTTGAACAGGAATACAAGATAGACTGAATATGAATCTTTGTAAACTAGTTCAATTAATTTGCCTCATTTTTGCAATAGTGTCATGTTTGGGTAGATTAATTCCTATTCTCCTTTACCATTGCCATGACCCCTACACAGGTAATTTATTAACTTGTAGTCCTTTACACCACAGTGGTTGTTACTAGGCTTCACAAGTGAATCTAAACAGATCACAAGAAAGCAGAGATTATATTGTCTGTTTTTGTAGGGTTGGCCTTCTCCCCTCCTATTTTGACAATTACAGTATAATACTAGTTTTCCTCTTGGGAAGTTCTCAGGGTTATACATGTTGAGATCTAAGAATTGCACCATAATAGTATCCAGCCATTCCATATTTTAACTTAGCATTTATCAATGTTGAGAGGAAAGCCATTATGAATAGATCTTATCAGTATGTTATCAAGATAAGAAATGTAAAAATTAAATACTCATTTTTGGAGCCTCCCCATCTGGTTTAAGATCACCATCCCTGTAGAATTTTGTCTGGCATCCACATGTTTCTTTTCATGGGCAGGTTAAGGTTCTGTGGTTCTCTCAGGTCTTTAAAACCATTAAAAATTTAGATCCTCATTTGTGTCTAATTTTATATTAGTATCATGTATCATGCTGATTTTCATGTTTTTATTTGTTGACTTTTGTAGCGCTATGTTTTTAGATGATAGCATCTTATTTTAAAGCTACCACTTGACATCTAGAGACCTTATCCATCTTAACAATAAATTAATAAATGTACGAGGATTGATGAATTCTCAATACTAAAGCAGAAGTTGTGAAATGTGCCATTGAAATCTCTAAGACTGTGGTGTGGATTTTGCAGGTTGTAATGCATACCTCAGAGATAAAATGAGTATTACAAGAGCTCCCCAAAGTCTTTTGTGGGCTTCAATTTTACTCTGGGAAAGTGAACATCCTTTCTGGGTGCTTCCCTGCTTTTCACTTTCCTCTTACTAGTATTGCATCAGTAATGGTGAGAGGGAAGAAAAAAAGGAGGGGATTACTCCAGGAACCAATAACATCGAGAAAAGTAGCTCAATCTCTGCTTCTGACATCCGATATCCACAGATGTATTTTGCTCAGATAAAGATCCAGTCATGGATCCCCTTTGGAGGCAGGCATTTCTTTGTTAAGCAGCCTATGTTGCAGTCATAGCCTGTTTTAAACTAAAAATACAGAGATTATTTTGCAAATTGTGTGTTTTTTCTCATGCACTGATCAGATCTATTTTGCAATTTAAGTATCTAATTCATATAATATAAGGCTTCAGGGGTTTTGCACTGTATAATTATGCAGCTCATTATACAAAACTAGTACCACATAGACTAATAATGAAGCAGTTGTTTTAATCACTTTACCATTCCCAGTTTCCTTCTTTGTAAGGTTTTTTTTTCTGATGCTTATAAAACTCAGAAACTGAGTTCACATTAGCTGATTCCCAGAAACCAGGGAGTAAAAAGCTGGGTAGGTTATAAAGTCCATTGCCTCTTTTTCTCCCTATTTTCCCACCAATTCACAGGTAGTCTGTCTCTTACCAACACGCAAATGCTGAATCCAATAATTACTGACAAGGTGGGCTTTTCAACATTTCCCTTGAAAATTGGCAAGGGCAGGCAAGCATTTGAAAGGAAAATTTCAAAAACCCAGATGGCCCTTTTCGTGTTACTTTGTTAACTTACCTTTCCTTCTCAATACAGGTAGTCCCCAGCTTAAGAACACCCAGTTTACGGATGACCCATTGTTAAGAATGGAGCCTACTGTAGCAAAATTCAAGTTAAATACACAATGGTTCAAGTTCTTTACACAATACTACTTATACAGTATTGTACAATAATACTATTCTGACTTACATACAAATTCGACTTAAGGACAGACCTTGGGAACAGAACTCGTTCTTAAGCTGGGAACTGTGATCTTAGATGTCCATATGGCCTGCAAGGAAATTTGGGCTAATTGCAAAACTTCTAAGCCAAGATTGGTTCAACCGTTACCCTCATTTCCCTGCAGATTAGATTAAATCTCTAAACCTGTTGCTTAGGAAAGACAGAAAATAGAGTATCAGAAAGAGAAAAAACAGTCATGTCTAAAGAAGTATACCCATCTACTTTTTGCTGTCTGCTTCAATGTATTCCTCTGAGGGAATACAGCCCAGGAGAATAAAAAAGATGGCCCAGTGCCTATCCCTCTTAAGCATTCTGTTTAGCTCAGAATCCGAATTCCCTGGACCTGGTAGCCTGCTCTCTCTGAAAAACAAGGGATTCATGCCAGAAAACACAGGGAAGGGAAGGGCCCCATGAGGACTAGGAGAGTGGGCAAAGCTGGTCTGGATTCAAAGGGGTATGTAGCAAACTCCCATGGGATGATTTATTTCTAGATTATTTCTGAAGCATCCCATTGGTAGAAATTATGAAACAGTTTTCTTAGTGATTAAAAGGTTTATTTTATTAGAAACATAAACTTGCAAGAGGCCATGCAGCCCACTGAGTCGAGATCCTGCTTCAGTGTAGGAATCCAATTAAAGTATCTCTAACCCAGTGTTTCTCAACCTTGGCCACTTGAAGATGTGTGGACTTCAAGTCCCAGGATTCCCCAGCCAGCATGGCTGGCTGGGGAATTCTGGGAGTTGAAGTCCACACATCTTCAGGTGGCCAAGTTTGAAAAACACTGCTCTAACTGATCATTGAGCTTCTGATCAAACACATTCAATCAAGGGAAGCTGAACCCTCCTCTTGGTTCCATTGTCAATCTGAGTTTACTGTTGCGAAGATTCTTGTTCTACCATTCAGTCCGAAATTGCCTTCTTGTAACGTTAATCCATTACTTCATATCTTGTACTCTGAAACTTTTGAGGAAAGGACTAACCCGCTTGTGTGTGATAGTCCATGAGATATTTAAAAAGTGCTGTTATTTATCCCCCACACCCCAGTCATCTTTTCTCAAGGCCAACTGTTCCCAATTGCTTCACGCTCACTCTCTCTGCGCAAGGCCTAGAGCATCTCCACCCGTATTGTTTAGGCTGCTCCTGTCCTGTGCTCATGGTAGCTTAAGTCCAAACCAACTTAAGAAAATCCTGTCCAGACTGAGACGCTTTAGCAACAGCTTGCAAGGTATGCAGTCCAGACAGACAGCAGGCTGCCACATCTTCCTGTTGGACAATTTCCCATTGCTGGGCCTTCCTACCTTCCTCTGCTAGGTGACATTTTCCTTCTTATGGAAGCCAGTCTGGTGCAGTGGTAAAACTGCTCGACTAGAAGCAGAGACACCCAAGTTCTCCCTCAGGTATGGAAGCTGGCTGGGTGACTTTGGGCCAGTCACTTTCCCAGCCCCAGACGGGGAAGTCAAAGAACATCTATCTACAACCCACACTGGACTGCTAGATTACAGTCCATAACCTTCAGTAAAAAGGTCTTCATCCTACTGTGGATTGATTTGACCTAGTAATTTTATACACAGCTGCACACACAAAGTTAAAAATATAAATTAAAAATGAAAGCATCAAAATGCACACAGAGATACATGAATACAACAGCCACCTTTAAAATAAAAATTATTTCCTTGCCAGCTCCTTTGCTGTGTAATAACTTCTAGACCTTCATTTACCATCAGAGTTCAAATAGCAGAGTGGCTCCAGTGACTCAAGAAACGATGAAATGGTGGAATTCTGCATTTATTTGGGGGGGGGCATAGCATGGCTGAAGGAAAGAAAATAATGAGTCAGAAAAGGAACATTTCTGCTGGGTTTCAAACCAACCACCTCTTACATCTTAGGAAGAACACCTAGGTATTTGTTTTTTGTTTTTGTTTCATATGTGATTGTGATTTCTTATTCATTGTACCTTGATCTTTTATCCCTTCTTATTTCTAGGAGTTTATTCTTTCCTATCTTATTTTGTCTTGTCTTGTCTTGTCTTTCTTCCGTTCATCTGTTCTTATCTTTATCTTCTATTACAAAGCTAGACACTTGTTCCAGTCTTCTATTCCATGCTGTCTTTCCCATGTCCTTGAACTTACTACAGCTTCATGCCTGTGTTTAGGCTTGAACGCTTGTAACTTTTTAAATCTCTTTGCACTATCCTTATTCATTTCTTTCTCTTTCAAACACTGGGTGCTTCACTTCACTTCTCAGGTTCCCACTTTTCTTCCATTATCTGCCTCCTTCCTGCTTTACTCCACTCTTAAATGTGGATATTTTACTACCCTCCTCCCAGCCCTCCCCAGAACCACTGCTTGCTGTTTCCAGTGCCTCTCTTTTGAAGCGTCTGGGTTACAAGGTTGGTGGCCATGAGTTTCTCTCGGCTTCTCTTTGGGGACTCTGACAGCTGTCCTTCTAGAATCGTTGTCCCCACCTTCTCCTGCTGAAGCAATGCCATCTCTCCCTCTCAGTCTGCTTACAGCTCCTCCCAAGTCTTCTCCTCCTTGGCTTGGGGCCTGGCCCTGCAGATTCTTCTCAGCTGACCCACTGGGCGAGAGCAGGATTCTCTTGCCAGCTTCCTTCTTGTCCCAACCCCCCTGGATTCCCCTCTACTGCTTCTTAGTTCTTTCGTGAGCTCTCCCTCCAGCACTCAACAAAGGGATGAGGTAAAGGGGAAAAACTCTCCCCACTTCTCCTCCAACTTCCTTCTCCACCTGGGCCTCTCAGGCTTGTGATCTGTTGGGGAGCTGCTCAGCTTCTGTCATGCCTGCACATCCACACAGCCCTCTCAGGTAGGACCCTATCTGGGTTTGCCCACTCTTCTTGGCCATGGTTGCTGTCTCCCTCGTGCCTCAAGCAGTCCTCTTACTCATGTGTCCTCACCACTTTTCCTCTCTCACAATGAGAGAGGCATTTGTTGGGGCATCTAAATTTACCCAGCCAGAGTTCCTGATGCAGGAGAGACACAAGGCTGCTGCTGCTAATGCAGCCTTCCCTTCCTAAGGTATTCAGGGACTTAACATCCTTGAGCGATTGGTTTTTGCCTTCCTGTTTCCTCTCTCTTCTCTCTCTCACTCTCTCTCTCTCTCTCTTCTTTTATTCTTCAGGGTTAGGGTAAAACATGCACTGGGATGGAGGCAGGACTTTCTTTTGTGGAGAAGGTATTCTGAGCTATGGATTTTGTAAAAAAGCTATGTTAGGGGGACTGTATACTTTTCATGAATTTCATATGGCAAAATGAAGGGAAAGTGAAATTTAGAAGGGCAGACAAAGGTGGCTCTGGGACCTTAAAAGAGATTCAGAGGCTGTTTCCAATCCAAAAATCAGAATTTGCCTACCCTGTTATAAGGTCTGCACTGTCTGAAGATATAAGAACCTCTGAGGAAGAGAAAGCTTTTAATAATCCATCTGACTGGGGTGTCCTCTCAAGGACCATACAGTTGTATCGTAAGGTCCATTCTGAAAGGATCGGGTTGGGGCCTTTTCAGATTTTGCTCTTCTGTTAATGTTATGATGTAGTTTTTGGCACTTTAAATATGTATTTTAAGAGAACATGCATATTTAAATATATCTACTATTTTGAGAAATATTTGTGTTTTAAAAATGCATGGGATGGGAAGGGAAGGGAAGGGAAGGGAAGGGAAGGGAAGGGAAGGGAAGGGAAGGGAAGGGAAGGGAAGGGAAGGGAAGGGAAGGGAAGGGAAGGGAAGGGAAGGATGCATTTTACAACAGTGAATAGGTTCAAATAGCACTTTCACCAAAGCAAAGGAGTTCTGCATAAAATTAAAGGCCAGAAAGGAGATATCACTCTGAAATCCAAAATCAAAACTGGCATATACAATAAATATAGGAAGCTGCTTTCTACTTAGACAGCTCATTGGTCCATTTAGAGCAACCCTGTCAACATAGACAGCAACAGTCTTTCAGGGCTTCTTCCCACAGACTCCTGAGCATTTAAAGGTATAAATGTTCTCTTTCCTCAAGGTGTTGGTGTATATCTATTATTGTCTCACTTTGTTCCTTCTGGATTTGGCCCTCTTCATGGTGGCAACTAAGTGACCTTGGCTGATCTAGAAAAAGCTAATCAGGGTGAGACATGATTAGTGCTTAGATGGAGGTCGCAGGAAATCCCAGAGTGTGGACTAAACTGAGAAGTTGAAAAAACATCCTGGAAAAAGGCAGTGGCCAACTGCTTTCATATTGTTGCCCAAAACTCAACATGGATGTGTCCATGGAGTTGCCAGGAGTCAAGCTTGACTCAAGGAGACCTTACCTTTTCTTTATCCATAGCATTATACTGTTTTATTAGTTCTAGGAAGAGTCTCAGTGCAGTTCCAATACACCTGGGAACACTTATTTAAGATCTTAGAGTTGGGCTATAAATCTCTAAGTACATTCAAGGTTATACTCATCCTAACCCATATCCCACAGTGATTGGAACATCTACAGCTACTCAAATCAATTAACCTTTTTATGGGTCTGGCCAGCCTAGACTGTCTCATAGGACCTTCCAAAATAGAAGCATCATGAATTAGAAGGAAATCTTATTGGCCGCATTGATTTCAAAAAGTCATCAAAGACACTGTAATAACCTACCTGAAACAAGGTTTCAGCGGACCAGAGTATATTGGAAACCATGGGATGCTTTGTATAAATTAGAATTGAAGGGATCGTGGAGTGGCTAGGAGATCCATTAACAACCAAGAGACACAGAAGGGCTATAAATAGCAATATATTTCATGGGAGAGAAGTGCCCAAGTGAGAAGTAGCAAGGTAAAATGTTGGGATCTCTGATTTCCACCCTCAACAAGGTCCCTGAATGAGACTACGTTATCCAAGAAAGAAGAAAAAGATATCCTTTGTATAAGGTTATGTGGAAATGTTTTTTGCTCATATTTATAATATTTTGTGAATAATAATAGTAATCCTCAGCTTAAAACATATATATATATATACATATACAATTTGTGAGAGAGGAATGCCATTGAACCCCTTAAGCATATGTTCCTTGTAATGATTTTAATCATACTTTTAAATAAGAATGTGTTTGGTTAGTTTTCAGTTATTCTCATAGCAAACTAATGAATCAAATCATTATTATTCCCATTTCACAGATGGCAAAGGAAAGATTTGATTCTTTGAGAAAACACGAATATCTACAAGAAAAACAATCATTTTCCAAATTTGTGTTGGTGTCTGTTTAAACTTCTAGACCATGTTTAAAAGCAATTCCTCCCAGGTGGCTTATTAGTAAAAGAAATCAAACATGAACAAATGTAATGAAACGGATCATTCATGAAAGTCTCCTCCATTGTCTATGCAGGTCTCATGATAATTCCATAAGATTTTGAGTACTGATTCTGACACAATGCTCCAAGCTGCCTTCTCTTCTGAAAGAGCCTAGAAGTTATCTAAGCTACAGTTTAGGTATCTGAAGCTAACCTTGTTCCTCTATCAAATTGTTGTGGGTCATCCTCAGAGGCTCTCCCTGTAGGGGACCTTCTTCAGCATTGCAACTGGAGAGAGATTAGCATGACAAAGATGGCACCTGGCCACCAGAATATAGTTCCCAATGCATTTGGAGATATGCCTATTTTTCCAAGAGAAATTATTCAATTGCTTTTAACACTCTCTGAGAAATTACTCAGGAGCAATCTCACTTCTAACTCACCCAAGACAGTTAGCCTGATATCTTTATATTGTTAATTTAACACCAGCCAAACCATATTATTCCCAGGATTTTAAATATGACTTCATCTGTTTTAACCAGTGTACTATAATTTTAGTATCTAATCAAACAACAACCATAGCAACAACAATTACTGACACTTCTTCCATGTGAACCTGGAGAAACAAACATTCTCACTGTTAGTGGTACAGGGAAGTGTTTCACATGTGCAACACCATATGGATATGACAGTTGCAACTCAACATCCCATTAGTGTATACATAGATCTGCCCACATAAAGCCTCTTTTCTGCTCTTCCACTGCAATTTAAAAGCAGCTGACAATGATAAAAAGTAGAGCTACAAAGATAAAATGGACTGGAATGGGTCATTTCACAGCAGAGGAGTATCAAATCTATTGTGGACAAAAACAAACCCACAACATAGAACATACGGAGCAGCCACAATGAACAAACCAGATATAGTCAGGTGCAACGTCCAAAATGACAGGATTATTTCAGTCTGAATCCAAGGTAAGGCTTTCAGTATTATGGTGACCAAATCCATGCTCCAGCCACAGATGCAGAAAGATCTGATATTGAATAGTTCTATGCCAACTTGCAACATTTTGATGACACAACAACAACAACAAATGCTATACATCATAGGTAACTGCAATGTTCAAGTTGGAAGATAACATCTGGAATAACCTAAACATTTAGCCTCAGTGTACAAACAGAGCAGTTAACAGGCCAACTTAGCAAATACCTTTTTCCAACAACTTAAAAGGTTATTTTACACGTGGACATCAGTGGATAGGCATCAAAATCATATTGATTATGTACTTTGCAAGCAAAGTTGAAAGAACTCCTTTATAAAGTCAACAAAAACAAGGCCTGGTGTAGACTGTGGCTGAAATTATTAACGTCTTGTAAAATTGCAGCTTAAAAAGAAAAGAAAACAAAAACCCAAAGGAAACTAAATCATTAAGCCACAAGAAATGATCTCAGCATTATTGCATATGAGCATTGGTAAAAAAGAGATTTCGTAGACTAGATTTGATGAATAGAATTACTGAAGGCTTCTGGATTGAAATTTATTATATTAAAGATGAAGCAATAAAAAATATTCCTCATTGTAAAAAGAAAAAGATGAAATGGCTGCATACACAATTGATATGTTGAAAATAGCTGAGGAGAGGTGAGAAGCAAAGGATGTTAGTAACAGGAAAATTTACTTGCCTAAATGTTCAATTCTAGAAGACAAGAGAATACATCAATACAAAGAAATTGAGGATAACAATGGACCAGGAAGGGCAAGAGATTTATTTAAGAAAATCAGAGAAATCAAGGAATCAGTTACAGTACATAAAGATGGTCATGATATAAAAAAAAAAGAAGTCAGAACTAAAGGAGAAAAAAGTTACTGTATACAGAAGAGATGGCCCAAAAATGTGGAACAACTGTGCAAAAAAGACCCCCAAATCCCCAATACATATAAAAGTAGTGTTAGAGCCAGTCACTCTCAAAAGTGAAGTCATTCCTAATAACCAAGCTGCAGGAGTTGAAATACCAATCCTGCAAATTGGTGCTGTAAAAATGCTGCTCGCAGTTTGTAAGCAGGAATGGAAAACACAGGAGTGACGAGAGGATGGGAAAACATTAACCTACTGTATTTTTCCATGTATAAGACGATACTTTTTTCTAAAATCGTTACACTAAAAATGGAAGGGCATCTTATGCAAGGAAGTAAGCCGAGGAGAGAACTGTGCGGTTGCAAAACTGCCCATACTTGGTCTCTGCAAGCAGGCTTCCTCCAATCACGAGCCTTATGTAACTGACGTCAGCTGATGCTGAACGAACCAATTGGAACACATCCCGTTGGAGGTGGAGAGCGCGTAGGCAGTGCGCAGATGCGACAGGGACAGGTAATGTCAGAGCATTCTGAGCCCATAAAGATGTCGGAAAATAAAAAAATAAATAAGCGAATGTCTTACTCTGCAAAATTCAAACTGACTGTAATCAGTTATGCAAAAGAGCATGGAAATAGAGCTGCAAAGAGACAGTTTGGACCTCCTCCCACTGAGTGTAGCATGTAAATGTTACCTAATTACTGAATAAAAATGTGTTCTGCTTTAAACTTTAAAATATTGATTTCTTAATTTTGTGTTGGAAAAGTGGGGGTTGTCTTATACATGGGGGCATCTTATTCATGGAAAAATACGGTATATTCCAGTACCAAAAAAGGGCAGTACTAAAGAAAGTTCAAACTACTGAACAGTTGAACTTAATCTCACATGCCAATACAATAATACTCAAAATTTTGCAGTCCAGATTTTTACCAATACTGTATATGGACAAAAACTATCGAAAGTATAACCTGGTTTCAGTACCAACAGAGGTATTGGGGTCACACTGCAAACATCAAATGAATAATGGAAAAGACAAGACAATTTCACAAAGATATATATTTTTGCTTTATTGGTTATACTAAGATTTTGACTTTGTAGATATACATCCAATCTGCCTGTTGAAAACCTATATGCTTACCAAGAAGCAATGATTAGAGTAGCATATGGAGTAATTAACTGATTCAAAATTAGGAAAGAGATGCACCAAATTATATACTGCCACCCTATGCAAAATATCTGAGAAACGTTGGATTTAAAAGAGACAGAAACTGGGATTAAAATTGCTGGAAGGAATTTAACAACCTCAGATACACTGATGATACCATTTTCATAGCTGGAAGTGAAGAAGATCTAAGGAATCTCTTCTTGCAACTCAAAGACAAGAATACAAAAGCTGGTCTGATATTCCATATTAAATTAAGGTTATATCAAGTCTAGTGCCAGCCCAATGCAACTGGTGAAAAAGTAGTAGATGTGGTCACAGACTTTATTTTCCTCAGCAAAAAAATTCAGAAGCATGGTATTCTGTATCCATGGAATAGAGAGACATCTGCTACTTGGGAGAAAGACTGTGACAAATCTAGACAAATATTAAAATCCAGAGACACCACACTGCCAGCAAAGGTACATATTGTCAAGGAAATTGCCTTCCCAGTCATAATGTATGATGAATGGGAATTGGGAAAGCTGGATCATCAGAAAAGCTGAACAAAGAAAAATCAATCCCTTTGAACTGTGGTGTTGGAGAAAATTGTTGAGAGTACTTTGGACCATAAGAAGAACAAATGATTCAATACTAAATGAAGTAAAACAACTGATCACTGAAGGTTCTAGTAATGAATCTAAAGCTTAAGTATATTGGACACATAATGTCCAATATACTTTAAAAAGAAGCCAGCAGAAGATAAGATGGCTAGATACTATTACTGGTACAACAAGCATGAGCTTACAAGAATTCAAAGATGCAGTTACAGACAGGCAGTCCTATAAATGGTTGTCTGTCGAGTCTCAAAGGTAGTAACTGAACTACTAAACAACAGCAACGATCAGATCTGGGCTCCAAACAATTTCGAGAGTTAAAAGTTCTCTATGTCTCTTTGCTACCATTTAGCAAATGATCTGGTAGCCCTATAAAAAAAGGAACATTAATTCTCCACCTCTCCCTTCCCATGGATTGCCAGTATTGCAGCCCCAGCTGATCTTCTGGAAGGCCTTGTTTTTTTCAAAACCCAGTTACCCCAGAGGCTCCTCATTATGCTGGGTTACTTGATATTCTGGTTTTTGCACTGAGAGGTCCCTTGCTTCTTCAAGGGCCTTTCAAGAGGCCAGCAGAGGCCTCAGTGGCTGCAAGAGCTGTTAAGTCAGGAACGGCTCATAAATGAAGGACAGAGAGAGCCTGAGCTTCCATGGAAGGCCATAGGAAAGGTCCTGGAGGACAAACGGTTCACCCTGATTGAAAACTGTCTTGGAAACATAGCTTGGAAGGTGATACAGCAATGCGTACCCACAATAAATTTGACTGAACTGGCGTGAATTCGTTGCCATATAATGCCGTAGCTCTTATGTGATGATATTACAAATCAAAGTGTACTGTATGCATAATTAGTATCTTTCTGGTGTTCTTTCTTATCATTATATTTTATTTCTCTTTATTTATTAATGAGGTTGATATCCTGCCTTTCATTCAGGGGCTCAAGGTAGTGCATACCTTGGTCCTCCACCCATTTTTCCCCACAACAACCCTGTAAGGCAGGTTTGGTTGAGAGTCCCTCAAAGTTGCTCAGGGACTTTTACAAAGATATCTATAATTTGTATTTAGGAATGTATAAATACACAGACACATATAAAGAGAAAGAAAGAGAAAATACCAGTGTGGTACAGTGCTGGACTAGAAAGGGGGAGATCTAAGTTCTAGTCCATCTCAGCTTGAAAGCTCCCTG
The DNA here is from genome assembly GCF_059951505.1 of Python bivittatus. Classification (NCBI taxonomy): domain Eukaryota; kingdom Metazoa; phylum Chordata; class Lepidosauria; order Squamata; family Pythonidae; genus Python; species Python bivittatus. Next base: position 29,735,060 of record NW_028277030.1, read on the forward strand.
GGTCACTTTGGGCCAATCACTCTCTCCCAGCCCAACCTACCTCACAAGGTTGTTGTTATACCAAAAGTAGGAGGGAGGAGCATTAGGTTTTGTATACTGCCTTGAGTTGACAAAAAATAAAGGTGGAATAAAAATCTAATAAGAAATAAGACGTAAAATAAGTGATATGGTGTTTTCTTTCTCTTTGTATATATGTGAAAAGAAAGAGAGATAGAGTACCATATTACACAAAGATATATATAATTTATACTTACGCATTTTATAAATTATGTAACAGTATTTATTTTACAACTGCCACTGGGAGTTGGAATAACAATAATAATAATAACCTGAATCAATCCACTTGACAAATGAAGTTCTCTTCTTTGAAGACTATGGACTATAACCTACCACTCTAGTCAATATGGCTTGGGCGGGGAGAGAGAGAGAGAGAGAGAGAGACAGCAAATAGTCAAATGGAGTGTTTCTTTCTTTCAAGTCTTATAGTAATATTCATCTTTGACCAATTTCCAAACCTGGTGTCCTCCCTATGTATGAGATTAAACTTCCCATCTCCCTCAGCTAACCCTGATGGGCCTTGTAAGCAAATATATCAGGAAGGCATCAACATCAGGAGATGTGACATAAGATATCATTTTAAAAATTTCTAAAGGAAGGAAGGGAACTAGTCTGAGCCATGCTGAATCTTTTATTCGCTAATTAAAGAAACAGAAGACATGATTTGACATAAATCCATAGACATACCTGCACTCTCTTCTGGAAGCAGTCTTATGCCTGGTGACGGTTAGTGTGACTATGGACAAACACTGACATCCTGTGACCAGACTGGGTAACAGCAACTTCCTTCTTCTTGATTGCTTCAAACAAATACTTGAGAGACTCTTATGAAACAAAATTAGTATTCCCAAATCACGGCAAGTAACAGCTCCTTCTGCATTCATCACACTTTATCTGGAATATTGTGTGTCCAGCTCTGAACATCATGCTTTAAGAAAGACGGGAGCAAACTGGAAGTGGGTCAAGGAGGGCAATTAGGAAGGTCAAAGATATGGAAAACGTCCTTTGAAGGTGCTGGGTTCATTTAGCCTGGGCCAAAGAGGGACTTCGGACAGCATTCTTGAAATAGCTAAAGGCCAGGACGTTCTCTGCTGCTTCAGAGGGCATGACTAAATCCAATAGGCCAAATTCTTGGACTGAACTTTTCAGAAACTTCTTGATAAAGGAGTCCAACAATACAGTAATGTTACCCACCAAAACTGTGGTAGATCAGGCTGGCCAGCAGCAATTGCCTGCATAAAGCTATCTTTTTAAGCCCTCTTCTTGTAAGACCAATCTAAGTCATACTTAAAACAAACAATCCTCCCTGCATTTCTTAATTTTTCTGTAAAGACCAACTGCAGGACTCTGATGCAGATAAAAAGGTGAGTACTTTTCCTCATGCCATTTCAAAAAGAAACTACAACAGTTATCCCTACTCTGGTATCTCCCTTTCAAACAGCTTGGGGAGGAAGCCACGTTCCTTACAAAAACCGTGCAAGAGGAAAACATTGATGCTTATCTCCCCGTTGTGCTCCTGATTCCGATTGATCCCCTGCAGTTGCTAATTAAAAATGAATGGATAGATAGATAAACGATTGAAGAATGAATGCATGCAGGCCCATCTGATCGTGTGTTTTAAACAGGAGTAAGGAACACATAGCTTTCCACAAGAGATGTGGCTGATCTGTAGCAACCAACTACTGCAAGCAGCAAGGCCAATGGTGAGGAATGTTAAGAGTTCACATTTCATCTGGAAGGGCACACGCTTTTTATGCTTAATATATTGTCTAGTTCACGGGAAATAAAATCTATATTCTCCAGATGAAGGATTTTATCCAACATCTGTTTCTGACACAATGCCTGAGAGGAAAAGGGAGATAAAAGATCAAGTCGTAGCAGGATGGTGGAATTTATCCAGCACAAATTGCGGTGGTGGTTTCTCTTGCTTGCTTGCTCTATCTCACTTCGTTCAGTGCCAGTTCTGATAAGATTCATAATATTGTACTGAGTCATTTTTGAAAAGTCCCATGATGCAATCCAAGAATTCTGGCGAGGATTGAAATGCCATGTAATCTAGGGCGCTAAGAGAAAACACTTCTGGTTCCACTGTCATTTCTACGCTTTCCATATGCACAATGACTGTGAGTCCTCTTCAAATAAGACAGCAATGTCTGCAAGGAAACGGGGGGTCAAAAAGTGAAGATGGTGGTCTTGACCCCGCAGTCAAAGCCCTACCCTTTTGTACATGCATGAGATATCAACACACGTACAAAAGGGAGAGGGCTTTGACTCTGCAATCACAACTGCCTCCTTGGTTTTTTTTTTTTTTTACCCCCTCCCCTCCCTCCTCCTGCAGATGTCCTGGGAAATCATTCATTTAAGCAGTCTTTTCCTTTGTTAGTCTTTCAAGAGCCACAAGATTCTTGGTTGTTCGTTCAGGACTCGTTCTGAAATGGTGAAGCACTCCTGGTGCTATTTCTCAATCTTAAGTTTTACAAAGATGTTTTTCTTTGAGGGGCGAAGAACAAGAGGAGAGCTACTCTGGATTATCCCTTCCAGCAAACGGTGGCACCGTCGCTCACCAGAACCCAAATGAAATCCAACAAGCAAAACACTGTCTCCCACTCCTGCAGCCTCTGCTTCTAAAACCAGCAACCTGCTATCAGGACTAGTGGCCATGCTGAATCCCTGGCAACTCCCAATTTAAAAGATCAGGTAGTAAGTGATGGCGAAGAGCCACAGCCAAAATATTCTGCTAAATAGAAAGATCTGACACGTGGGCAGCTCCAGTTCATCTGTTCATCTGCTAAAGATGCTGTTGTCAAATCTTCTGCATACTGAGTTAAATATCCCTGTGTTTTTTGCAAGTATTTGCACTGGTTCTGGTGGAGAGGCAAGGGTGCTCCTAGACCACGACAACTCAGTAAAACGTCTTTTGGAAGTGGAAGGCTTTTTCTTTAGAGCAGTGAAGATGATATCTATACCATCTATCTTAATATAAAAAGCAATAAAAGGGATAAATGTAGATCACAGAAAAATGAGAAGATATAGTACAGATCTACCAATACTATATTGATTCAGCATTTACTCCTTTATGGGCTAGTTTTTAGAGATACACACAGACACATAGACATTTCTTTGAGGGTGGTGTTTTTCTTGTTAATTTGGGATTGCTATTCATGTTTCTAAACTTTTTTGGGGGTGGAAGTATTGTCTTGCAGAATAAATAAATAAATAAAGGATAAATAATAAATAATCCCACCCCAGCTGCATTCAGATGGTTAGTTGCTGGAAGGGAAGAAGAGGTTGTACTTAAAAGCAACAGTGTGTATGTATACATTGGTAAGTATGTGCATATGTACATACATAAGACATACATACTCAATACATACATAAAAGATACTCTTGAGCTATACTGATGCCCTTAATCTGCCATGTTAAGAGAACATTCAGATGGGTTGGCACCAGAGCGCCAGGGGCTTGACTAAACCCAAGAAGTAATCATGTGCCAGGTGGGAATGTTAGCCTGTTTAGCTCAAGAGAGTCTACTTTTGCTGGCAGCAGCTCTTCTGATTCTCCAGCCAGGTTTTTCCCATTTTCTGCTACCTAGTCTCCCTAACTACAAATGTCAGAGCCTGAACTTGGTCTGTAGCCTCTGGGCTCTACCACGCACTGGATCATTTTTCCCAATGAAGAGGTATCTGGGTCAGATGGGTCTGTGCAAAGGCAGCAAGGCAGACTGCGCATAGATGGAGGAATCATCACAGATTCTGCTCCCGGTAACTGAAGAAAAGAGAGCCAGGCGCTTCTTGCTATAACTGAAGCTGGAGGGGGAAAGTGGATGTTTCCTTCTTCTCTGATGTGCTCCCTGAAATTCAGCCACATGTTTGAGAAGAGCTGATAGAGAAATGGGTTAGGGAAGACAGTGGAATTACACACTGCCAGTGTGTAGCAGCACACAGGCTGGAGGAAAAATAAGTTCCCAAACCCTAGACAATGCAATACTCTGGAGTAGCCATCCCCAATCTGTTCCTTCCAGATAAGTTAGGACTGCAATCCTCAGATCTTCCCTGACCATGCCCCACATCTGGCTGGGAAATCTGGGAATTGTAGTTCTAACTCAGCCAGAGGCTATTGGTGAAGAAAGAATATAAGAAACGGCTTGTGCTCAATCAGACCATTTAGCCCTGTACTGGCTGGTGGTGGTTCTTCAGGAATTCAGCCAATGTGTAGATGCTGGGATTGAACCTGCAACCTTTTGTGTGCGAAGCATGTCACCTGCCACTGAGTAACGGCCCTTTCCTTTGCTGACTTTGATCTTCCTTTCTTTTCAGAAAACCAAACAAGTTAAACTAAATAAATTCTCCAAGAGAAAGAGGATTCCAGGCAGACTGAGTCAATATTAATTACGACTGATATACCGACTTGAAAGCAATATGGATTGTGTTGGTACCTGCAGTCACCATGCACAACACTATGGAAATGAAGAACCTTATTGCACGAGAAGGACAAAATGAAAAAAAAAAAAAAAGCAGTTACTTGGAAGGCAAAACCGCATGGGTCAGTTTTTAAAAGAGTGCCAGATTTTCACAGGTCAGCCCCTAAATAAATATATGAGACAATGTTCTTTGCACCATGTTTTTGGGGGGGGGGGGTTGAGGTAGAGAGAACATCCATAGTGATTGCTCCTCAACTTGCTTCGTTAGTGAAAGAAAGACAAACAGAGGGTTCTAAACATGTTGCTTAATTAACTCCAAGAGTGTGCCTGATGTGATACAGCTTGTTCCTTATGAATGTTGTCCAATTTAGTTGGCAGGTTACATTAAATGATCTTCTCTCTTATTCCAGTGAAGATCTAGAAAGGAGCAGAGGATGGAGTTGACGAGATCTTCAAAAACAGAGAGGTGAGAAGTTTAAAGAACAAAAGGCAATGTACAAAGTGGGGTGTGCACTTGGTAGAAGTTCAGAGAGAAAGATATGGAGAGGTAATGGAAACGATATAGTTAATTTCCCTTTCTCTTATCTTCATGCCTTTAATTGCTTCCACTTATTATTACTTACCCTTTTCTGAACGTGGCATAATATTATGTTATGGAAAAGGGAACAGCATGATGAATGAATGTGTGTGTGTGTATGAAGAATGAATTCACACTATACTGTCACCCTATCAGAAAGGACTGATCTGAGAACAGCTACAAAGGGTAATTCTGCACATTTACAAGAGAAAAAAAAAACAGGAAGGAAGGATGAAGCTTTCTTGCATTTCAGCATAACACGCACAAGGGTAGCTACACAAATGAATCCGAAGTACACACATTCCACGCCAGATACTCCCCACAATAGGGCAAATGTCAGAATCTCCCATTACCTGTTGCTCAGGAAACATAATTCACACGGGGATTCTCCGTTCTCCATATTCTTTTACTTTGCAAAGCTCTCTGCTAAAATGTTAACAGTAGGTTTATGAACAGCAGGTTCACAGGAAATAAAAATACATCATGCTTTTAATATTTACTTTTTCAGAATGCTTCTTGTTGACTTTGTGTTTTTTAAAACTACAATATAACTAATAGTCCACATACCAAAATAAGCGACTGTTGGAAAACAGTGGCTTCTGGGGAAATTTGAAAAGTAGGTAGAAATTCATTGACCTGATCAGCAGCAAGTTCCAGCTTGAGCTCAGATCGATATCCCATGCACACACACATGAGAAATGGAGACAAGCAATCAATGGCATCCACGTGTGTGTGTGTGTGTGTGTGTGTGGGCATCAAAACAGGCATGATGGTGGTCCCAGCATCATAATGCAAGTCCCATCCCTTCTCTATATGTGTCTGTCACAAGCATGTACAAAATGGGTGGGCTTGAATCACAGTGATGCCTCTACCACCTTGCCTTTTTTGACACACACACACACACACACACCATGGAAAGCAGTCATTTTAACAAAAGTGATCAGAAACCAGTTTCACCTCTCCCTAAAGTATATATTATTTATCTAGTTGCATTGTTGTCTATGCTCAAGCAGGACTTGCAGATTCTGGGGGGAAAACCTGCGTAAGTTGTTTGTCTCTGAAAAGCACGTTGTCCTTCCTTTCTGGGCTCACTTTCAAAATTGCAGGTCAGAGTATTACAATGAAAAGATTTGCTAGAAATGTAGCTCCAGCATAATACATTCCAATTTACATTTCATGATGAATTTTATTCTCTGGAAGTAGCCAAAGACTGAAATCTGAACATTACCGCTGTGAATCCCATTTTATTATATATACAGAATTTTGCAGGATATATAATCATTTAACTGCGTAATCATTTGGATTTTATGATTTCAAACTGCGAGCAAATGCTGTAACTATAATTTACTATTTCAGCACTAAGTCCAGAGTTCTCCCTCTGCTCTGCTCCACTAATGCCACACTATGTATAGTTTTTACTAAATCCCTCTTGTAAATTTCAGTCTTGAAGTCACTGTCATGTAACAGATGGGGGTTTAATTGCCTATCTTAAGTGGTACTTCAAGATGTTCTCTGAGTTGCTTTTTAAGACAAAACATGTTTAGGAAAAAAACCCTCAGAGTACAATACGTAATTGGGAAATGTAGGGCATTCCCACATCCTACCCACTTCCCTTTGAAGTTACCCCACAATTGTTGAACTTCTGCTGGCTTTGGAACATTGAAGATATGCCAAGAACACTCTGAGCCAATGAACGCTCCTTCCAGCTCGCCAATAGGAGAGTGCAAAGAAGGCATTGAATTAGTGCTCCGCCCCCACTAACAGAAGTTTGCACACAAAAGGGAAGGAAATAAATTGCTAGGAGTTCTCCCTCCTTCTTTCCCATCCACATGTTCAGGGCACATTGTGCCTGTTCATGTGACCATTTGCTGAGAATCTCAGTGGTTATGATGAAGTCAACTTCATTTTGTTGGTTGACTTGGCCTCAGGCTGCATGATAAATATCAGGTCTATGCAAAATAAGACGACACCCATCCACAGTGCAGTGGTGGATGAACAGCCAGACCCAGCATGCATCACTGAAACCTCAGCAGATGAAGATGAGGCTGGAATTTTGTCAGAGAATTGCTTACCCAGGTTTCATGTCCTCCATCAGATAGGATGCCACAGAGGGTTACAGCAATTGTTCATGACACGTTTACAGGTGGTGAAGATTAGACAGAGGATCCTGGGTGAAACATTTTATCTAGATCCTTTCCGGTCAGGATTCAGACCCAGGCATGGGAGAAAACAGCAGCGGTGGCTCTGGTAGATTACCTCTGATAGGGGACCTGGCAAGTGGATCCACCTGATACACTTAGACTTTTTGATACTATCAACCATAGCATTTTGCTGGACCACGTGCAAGAGTTGAAAGTTGGGGATACCATTCTGCAGATATTTCACTCCTATCTCAGTGGAACATTCAAGGCAGTCATAATGTGGAAAAAGTAGTCAAATTCATGGTTGCTGTAATGTAGGCTGCCATAGAGTTGGGTTCTCTCCTCACTGGTATTTAACACTTATCTAAAGCCACTAGGAAAAGACACCCATTGGTTTGGGGTGAGATATCACCAGTACACTGATGATACTGTTATTGTTGGAGGTCTAGATCCAATGGCATTGACTCTTCAGTAAATAATAATAATAATAATAATAATAATAATAATAATAATAATTTATTAAACTTACATTTGATGGCCTATTGATCACAAGGGAGCAGTAGGATATAGATAGTTATCACTCTGCCAGCTTTTTGTCTAAGAGATTGATAATCTGAGCTCACTTCCTGCAATTTTTCATTCCAGGCATGCACAAACATACACATAGAGCACATGCTCTTTTGGCACCCCTTCTGATAGGTTTCCCTATCACTATAGTGTATGTCCTGTAAGTGAATCTTTGTGTTATAGTTATAAAACCCACTTCACTAATCATTGTTTAGGTCAAATTCATGCTTTCAAAAATACTCACACACTCACACAGAACACTTCTGTTACATATTGCCATCCCAGAGGAAGTCAGAGATACTACGGCAGTCCTGACCTGGTGCATGGAGGGTGTAAAGATTTGGATGAGCCATAACAAGGTCAGCTGAACCTTAGCAAGACAGTGTTATTATTTGTCCAGAAACATCTTGGCTCAATGATGGCCTAGGTGGTAGCTTTGGATAGGATTGCCCTCCCCCTAAAGGAGCAGGTCCACAACCTGGCATCCTCCTGGACTCAGAGGTCCTGTTGGAATAGTAGATGTAAGCTATGGCCAGGAGTCCTTCACTTAGCTTAGGCTGGCATACCAACTGTGTCCTACCCAGACCAAATAGTCCTTAAACAGTGACTCATACCTTCATCATCATACAATTGGGCTACTGTAATGCATTGTCCAGGGGCTGCCTTTGAAGACAACCTGAGAACTACAGTTGAGTCCACAATGTTATCAGGCTCAAATTATCCTGCTTCAGACACAATATGCAAAGACCCAGCTCTCTGGAGAAGGCTCTAATGCTGGGATAAGTGGAAAGAAAGAGATGAGGACAACCAGCAGCAAGGTGGATGGACTCAGCTACAGTAGCCACAGGTGCATCATTGGAAAAGCTGAAGGACCAGGTTAGGGACAGATTGTCATGGAGAAAATCTGCCTATGTGGTCACTAAGAGGCAACAACAACTTGATGTTGATGATGATGATCATCATCATCAATCAGAATGTTAGTGGGCAAGAACTATTCTTGTAATATAATACCATTCTCTGGTTATCAACAGGTTTTGAAGTCCAATTCAACGTGCTGGTTTTGGCCTCAAAACCCTTCATGGATTTGGCTCCAGGAAACCTTAGGGACTATCCCCCCCAGGTAGAATCTGCAGGGAGGGGATGCAAGGGGACATGGGCCAAAGGTTAGCTCCTCGGTGCTGGCCTTCAGGCTGTGCAATATTCTCCCTCTGGAGCATTCTGGCACATTCTTTCCTGATTTTCCACAAAGCTGTGAAGATGGTTTGTTTCAGTAGTGCACTTGGAGCTTGATTTTTCAGGACTGTTTGATTTGATTGCTGTTGATATGAGAATTTTATGGTGACTGGACTGCTTTTTTTATGGGGGTTGTTTTTTTATCGCATTGGATTGTTTGGTTTATTGTACTTTTAATCTGATTATTGTAAACCAGCCAGAGTATAGGAAAGCAAATACATGTTGCTTATTCATCACTGAGGAAAAGACAAAGAGAGTATCAAGAAACAGGACATGGACTGCATAAAAAATGATATTTGTGTGTTTTCATGTCTAGACATACATTTAGACACAATGACTCTCCTTTAGATAGCAAAGACTCTTGTGGCCCATGAAAGATTTAACAAACGTATTCTTCCTTTAGCTTTAGTGAAACACAACTGACTTAATGAGACCCAGGGGCATCTGCAGGGGGGGCAAAAGGGCAAGATGGTAGGCATGGCCATATGACTGAAACCCACCCCTTTTTACAAGCATACATCACTGATGCATGAACAATGGGCTGGGCTTCAATTGTGTGGTCAACCCACCACCTTGGCCTTTTGCTCCACCTCCACAGATACCCCTGATGAGATGCATGGGAAAGGCAGTAGCACATGGGGGTCGAAAAAGTCAAGATAGGGCCCACAACTGCATGATTTAAGTTGTGCAATGCACATGTTAAAAAGCCAGTGCTTTGATTGGGCAGACACATCCCTCATCTTTTGACTTCAAACACCTCTGGATAGAAGGACAGAGTTGACATCTGGGTCTGCCATAGAATTGGACTCCTGTATCTGTATCGGTGCAGCATGGTCCGAATTTGATGGTTAGTAGCACTTTCAAGTTAGGTGATTGTCTGCAAGTATGGGTCCACCCCATCAGACCTGCGAGATGGGATTTTTATTGTGCCAGATTAGGCTGTAGACTATGGATGCATCTCAGCATCCTAGAGAACATTCTGAATGCAAGACTCATAGGTCTGCTCAGTCATTTAGGCATGCCTCTCTCTCACTGCATCTTTACAGCAGAATATCCACATTATTTGCAGCAATGATGAAACCTGAATTATTTTTCTAAAACAGCAGTGGAAGTTATTTCTAAAGTTCTAGCCTATGATTAAAAAGCAGTCCTGGGCTACTCTAACCAAAACACATCCCAAAATCAAACTTGTACAGCTGGGCTATGATCAAATTAGCTGAAGCAGCAAAATAGGAAATACTACAAACAACCTTTTTACAGTATGGTCTACGGCAGACACGGTTCATGCTTGCCCCTGTGTGTGTGTGTGTGTCTGTGTGAGTGTGAGTGTGTTTGCCTGAGGATGCATCTCATCTCTGAATAAACCATAAGTGTTTCCAGGGCAGCAAAGTTCAATGATGTACAACTCTGACAAGTACAATTCAATTTAAACAGATGACAGAGAGAAAAGCCAGATCTCTGCATGGGAAGCCTGTAATCAAGGAGGATAATGAAGGAACGTATTTAAGTGCCCAAATTCCAAGAGGATAACCATAGGCAAATTATTTGTCAGTGTCCACGTTCAGCTCACACTAAGGCAGGGAGCTTTTCTGATGCCATGATGTAATGTGCAAGGAAGAGAGTTGTGATGTTTAAGAACAATTATGGCACAAAGGTGGGGAAAGGTGCATGCGCGCGCGCACACACACACACACATCAGATGCGATGTTATGTGTACACATAATGGCATAGAACTGTGCACATGCCTTACTTGTGCATATCATACATCTATGTACCTTTTAAAATTTGGATGATCTGTATACAGTACACATATGCCTGACCATTCTCTCACCAAAGACAATGGGTGCCTACATGATAGGAAATTCCTAGTAGCATATTTCCTACGGTGCCATTTCCGGAATCAGCATCATTGGAAACATAATTTCCCAGACACCTGGATTTCCATCCTAAAATTAAGTGGAAGCTCTATATTCTCTAAATCAAATGGGAAGGGGGAGGGTAGTTTCTTTGAAAGCTCTTCAGGGGATTGGGATATTAACTAATCAATCAATTTAAAATATTGTAGTCAGTGGAATGATAGTGCTTCCAAATGTAGAGCTACCCACTTTTTTTTAACGATCAGAATATTCATGACCTTCTCTAAACTCAGAATACTGTTGGAGTTTCCTTTTTCCTTCTTATAATGCATTCCCCCCCTCATTTATTTATTTATTTATTTTAAAACATTTAAAGAATAAAATAAATGACTGCATTAAAGAAAAGAAGAAGAAAATGAGAAAAGACATAGTGGCTGAAAAATAAGATCTCAGCACATAAAGAGAGACTTTACAATTGTCATACAATTTAGTATCCATTATTTCATTGATTAAATAATTGCGTATATAGAACTAAAATCATTTATCATCTTCAGAAATAATTGTAAATTACTACATAGCTCTAAACTGTAATATTTAGATTGATGTCACCATTATTTATCATTACCTAAAATAAATGTACATGATCTTATAAAAAAAAAGGAAAAGGAAAACATAAAAATAAATGCTAAAAACAATCAGTGAAAACACTATTAAGTTCTAAATTCCCTCCCATTGTCCCCAGCTGGTTATTACATCAATTTATTTATAAACATTAAAACTGCTTCTGGTTACTATCTTTACATCAAATATTTTCAGAATACATTTCTTTAATCCCATTCTGTATTGTACACTAAGCATTTCCAATAATTTTCAATAAGATTACTGCAAGAATGTCAATACTCATAGGCAACAGGATAGTCTCTGGGTTTTCCCTATCATGAAAATATAACGAAGCAGAACATGCAGCATTCCTAAGGGAAATATTGTGCAAATATCTTCAAGTGGATCTGGGAGCAGAGAAATGGAAAATTGCTAGAGATGTTCTCAAAACGTGCTCAGTATGCTGGAAGTGTTACAAAAGAGGATGTCATTAGCTTGGAAAAACTCCCTGAAGATGTGTCCATGTACACAGCAACATATTGCAAAAAAGAAACAAAACATAGGAAAGATACTAAAATACATGGGTTCTCTGCTCCATGAGAAAAAAGGGGGTGGGGGGTGGGACTAGCCACATTGGCCGAATGACAATTTGAGGGGCTCTGCAGCACTTCAGATTCTGCTTTGGAGGCTATTGTGCTTTTGAGGGCACAAACATAGCACTTGTCTACAATGACTCAGACAATTTACACCTTTTCCTAGGGTTGTGCGGCTGTCTTTCCTGCCTCACAATTCCATGAAATGGTGTGTTTGACTTAGAGACTGACACTACAGGTAGTTCTCATTTAGCAACCACAATTGGGACTGGCAACTCAGTTGTTAAGCAAAGCAGTCGCTAAGTGAAACTATGACTGTGCTTATGATGTTACTTCAGACTTCCTTTGCTTTATGGATCTGCAAAGGTCGTAAATGCAAGGATTGGTCGCAAGGTTACTTTTTCATCACCACAGTAACTGTAAACAGTCACTGTATGAGGCAGTTGCTAAATGAGGACTACCTGTATATGCAGGGGTATCCACAGCATGACTTCAAAATAGTGGGCACAACTGGGCAAGCAAAATCCTGCCTCTTTTTAATTGGCGCACGTTCTGCCTGAATGTAAAAAGAGTGGGACTTTGTCCAGTCACGGCTGCCATTTTGAAGCCAGTGACTGTTTCTTGGACATCCCTAACTACCTACACACACCCTTCCATAGCTTTGTTTTGCCTTCAGATGTGAAACACTGTATCGTCATAATTGTTTTGTTTTGTCTGTTTGCTCCCCTGAGCGCTCTAAGTGTGGAAAGAAGGATATAAGCTGAAACAATAAATAAAACCCAGCTTAATAAAATGACTCATGTAATGTAAAGTGAAAAAGACCATTGTAACCATTTTAAATTGCAATTAAAACCATCCATAGCCCAGAAACACAGTGTTATAATTAACTCTAAAGTGAATAGCCTCCCATTTTCCATCACTATTGGCCCGCTATTGCTTGCAGTGGAACTGGGGGAAACTTGTGGCCATTTTTGGGAAGAGGACACTCTGCAGCTTTTGCTCTGGGGGGCTCCAGGTCTCCTCACTTAAACAGTGGCATTGAGTGTGATTCCAGAAGTGGAGATTTGTATGGCTCCCATCTCATAAGGGTTCCGCAAATCTTTAAAATCTTTTAAAACTTGGTTACATTGTTTGTTGAGACCCTGATGGATTTTTCTTCTGTTTCTGGTAATGCAATGGGTGATTTTGTCCGGGGATACACCTTCTTTATTTTTATTTTTTCCTTTTAACTATTCAAGTCATATGAGAGTCAGGTGGCCTTCCAAATTGAATAAATAAATAAGTAAAATAAAAGTGTTCTGTGATGATGTTTTATCTTTGAATACTTTCTTTTCTTCCTTCCACCCCTTGCTTGCCAGGAAACCTGAGACTGGGCAAATGCCCTCGAATATTAGAAGTTGCTTGGGGGGAAGACCTCTCGCAAGACATATGAATGCTACCCTGTGTTTGTTGAAAGAGGAAAAGGAGGGTGCAGGATATAGGAGGAACAATTCAGCATGTGGAATTGGGGCGAAGCAGAGAATTATATTCATCAGACCCACGTGAAAAAGTGTTAGAGAAGCCAATCTGATATTTTTCCCCTTAAATCAGAGGAGTTCAAAAAAGTCAAGATGGTAGACATGACCGTGCATTTGAAGCCCACCTCTTTTTCAGGTGCAACACAGCAAAAAGAGGAAAGACTTGATTGCAGCGTTGAGGCCACAATACTGACTTTTTTTACCCCCCTGTGGGTACCCCTGCCCCAATGGCTCAGGAGCCATGCTAACTGCTTTCTATATTCTGTAGATATAGTTATATACAGTTGTATGAAAAAGAAAGTACACCCTCTTTGAGTTCTATAGTTTTATGTATCAGGTCATAATAAAAATCATCTGGTCCTCAGCAGTTCTCAAAAATAGGTAAATACAACCTCAGGTGAACAACAACACATGGCATATTACACCATGTCATCATTTATTTTACAAAAAGAAAGCCAAAATGGAGAAGCCATGTGTGAAAAACTAAGTACACCCTTACTGCTCCCATAGGTATGAAGAGGCTGAGTAGCAGCCAGGTGCTGCTTATCGAATGCCCTTGATCAATTGATCATCAGCAAGTGTGACTCCCTGTATAAAAGCCGAAGTTTTAGGAGTTTGTTGGTCTTGAGTATTGAGGTGTGTGTTAACACAATACCAAAGAGTAAAGACATCAGCAATGATCTTAGAGAAGCAATTGTTGCTGCCCATCAAACTGGGAAGGGTTATAAGGCCATTTCCAAACAATTTAAAGTCCATCATTCTACAGTGAGGAAGATGATTCACAAGTGGAAAACATTCAAGACAGTTGCCAATCTTCCCAGGAGTGGATGTCCCAGCAAATTCACCCCCAGGTCAGACTGTGCAATGCTCAGAGCAATTGCAAAAAATTCAAGAGTTACATCTCAGACTCTATAGGCCTCAGTTAGCATGTGAAATGTTAAAGTTCATGACAGCACAATTAGAAAAAGACTGAACAAGTGTGGTTTGTTTGGAAGGGTTCCCAGGAGAAAGCCTCTTCTCTCTAAAAAGAACATGGCAGCATGGCTTAGGTTTGCAAAGTTGCATCTGAACAAATCACAAGACTTCTAGAACACTGTCCTTTGGACAGATGAGACCAAAGTGGAGATGGCTGGCCATAATGCACAGCACCACATTTGGTGAAAACCAAACACAGCATATCAGCACAAACATCTCATACCAACCGTCAAGCACGGTGGTGGAGGGGTGATGATTTGGGCTTGTTTTGCAGCCATAGCACCTGGGCACCTTGCAGTCATTGAGTCGACCATGAACTCCTCTGTATACCAAAGGATTCTAGAGTCAAATGTGAGGCCATCTGTCCGACAGCTAAAGCTTGGCCGACATTGGGTCATGCAATAGGACAATGATCCCAAGCACACCAGCAAATCTACGACAGAATGGCTGAAAAAGAAAAGAATCAAGGTGTTGCAATGGCCCAGTCAAAGTCCAGACCTCAACCCGACTGAAATGCTGTGGCAGGACCTCAAGAGAGCTGTGCATAAACAAATGCCCGCAATCCTCCACGAACTGAAGCAATGTTGTAAAGAACAGTGGGCCAAAATTCCTCCACAATGATGTAAGAGACTGATAAAGTCATACAGAAAATGATTACATCGTTATTGCTGCTAAAGGTGGTTCTACAAGCTATTGAATCATAAGGCGTACTTAGTTTTTCACACATGGCTTCTCCATTTTGGCTTTCTTTTTGTAAAATAAATGATGACATAGTGTAATATGTCATGTGTTGTTGTTCATCTGAGGTTGTATTTACCTACTTTTGAGAACTGCTAAGGACCAGATGATTTTTGTTATGTCCTGATACGTAAAACCATAGAACTCAAAGAGGGTGTACTTTCTTTTTCACATGACTGTAACTCTCTGTCAAGCAGACCCTGTTTAAATAATCCATCACACTAATAAATTCTCTGTGAAAAGAAAATTCCACCAAGTGACCATAGGTTTTTGACATCTTCCTGTCCGCCTAGGAATACTCACAATTGGTTGTTGTTGTTTGTTGGTTTATCTGTTGCATTTCCATTTACTGTCTCAGGACATCTGGCCTTGTATTGGCTGTTGAGTCCCTTCTCAAACATTTGTTCTCTGCAGCCAATATTTGGATCAACTCATAGGTTAGTGATACAATATTATTTCGGACACAGAGATGCCTAGTCAATGCGTGGACCCATCTGTTCCTTTTCTGGCATCTTGGAATCATTAGGATTCTGCTCAAGAAGGCCCCAAATGTTTTGAAATGGATTATATTGAGCTTTTGCTTTTACTGAGTGCCCCAAAGACCCGTTTTCCTTTCAGACAATTAATTTTGTAGCCATGTTTGCCTTTAAGAAAACAAGAAGTGACATTTGTTCCTGATTACTTTATATTAAACCATTTCCTCCCCTAAATACATCCCTGCATCGAACAAGTACACGCCTGCTATGCATTTTATAGGGCGTTATAAAAATGTCAAAACAAATTACACAAGTCCTGTCAGCTCCCTGAAGCAGTTTTGATACTGGTGATGTTTAACTTTCCTGTGCAGTGCGTCCCGCTAGGAGATTGTACAGATGCCTTCCTTATGCGCCTTAGAAGTCACTGCTATGTATAAGCGTGAGACTTGGGAATGTGCAGTACAGTTTGGTTCATTGATTTGCCACAGGCTGCAATACAGAGTAGCAGTGAGGGGAAAGTGCTGGATTTCAGCCAGAGAGACTGAGGTTCAGCCCCATGAAGATGGAGCTCAACTTGGGCCACTTACTCTCTCTTTTTGAAAGCTACCCTCAGTCTCTCCAGCTGGGTGATGCAGAAAGATCTCCAAGAAATAAATGTCTCAACTTACTTCACTAGAGTGCTATGGTGAAAATGAGGGGAGACATTCCCTCCAAAAGGAAGATGCCTTGAGCCACCAGGGAAAATATATATATATATATAAATATAATAGTAAAGTGACATAAGGATATATTTACCTGAAAGGAAGATGAATTTAAGGCCACCATCATACCTGTCTTGTTTATTCTTAGTGAATCTAAGAAAGTTCTTCCTTTTTAAAGTAATTTATTTGAGAAAAAATATTTTTCTTTCAAGTTGACTGAATGGAGCAGCCTAGAAATTCATCAATTAATTAATTTTAATCAAAAAAGGAAGTGATTATTTCAGACATGGAACATTCTTAGTTTCTCACTATTTTGTACAGTTCAACCTAGTTGTTTCGTATAAAGCAACAATTTCATTTTTGCTTCAACACTGTTCCTTAGAGATACAGTCATAAACTTAGTGAATTTATAATAAACATGTATTTATTCATATTGACTAGAGTTTTAGGAAATGCAGCTCCAGGGTACTTGGAATATTTCACATTAACCATTTTGACACTATTAATTATTATTATTATTAATAATAATAATATATGATATATCAACAAAACTTGGAAAATTTTAAAAAGCATAATAACAATAACAAACAAAGCCAAGATCTAAGAGCAAGTTTAAAAAAAAGAAAGAAGTTTACATGTTTTTAGTATATGTCTAATCTTAAGGAGAGAAATATGATTTAAATGCCCATAGTCAATATTTCTGTCCCCCCAAAAATACATTTGTCTAGATGGAAGTAATCTATTAGTAATTACTTTGACAATATAATAAAAAATGGAGATGAAGCGTTGGCAAAATAATCCATAACTAAAGGATTCTTCAAGACTCCTTGCTGTTAAAACCTCAGTGACTCTCATTTCCCATATATTTAAATACCATTGTTCCCCAAAAAGATGTGCTTTATTTTTCTAGTACTTTAGCAAATAGTAAATCTGGCAACTGACTATTTGTTTATTTGTTTATTTATTACAAATGCTTTTATGACACTTCAATTCAATTAATTTCTTCCACTGTACCATTTCATAAGTCTTTGGGGAAATAGACAATAAAACTAGCAATAAAATTAATTACCAAGATTACAATGTTGTGCAATTTTTCAAATTCCTTCATAAAATCATAACAAAATTGAGTCGCTAAATAAACCTTGCCACTAGATGTAGTAATATGGTAATATTTATTTATTTGTGTAATTTATCCTGGCCTCGACCGTAATGGATCCTAGACATTTCACAAATATTAAAAATACATAAAACAACAACAATATATAATACATTTACAATGACATTAAAGTTAACATAGCAAGTATAGGTACCACTGATTCCATTGTCAGTCCCAAAGGTCCTCTAGAAGGCCACGTTCATGGGCCCTTCTCCTGCCATTCCTCCCAGACTCTTAAGGAGGCCCACTTGGGTTACCTGGGCAGAAACTATCTAGAAAAGGTGGTACCTTCGATACCCGGGCTCTGATCCATGTAGGGCTTTGAAAGTAACAACCAGCACGGAACTGCAGTTGGACACACACTGGCAACCAGAGCAGCTCTTGCAGCAGCGATATCACAAAGTATCTCCCAGACCCCTCTGTGGTTGCTTTCCCAAACCAGGTGGAGTAGGGGTGCAATGCAGAGAGGGCAGAGCTGTGATCACCAAAAACTACGTACCTTCCTTGAGATTCACAGGTAAGATTGCAAGATGTCACTCTCTCATGTCAGTAGGTTCTGTCCATCTAGCTCCCAACTTGGAGTGAATGAGTAATTATATCCGCAAAATCCAATCACAATTCACTACATTTGCTTCTTCCACCCAATCCCTAAGAGGATCTGGGACACTCAAAACAGGGTACCCAGCCCACATCCCACAAAAGCAATAAGGGCAAAGAAGTTTTAAATATGGATTTGTGATATCAAAATCTGCTGTAGCAGATTGCCAATCCAGCGTAAACCTAGCTTGTATACATTAAATGTTTGTTAATTTGAAAATGTATCAGTTGAAGACATACACTGAGAGAAGTCTAGCTCTTTCAAACAGCAATATCACACTGAGGATCTATTGTAAGTAAACTGCTGAATTTAATTTCCTTCTAACACAGAGGGTGTGAAAATGATGCTTTTGAGATAACACCTCTAATACAGTTTTTACTTCAGACAAAGCCTTTTATCTGCTTCCTTTTCTTCTCTGAAGGTTTTTTTTTTTTAATGCACATGTTTAGAAGTTGCTTCTTATGGGGTTTTGTGATTGTTGGCCCATTATCAACCCAATAATGCTAACATTTGAGGCTTAATTAGTATCATGAAGGCATTTGGAAAATAAAATGTGCCAACAATCATGCTCAGAGGCAATGATAGTTAGCAACAACTAGCTAATGACTTTGGGAAATTTCAGTAACACTTTAAAAAAAATTAAGGCATAGGCTTGTTGGCAGTAGGTAATGTTTATTTTATTCAGATGGATACTAGCCCTTCTAAACAAACTCTGTCCCAAATCCAAACCTGAAATACAAGGAAAAATATTAATTGCAACAAACATAAATAATTTTAATATGGTAACAGTAATCCCCAGTTAGTCTAGCCCCAGATGCTGAAAGGCAGCTAAAAGAGATGAGCTTTGTACATCTGAAAGATGCTGGAACTTGCAGCCGGGTTTCAAGCTTCTAGGCCCTAAGGCATGATTACATCATCGTCATCATCATCTCAGCCCACCTCTTAACCCATGGGTCAGAATTAATTACGGCCTGCAGCCAAATTCCAAAAGAAAAACTGGAATTTAGTGGCTTTTTGGGGAATCACATTTTTGAAACGAAGCAAATCCTCAGTGTGGCAGCCTAGGATACCTTCTTGGCATCCATGGAGCCCAGCCTGATTTATTATTATTATTTTTTAGCTTCCTGTAATTAAGAAATAAATAAATGGGAATCTAGGGTATGCTAAAGAATAATCCTATTCCCAAGAATGCTTCTAGGTCTCACATTTGCACAGGATGAATTCTTAGAAAATAAAAATTGTGCTTGGGGGACTGCAGCCCAGTATGATTGCCTGGAAATGTGCACGCTTGCCCAAGGAAGCTGACCTCGTGGAGAACTAAAGGAGAAAGCAGTCACAACACGCATGCCCTTTTGCTTATCTACCCAAAGAACGGCAATGTGTGAGAGAATGTTATCATTTCACATAACCTTGCCAGCTTTTTGGAAGTCTCTGCCTCCTTACTTTTCACTAAGAAGATCAGCTTGTGATTAATAAATAAAATCTTTTCAAAAGTAGGTGTAGAAGAGTGCCAACGGTTTGTTTTCTTGGGTTTTGCTTGGATTGGGATCACATGACTGAGGGTGAATTCTGGAGGAAGAGAAATCATAACTTGACTTCTATCAGCAATCTGCATGTACTGGCCTTGCAGGTGAATTTTATGCTGTTTTGGTGTGACTTGGTATGATTATCACTAAGAGAAACTCAGGATACCAATGCTTTAAAACATTTTATTATTCTTAACATTCCAAAAACCAGCTAGGAGCACTGCAAACTTTTGCCTCAGGGTGGCTGGAGATGGAGATGGAGCCCAGTGGATAAAAGTCTCAAAAGGTTTGGATTTGCAAAGCCAGTTTGTTGTTCTCTTCCTTTGTGTTCTAGAGCCAAGAAAAAAAGACATCTGTCTTTCACATATGACCGTTCTCCTCAGCAAAGTGCTGCCCCTAGAGATTAGTATTTGGATCCCAAAAAGTATTTATGGTTCATCAAGTCTTTTGGGAATACAGGAAGGATAAATTGGTTCATCCTCACACTGACAATCAGAATTTTTCTCATAAAGTACACACTCTCCTAGGAAAAAGTCAATAAGAAGAACAGCAAAGCTATATTAATAGGTATTACAGTTATCTTGAATTACTCAGTTCAAAAGTAGCGGTGTAGAGGAGCACAGAGATGACCTTGGAGAAGTTATGTGGAGACCGTTAGCAAAACACGAGCCCAGTCTGGGAAGGCAAGACAGCATGAGAAAGAAGCTCAAGATCACCCCACCTTGATTCTCTTTGGTATAAGAGGGAGGGAAGGGGAAACACCATCAGGCTTTCAATATTCTGTTATTACAGCCTTTATCAAGAGAGTAGAATTCTAGGACTTCTTGTGGTGTCTCCTTCCTGAGCTGGCCTCCTTACCTCAGAGGGTGACAACAGTGGCAGCCAAGGATCAAGTGCAGTGAAAAGCAGTATCCACCTTCTTGTGTAACAAGATTTTAACAGTTGTTGATTGCTTCACCTAGAAGACGAAAGAGTGCTGAAAGCGGCAGACTTGTATAATAAAAAATGCTGAACAGACCACAGAAATCATTATTCATCACAAGGCAATTGCCTGACTATATTCCCTCCTCAGTCATACTCATTAGTTAGCAACTGGTCTTTTCTTGCAACATGACTGTCACAGATCAAATTTCACTAATGTATGTGCACGCATGTGTCTGTGTCTGCATTTAGTAGAGATGCTGAAAATGGAAAATCCTCAGACTGCACACCTCAGATTTTATCTCTTGAGCAAAAAGAGTCCTATTACCTGTAGCAAGTCTGTTCTAGAATAACAGCGTCTCTATATAAATGGGTTACAATGATCTGGAGTGCTTCATTAAACTCAAATTTAGATGCCAAACACAGCGCCCCAAATTATGCCCCAGCCATCATGATGGCTTTTCTCTTGCCTTTGTTTGTGCACCTGGGGGAAAAACCCCCCAACAATTTCTCCCAGCGAATTGATCTCTATTAGAGAAGCTTCAAGGGATCAGATACCCAAAAACGCTTCTCCATCCCCGAGAGTCAGTTCTTCTGTTAGGGGAGTTGAAGAGCTCATGCTTTTCACAATCCTCTAACTTCCCATCCAGCTTTACAAGTCCTTGGCTTCATTTCTACCCTTCACTGGTTTAATTCCCCATGCTGGTCAGCCAAGCACTCTTCCATTCTTCCAGAAAGGCGGTCTTATTTCACTCCTTCTTCACCTTGCAAAGATCAGCTGTAGAACAACGAGTAAAACAGGACTTGCGCCCTTTCCTCCCACCAACCCTGGTTGCTCTGATTACCCCAGGTTTATGATGTATTTACAGCAACCAGAAGCGTGCGACTGGGGGAGGAGGCTTTTAATTTCTTTCTGCCAGAAGGATGATGGTAAAGGCATAGTTTCCTCACTCACTGCCAAAACCTTTATCAAAGGACTTTCTTTGCTAACAATTAGATGTGCCAGCACATATTTTTACCTTGCTCAAATAGCAGGAGGAGTGATTTGCAGAGATAAGGCAAGTTTGGTCAGTTCTGGTGGCATCTACCTCCAGATCTGGATAAAACAAAGTGAGTCATACCCCATGATGGTCATAGTACAGACAGCTCAATTACCAAGTAGTGGTTTTTTTATCTACTACAGAGAGCCAGGGCAGTGCTTGGAGACATGCATGCAAAAAAGGCCTCAGGCCCTTTCTGCATTACTGATTTATGGCATCTTATAACATCATCCAGCCATTGCTGTGTTAATAGAAATCCTGTCTTCATTACTGATATATCGCCACAGCAATGGCTGGATGACGCTATAAGACTCTATAAATCATTGCTGTGGAAATGGCCTCAGTGTCTTATGGTTTATGAACTCACTGGGAATGGGGAAAATGAAGACAGAAATTGATTTCTAGGAGTCAAGGGGACTGAATGGCATGAGAAGGAACATTAGTCATCACTGCATTTCTCAGTCAAACTGAATAATGTGAAAGTATTCATGTGACTTATTAATTTTCTCCTTCAAACAATAGAAACCTGATCCTTCTTTTAAAAAAGCTCCTCCTTTGCCAGGGAACTCTTTTGCCGGTGATTGATCAGCCAATCCCTTTCTGAAAAGGCTAACCTTTGTTTTAACTGATCCATAATGTCTGGAAAAAAATCCTCTTGAGGTGGACAGCAAAACAAAGAAGCATTTCCTGAACTAGGCATATAAAATAAAAGAATCACCAACAAAGTACCTCACCCTGCCCCTCTTGCAATGTCATGGGGCTTTGTTACATCACCAGCACTGTGAAGATGAAAGTTCCAATAATAATGGAGTGAGATATTCTAATATGGAGAGCAATTTTGGCCTTGCTCTCATTTCCTGGGGGCATCAGGCTAATGTCAAAAGCTCTTTGTAAATTAGCAGTTCAGATTCCTGGTAAGAACTGTCTGGTTTTAATTTGGTAGCCCTCTACCAGTGAATGTTCCCTAAGATCAAGTACGTTTTTTCCCAAGATGTATATCAGGAGAACCCATAGTCTGGGAAAATCCCCAGGCTGCAGACACTTCTCAGTGAACGCAGAGGTTCTTGAGGTGCCTTACTGTTCTTTTTCTCTCCCTCACTACGGAGAACAGAGCAGTTAAGTTTATTTGGTCATTTCTGAACGGTGAGAAATTTCAGAAGGTTTGTGCTTACCTTGTATTCAGCTTGGAAGGAGGTCACCAGGTTGAAGGTTCTTTACACGTCTACAGGATAAAAGAGTAAGAAGATAAGGAGGGGGAGTCTTTGGTTTTTCTGCTGTAGGTGAGCACTGATTGGGACATGATGTTCCCTCGTATTTCCAGCATTTTGCTGAAGTGAAGATGAACCTAGATCAACTTTGGGCAATTTTGAGCTGTCAGCCATATTCACAATTTAAACTTGTTAGGAAGATTTTTATTTTACGTTTAGTTTCACTTAAATGTTCACACAACGCTTTTCGTCTGTCTAATCACCATGGTTGTGTAAGATGGGCTAATTAACTGCTCCTAAGAGCCAAAGCAAATAGTCCAAATGAAATTAAAATTAAAACCCGAGGATCTGTATGTGTGTACATGGAAATTCCAGCACTTTTATATCATTTAGATTTTAGTGGGAGAATTGAGCTTCACTTACTTTATCACTGCAAAATCAATAAAGTTTAACAGAGCTTAACTTGAGCAAGATTGTGCCTATATATATTTAACACGGAATGCTTTTCAGTTTAACTTCTCCAGTTAGAATAATCTGCTCTGACAATAGTAATGCTGTAGAATATTTTATCTTGTGAAACACATTATTTGATTTTTGTAGCCATCATATTATCAATTCTTATTCTCCTATTGGGCCCAGCACAATGGGAAATATCCAGCTGAATCTCATCCATCAACAGAATGCATACCCTGAGTGGGACATTCAGATACCTCCAGATCTGGTTGAGGGAGAATTTGGTGCATGGAGGGGAAGTGGGGGGAGGTAGACTGAGATGTGTGGATTTCAACTCCCAGAATTCTTGGCAACGATCATATTGGCTGGGGAGTTCTGGGAATTGAAGTTATACATCCCAAAGCTGCCCAGGTTAGGAAACACTGATCTATGTCATAGAAAAGCAGAGGTACAACCAGCTTTTCTTACCCAATGATGTAGTGCTAATGAATCACTTTTGTAAGGGAATTATTTTTTATATTTGCAACTGATGACCTTAATCCCAATAATTCACAATCAAAGTGAAATATTTCAGCTACAAGTGCCAAGCCTGCTGCTGTTTCATATATCATTTGGCAGGCCTGACTTCAACAGGACTTTTGTGCAAGACTATTCTTCAGTGGAGTTCTTGGAGTTACCTGAAACTTTCATTCTATTTTGATCCCAGCTGTTCCATTATAGATAACAAATATAGTGTACAGTGAAATTTAAGCACACTTTAATGACAGGCCAATGGATTTCAGTGGAAGAGATTAAGGATTGTTCTTCATTTTCCTACTGAAATCAGTAAGATATGCACTGTAATCTTATGCATATTTTCTTTATCAGCAAGGTCCTGACCTGTCGGGCTGGCTTAACATCATGTCAATGGCTCAATTAGCACTAACGTGATCATTTTTTTTCCAGAGTATTTTAAAAGAATGATAGTTATAAGAAAGCCTCTTCTTTTAGCTTTCTTATAACTATCATTCTTTTAAAATACTCTGAAAAAAAAAACTTTGGTCCCCCCGGATGTTTTGTAGGAAATGTTCTCAAAACGTATCTGTGTTTGTATACGTGTACTTCAAAGATGTACTGTATATGTAAGGCTGCAAAATCTGCCTCAAAGTAAATAAAAAGACATTTAATCAGCAGGAGACAGCATATACAGTGGTACCTCAGGATACGAACTTAATCCGTTCTGTGACTCTGGTTGCAACTCGAGTTGGTCTCAAGTCGAGGTAAAGTTTCCCATAGGGTTCAATGTAAATCTGGTTAATCCGTTCCGCCCTCCGAATTTGGTCGCAACCCGAGGCAAATTTCCCCATAGGGTTCAATGTAAATCCGGTTAATCCGTTCCGCCCTCCGCCCGAATTTGGTCGCAACCCGAGGCAATTTCCTCTTCAGAGCCTGACTCCCGCCAAGCCTGCTCTGCATTTTCTTTGGAGCCATGCTAACACGCACACCAAAAACCTTCACAAAACACCGCAAAACACACCACGAGCCTCACCGAACATCTCCTTGCTACCGCGACCTCGCCCACAGGAAGCCGCGACTGTGTGACAGCAGGGAAAATGGCCGCGGATCCGGTTCGTAAGTAGAGGCAAGTTCATAACCCAAGGTAAAATTTTCCTGCCGAAGCTGGTCGTAACCCGAAATATTCGTTAGTAGAGGCGTTCGTATCCCGAGGTACCACTGTACTTGGACCCTATATATTCTAGTGGATTACATTGTTCTTCAGTAGGCTAACTTTTCCTCTGGATGTAAGTGGACTGTGCAAACTGCCAGTCCAACTGCAGAATCAAGAATTAAAAGCAGAACAGTTCCTTGCAAACTAGAAACGAGTTAGTGCCAAACCTTGACTAAAAAAATAATTGTGAAAAAAGCTGAGCTATCTGGCTAGAAGAAAAAGAAATCGCAGCTAAGACAGATTCACCAGTGCACACATTGTTATTTCTATTTGTGAAAGCTGTATAAATAATAAACAGTCTCCAAATTAAAGCATATAGAAACACATTCAGTGACTTACCTAGACTTACTTCCCTTCTGAATGTCTGTCTGTCTGTATGAAGATCTCCACGCTAAAAATTACCCATCTGTAGAAATAATGTATATTTTATGTACATGCAATGCATTGATTATTTCTGTATTTCTCAAGGGAGGACTGCATTTCTAGTGCATTATTTGACCTGACACCATCCTCTTAAAAAAAAGTAGAGTTATGTTCTTTGGAATTACCCCATCACTGAGCAAGTAAGTTGTTAGTACCCTTGGTAAAAACCAGAAACCTCTCAACAAACAAGCCTATATTCCCCCAAATTTGTAAAATTGTATTTTTAGCAGTATCCTCATGTTTATTTATTTTCTCGTAGATAGCATTTTGGTTTAGACTAATCCAGAATGTTTGTTTTGTCTGGAACAGAGCTAGATGGCTTGTCATTAAGTATGTGATGATGTATCTGGTTTTAATCACAAACTGACAGTGTTATCAGTCACCAAGCGGCCTGTGTTTGAACTGGGTATGAGTGAAGGACACACACCTCACTAAGCAGGGACTTTTATGCCTTACACTTTAGCAGTTTGATCATCATCAAGACTAATTGACCATTTGCTGAAAGGGCAATAAAAAAATGAAAATAGATCCTGTTTCCCTTTCTACTATCACATGAGTAAACCTATGTGGTAATTGGTGACTCATATGTTTATTTTTTCCCCCTCACTAATTTAATATCCGATTGTGTGACCTACACAATAGATATGAGGAATGCTCCATTTTATCACACCTTCTGAAGAGAAGTTCCAGAAGTTGCAAAAGAAGATTGTTCAGCACGACCTTTCTCTTCAAGAATTACAACGAAGAGTGGACTGGCTGCATGAGGAATATACAGATTCACTGGGGAAGTACCTTCAGAATAAATAAAAAAATTAAGGCATTCATTTGGCCACCTAAAGAGGGCCCAAAAAGTTGGAAAAAACCCCCCCCCTCCATTCTGCGATAGCTCGAGGGGCTGCAAAAGGAACCAAGGAAAACAGGTTTTGCATTCCTGAGATAGAGCATGAACCTCAGAATGGGAGACTGCAAGGGAGTTTTAAAGTTGTTTTTGCAGCCTGTGAAAGTGTCAACCACTCTTTCTTATCTGGCCCCCACCCTTCTTAATACTCTTCTTAATGCAACTTTCAGGCCTCTAGAATGCTAGCAGTTGCTTGGAGCTGTAAATGGCACATGGGTGTATTCATACAAATAGGACGTACATGCGTAAACATCTGTGCACGGTCTTCAGTCCAGGGCACTTACTGGGTATGGCTGAAAAGACTGCCTCCCCTTGCTAGAGAGAAGATTTAGGATTGCTGCCTGTAACTCAAAATCAACAGCCTGATAGTACCTTTTCAGATTAACATATTTTATAAAAAGGCATAAGGTTCGTGATTTGCAGCTCACTTCATTAGATGAAATGCAGCTTCATCTTGCATTTTTCATCTTGCATCTTATGAAGTGAGCTGCAGTCATGAATGCCTTTTAATGAAATGTATGAGTCTGAAAAGGTGCTACTAGATGTCTCCTGATTTTTGGCTACCGTAAGACTAACACGGCTGTCCTCCTACAAGGCTTGTAACTCAACAAGGGATGCCAGTAATTTATTCTGATCAAGGGTAGTGTGGACTAAGTAATTCACTTGACTTACTTTTCCAGTAACCCTCAAATGGCTAGAGCTTTGCCAGAGATTCCTAGATCTCATTATGGAAAAACTATATATAAAATATACAATTTTTAAGGAACTGATAAAGTCTCTGATAGCAACAGAAGAGCAGCAGAAATGCAAGCCCGTGGCTAAGCTGCCCAGATCAGGATGGGCCAAGTGATCAAATCTGCATGCGTACCTAATATTTAGTGGGAGTTGTGAATAGACATGTATAGTATTAGTCTGTTAGAAAAGGTATGAGAGGTTGAAAATGATAAGGCATTTACAAGAAAGGGGTTCTAGAAGGTGACATATGAAGGGACATGGAGGGGAGGGATATGGGAATTGAAAGGATAATTAGAAACTCTCTCACTACTGTTTAGTGATGCTCCTGAGGTTCATTTGTTACTGTTACTTTTAACAGATTTAACAATGCTCCAAAAGGTGCCATTTCTGAAAACAATGGCAAAACATCAGAAATTCCCAAATATGTTAACAGGTCAGCAAGTCGCCAGTGGAGCTAGAAAAAATTAGAGCAGTGTGTCTCTCATTTGTACATATACTATCTCCTTACTTGAAAGAAAGCACACTGACCTTTCATTACAGCTCAGTTTCGTGCATATCAATATTTCAAAATCCTTTAATTTGCCAGTGAGTCATAATTTCAAAAATCCATTTCAGAAATGACTGGGAGCTATCTTGATATTCATTCCTCAGAAACCAGATGTCCTTGTGCTGTTTCTCTGGATCTGTCAGCAGTTACTTCAGCAAAGTGAAACGCATCAGGCTAGACCAGAGATTGCTAGCTTATTGCTAAATATATTTTTAACAGTCAGGGGGAAATAGGGACGTCAACACAGCATGGCAGACACTATCCTGCACTTTGTAATGTGTATATGTATGATTCCATCCTTAATCTTTTCACAGGTTGCCATATGCTATACTTGATAAGGAAATAGAAATTTTGGTGCAGCTGGAAAAGCTGACAGATCAATGAAAGATGATACATGAAAGGAGAGCTATAAAGGTTTATGGGATATTTCTGGAGCAGAAAATTTCAACTCTATTATTATTTTTCAGTTGTATTTTTAACTTAGAATTTCTTATCCTATTCATAAACAGCTGTATGGCTTATTTCCATCTACAGTACTTACATGAATATATAGTTCTATCATTCATGTTCAAACCCTAGGCTGTGCAGGTAAAGCTGTCAATGTGTTGACCCAATGTCTGGGGGCTATTCAGGTCTGGATGGGGAAGAACATACTTTGGCTCAATCCTCACAAGACTGATTGATGGTGGCTGTTTGGCTCTCCAGGACGGGACAGTTCCACCACTAGTCTAGGATGGGATAGCATTTCCCCATACAAGACTGGGGTGTAACTTGAGGGTCCTTCTGGACTCAGCTATTGCTTGATTAGCAGGTGGCAGCAGCAGCCTGGAGGGCCTTTGCACAGGTTCATCTGGTGCACCAGTTAAACCCTTTCCTGAAAGGACTAGGAGACCTTTCAATCACTCATGCCCTCGTCACTCTTCAACTGGACTACTGCAATGTAGTCTATGTGAGGCTACTCTTGAAGGCCAGCCAGAAGCTACAGCTGGTTCAAAATGCAGCTGTGCAAACAGTAACGGGCACTTCTTGCAATGCTTATATACCACTACTTCATGAGCTATATTGGCTACCGGTTGGCTTCCAAGTGCAATTCAGCATGCTGGTCGTCACCTATAAAGCTTTTTAAAGCATAGAGTTTGGCTATCTGAAGGACCACCTATCTCCAATTGTCCAGGTCCACTCAACTAAATGTCACCTTGTGGGACCAAGGAAATGTGCTTCTGTTGTTGCCTCCGCCCTCTGGAGTAGCATTCACCCAGAGATAGGTAAATCATCCTGGAAGGCCCTTAAGACCTGGCTATGTTCCCAGGCCTGGGGGCAATGGGCCTGTGGAGCTCTGTAGTGTTTTTATTGGTATGGTTGTTTTTAGTCCGGTCTATCAGGTCTTCATGTTTTTTAAAATTGTTTGTAATTGCATATTTGGATACGGTAAGCTGCTGTAAATGCTGTATATTATGACCATAATAAATTTAGTAAAAAATAAAATTAAATTAAAAATAAAATTTATTTATAGGGCTACCATACCTGGGAAACGATATTCAAATTTCATGATGTCTCTATAGCTACAAAGATCAGAATCGTGCAAGCCACGGTATTTCCTGTGACACTCTATGGAAGCAAAAGTTGGACTTTGAAGAAGCAGGATAGGAAGACTATTGACACCTTTGAACTTTGGTGTTGGAGAAGACTCCTGAGAATACCGTGGGCAGCCAAGAAAACAAACAAATGGATCATTGAACAAATCAACCCAGAGTTCTCACTCAAGGTACAAATGACAGGCTCAAATTATCCTACTTCAGACACTATGCAAAGACCTAGCTCTCTGGAGAAGGTTCTAATGTTGGGAAAGGTGGAAGGCAAGAGAAGAAGAGGATAACCAGCAGCAAAGTGGACAGGCTCAGTTACAGTGGCAATGGTATGCACCATTGGGAGACTTGAAAGAACAGGTTAAGGATAGATCATCATGGGGAAAATCTATGTGGTTAGGAGTTGAAAACAACTTGATGGTACATAATCAAGCAATCAACCATACCTGGGCCGCAAAAATCAGAGGATCCACTAGATGATACCAAATAAATACAGAAAACAATGCATTACTGCCATCTACTACTTATCTGTATGTTAGCAGCCCACATATAGTAGCCTTACTTATTATCAAAGGGCTTCCAGAAGCTAAAAAGGAAAAACCAACTAAATATTACAAAACATTATTTTTATTCAGTAAATTCTGTCTTTTTATTTTGGATTTTACAGCTCTCAAGAGTTTCTTGTAATTAACTATTCATCCATTTGTTCAGTTTAGCTTATGATTCCATCTTGAATGGTTTGTCAGACAATTCTTAAAATCCTACTGAGACACAAAGTACATTGATAAGCTTTTTTATTTTCCTGTAGATACAAAACAAAATACTTGGCAGTCCAAAATAGTGTTGCTTTGTGGAAAAATCATTTGATTCAAGATGGTTAGTAATACTAGGCTATATCAATAGCTATTTTGATGTACAGTACTTCCATAATGTTCTATAATCAACGCAATTGGCATATCGCTCCTAATAATCTGAGATCTATATAAATGTGTTAGCTGCAGTTTATTATGTGCTTATAACTAAATGGAGCACTTAGTATAAAACAACTGATAAGGTTATATATTACAATTGGTTATATCATAAAGTAAGAAGCCTCTAACATATAATATGATCTTCTATATATTCAAAGTGACAGCCAATAACTTAAATCAACGTAATAGATTATGTTATGTTAGCTTGATGCCACAATGGTTGCTTTTCATCTTTTGTTACAAACCCAGTATACTAAAATTTGGAACCTAATAGAAGAGATTTGAGCTGTATAAAGTGTAGTAGTACATTCAAAGATAGAAGAAATAACTGGAGCCTAAAAGGAAGAAATATATAGCAATTATATATGTGGAGTTTAAGCGATGGCAAAGTTCTATGCTACATTTTCACAGGGAATGAGTGACCTTAGGCCAGTAAAAGACTTCAGATATCATGACCATAACTTCTTGTTAAAGGCCTTTTCAGCCAATGGTATGGAAATAGATAATCTCTCTGTCTCTTATTGTTTGCTTTCCTCTACTGTTCTGTCACAATGGAGAACTGTGAATGTCAGTTGAGTCTGCTTTGGAGCCTAGCTACTGTCCTGCTTCTGTTAAACCAACCAACCAACCAGCAAAAAGACAGATCAAGGACAATAAATCACAGACCAGACCAAAAAATTCTGCATCCCCTGCTCCCCCACCTGAGTTCTCATACAATTTGATAGAACTGCTGAGTCCTCAGTGCTGAGCTTGGATGTTTGCTTGCAGACGTTTCATTACTCATCTAGGTATCATCATCAATTCTCTAATGATGTTACCTAGTTGGGTAATGAAACATCTGCAGGCAAACAGCCAAGCACAGAGAGCGCCAAGGACTCCACAGTTCAACCCTGAGCTACAGATATCCTCTTCTATTGGAATTTGATAGAATTCTTCCAAAGGAGAGGAAAATCTTGGAGATGTGTTTTGTGGAATGTGATGTTCTTATCCTTGGATAATCAAGGTACATGTGCAGTTGCCTTGGGAAAGCTATCAAGAGTGAACAACATCTCTTTGGGCTTCTTCATTAGCACAGCTGCTGTCACTGCTAAGAGGCCAGCCTCTGATTAATTCTTCCCCTCAAGATATTCAGAATCATCCTTTCTCCAATTTCTCTGCTACACATTTCAAAATGCTGTTTGTGCTCATCTGTTACAGATATACCTCCACCACTGGGCTGCTATATACTGAAGAACTATATGTGCCACCTTTCCTCAGCTGTGTTGTAGCAAACAAGGCCTTGCTTCCAAGTAGATCAGTTAATCTTATGAGTCCAACTTTATAGCCTAGCATTTCTGGCTTTGAAACCTCAAGTGTCTGTATTCTTGGGATCTCTGATCCTCCATATGAAGGTTACTTAAAGCCTCCTTTTTCAGGGAAGCCAAACTATCAATCTCCCGTAGGTAAGTTTCATCCTCAAAGAACAATTGGTATATGTGGCTTATGGCTGTTTTAGATATTAGGCAGAGAAAACAAATGTTTCAATGAGAACATCTGTCTGGCCTTGGAAGCAGATCAGACTTGAACACCAAAGTCATACTAAAACTATGTTTATGATAGGGCTACAATAACAAAATTTTGCAAGTTTGAATGTGCCTACCCCCCTCCATACATTTATCCTAAAGAGAACTAGGAAGGGTCAAGCCTGAGACGCTTTCTCAAATTTCATTCCTGCTTTGGGTTCAGGTTTCTCTTATCTGACTGTTGCCTTGGCTGCGGCTCTTTCTCTTCTTCCTCAAGGTTATTCTCACAGCCCATTACAGCATCCCACCTGCTCCTAAACTTTTGGGATGTTTCCTTTTAATATTTTAAGTCCCCTAAACTAACCTCCTCCCTCATGTAGATGATACCATCTTATTACCAATGCTGATGCAAGATTCAATTACTTGTATATCTGGCTTTTGTACACAGACTGTACATAGTAGCGATGAAGAATTGTAATTACATGTCAAACACAGTCCTTCCATGAAAGTCCTGACCTCTCTTGCTGACAACATTCTCCTGCAGAGAATGAGAAAGAGGATTAGTTATCCTTGACTTCATATTAATCAATAGGGAAGACAGAGTTGAGGAAGTGGTAGTAGGAGGAACATTGGCAGAAAGTTACCATGCAATCCCGGAGTTCTTAATTTTAAGGGAAACCAAAAGTGAGTATAATCATTTTTGCAGGACTTCAAAAAGGTGGATTTTAATAAATACAAAGCAATTAATTTAGGATCCTGTGGCAGAAGAATCCAATAGGAAAAGGAACTGAAGATGGATGGGACTTGCTAAAGAAGCAGATGCTAAAAGTCCAATTGCCAATAATTCCAATGAGGGAAAAAATGTAGAAAAAAGTGTATTCTTTGTGCCAATGTCCTTTTTTTGTGAATGCAAGAGGACTAGATCATAAAGGGTGAGTGCAGATTGATAACTTAAAGTTTAGAGCTATTGTCAGAAAAGCAAAACCTCAGAATGAGCTGAGGTTAGCAAAGAACACTAAGAATAAAAAAGGGATTTTTAGACACATTCAAAACATAAGGAATAAAGAGTCAGCTTTTCAAAGAAAAAGGCCAAATACCAACAGAGAACAATGAAAAGATAGAGGTATTTAACTCTTATTTTCATTTAGTATTCCCTGACAAAAAAAGTATGTTCCACAAGGTCATTGTGAAAACTGAACTGAAACACAGTCAGGGAATACCTCTTTACTTTGAATGGGTTTAGGTCCAGATAAAATGAAATTCTGAGTAATGAAGGAAGTGGCTGATGGTCTAGCTGAATCCTTATCTTTCAAAATCCTGAGGACTGGTGAAGTGCCATATGCCTGGAAGAGAAAATTGTCCCTGTCTTCAGAAAAAAGAAAAGGAAAGTTCAACTAAACTACAGACTAGGCAGTCTGATAGTGATACCCAAGAAGACACTAGAGTAAAACATAAAGACATTGATCTCTAATTTCTGTAAAAACAATTTGGTAATTAGCCAGAAGTCAGCATTGATTTCTCAGTAATAAATCTTGCTTTTAACTTCCTTAATAGATTGTGGGAGAGCTATAGGCATAATATATCTTGATTTCAGGAAAACGTTTGACAAAGTATTCCACGATAAGTTGATTAGCATGTTAAGTGTACAGTGAATGACATGATAATGCAGGGAATACATAATTTGCCTCAAAATCATAATTGCCCTCTAGTCTAAAATATTTTTATTAATTATCTGGATAAACAAGTGGAGAAAATACTTATCAGATTTGAAGATTACCCAAAATTGAGTGGGACAGCTAATATCCTAGAAGACAGAAATAAAATTGACAACAATCTCAACAAATTGGCAAGATAGGATGAAAGTAACATAATAAAATTTAAGAGATGTTCAAACATCTTCACTTAAGAAATATAAATCAGGCATAAGATGGGAGATAACTTGCTTAGCAGTTGTACTTGTCACAAAGATCTTGAAATCATAGTTGACTATAAACTGGATATGAGCTAGAAATGTGATGTGGCTGCTAAAAAGGCAAATACAATTTTAAGCTGATTCAAAGAAAGTGCAATTTTCAAGACATTGGGAAGGAATGATTATACTTTGTTCTGCTTTGTTCAGAAACCACAGCTAAGTACTGGGAACCATATCTTAAAGATTAAGGGAAATTAGAACATATTCAAAGAAGACCAACAAGGATGATTGAGGGACTAGACAAAGCCTCGTGAAAAGACCTTGAAGGAGCTGAATATGTGTAGCCTTATGAAAAAATGACTGAGAAGAAAGATGACAGCACTCTTCAAATATCTGAAAGGCTGTCACACAAAGTCAAGAGCAGTCTCTCTCACCCCCATTCCAAAGTTCAGGACAAAAACTGTTAGATTTAAATTACAGAAAGGCAAATTCCGATTGAATATTAGGGGAAAAAACAACATCCTTACAGTAAGAACAGTTCGAGCATAGAATCATTTGCCCAAAGAGGTGGTTGTTCCCTTTCATCAAATGTGTTCAAATGGAGACACACAGTCATTTGGGTGGGGAGGATTGGAATGCTTTAATTCAATTTTTCAAACTTGGCAACTTTAAGTATGGACTTCAACTCTCAGAATCTCCCAGCCAGCACTAAAGCACTGCTTTAATTTGAATCCCTGTGAAGAGCAGAGGCTCCAAAATTGAGATTCAAGTTCTAATCTACACAAGCCATGGAAGCTCAGGGAGCAAATCTGGACCAGTCCCTCTCTCTCAGCCCAACCCACATCATAGGGCTGTCGTTGTAGGGGAAACTAGGAGGAGGTAGTGCCATGTATGCCACCTTGAACTCTTGAATGAGAGACAGGATATAAATCTAATCAATCCATCCATCCGATAAGACAACTTAAAAATGCTGAGTCTTTTCATCTTGATTATCAAAAAGTCACTCCCTCCACACATGCTCATGTTCCTTGAGATTTCACCTTGCTTTTGGACCTCATATACTGTACATGAAGAGTTTACAGCCTTCAGATGCCAATATTCTCAGGAGTGGCACAAGAAAAATGTTGGAAAAGACTAGAGACAAAGAGAAAATAAGGCAACTTTGTTTCATCTGTGACATTTCTGAAAAAAAAAGTGATATCCAATCATTAATAATTCTATTCTATACAAACTTTCTTGGAAATAAATCTTTAATTTTCTTGGAGTAAATGGTCAAATAAGCATATCTGGCAGTACAAAGTATATGTAAAAAATCCTTTTCTTCAAACAATCACAGGGGTTCAGATAGAACATAAGATGTTCCCCATACCTCTGCCTCAAATTTCCTGGCTTTGGCAAAAATTTTCCTCCCATAATTATGCCACCCATGAAAAAGTAGTGTGAATGATGGTTTAAATTTGGTTCTTCTTCTATATCTACTAACTGAACTGGGGAAAGAGTGCAGATAGCGACGTTTGCAAAAATACTTGAACAATGAATAGCTCCAAAAGTTGTCCCATGTCTCCAGCTTAAGCTTGTCCATTCTCTTTTAGGATTTGGCTGGTTATACAAATATTTGTAATTTCTGAGAACAGCTATGGGTTCAAAAAACAATGTAATATTTTAAAACATAATAGAAAGGAAAACACCAATAGCTACCATTGGAAAAAAATGTGATTAAGAAAAGATCTCTTTTTCATGCAAAAAGAGAGAGAGAGAGAGAGAGAGAGAGAGAGAGAATTCATGTTACATACAGAAGTCTTTTTCTGCAGATATGAATTGCCAGGGTATAACCACATTTCATATCCAATTTAGGAATTAGATTTAACAGCATATATTTCTTTATGAGATCTGTGAGGAATTTGTTTCTTAACACTCAGTGAATTATGTTTTGCTAACCCCCTATCAAGGCTGATATTATTAATTTAACTGGGGTGAAATTCCTTTATTTTTCTATAAGAATATATTTTTTAAAAAATTCAGATGTTATAAATTGCATCAAACTAGAGCGTTCCTAAAACATTGGTCTGTTCTTTAGAAAGATCCTCAAATCACAGGAAAAGAACAGCACGCTATTCTGTTTGGATGTTTGAACATTATTTCTTCA
Source organism: Python bivittatus (assembly GCF_059951505.1). Classification (NCBI taxonomy): domain Eukaryota; kingdom Metazoa; phylum Chordata; class Lepidosauria; order Squamata; family Pythonidae; genus Python; species Python bivittatus. Next base: position 29,770,841 of record NW_028277030.1, read on the forward strand.
ATCTATCAGATTTAATAATCAAGCTTATTCATCTCATGAGGTGGTAATTCTCTTCCAAGTGCAATTATATTACACAGCAGGCTTGCTGATTATGCAGACACAGAAAAATAGTTCATCAGGAAATTACAAAAGAATTAATCATCAACAACTTGCATAGTGAAAATCGCTGTATGTTGCAGTTTTGTTCAACTATTTCACATCTCCATTCTTACCAAACCTTAATGGGGAACATATACCAACAAATGAAAAGCAGGCAACCCATAGCTGAAGTCTACATTTTAATGGTGCGTGAAAGATGAAATAGTTAAAACTTTTAAATGATGGTGTAGAATATATCATCAGTAAACATGATTTTCAAGATTAGAAACCTATAAAAGAAAAGAATGCATTATTACTGGTTCATAATATTACTGCGATAGTAAATACGAAGTTAACTGCCATATATTTCCTGGAATATTTATTACTTATAGCCTGATGAATATGCTTCAGGGACAAGAACTATTAGGTTAGTTCTGAATAATGCAATAATTATTTTAACCTAAAAGAATATGCAGGCTAATCAACATTAAAGGTATTGCTCTACCCTTTAATACCAACAGGGCAATCTTATATACTACTATTTCAGAATAACTCCTCATTAATGAAATGTGTTTATTCCAGGTTAGTATTACAGCACTGCAATTCTACAGCTATTTAACTAGGAGTATGCTCCATGGAACTCAATGGAACTGGCTTTTAAGTAAATTTAATGTAAATAAATATATAGGAATGTACTGCCCATGATTAATAATAACAAAAATAATTTCTATCTTTATTAAAGGTTAAATTTAGTAAATTTTATCTAGAGCATTTTACCAATATGTGTTAAGTATGTACAATAAGACTACCAGAGCTACAAGAGCTACAAAAATTCAGTTGACCAGAACGTAGCAATAAACAGAGTTTTCCACATCTCTTTGCTGCCTTCTAGTCATAATTGGGACTTCTGAAGCCAGATCTGGTAGGCTTAGTATATAGAAAATATGTATAAAATATCAAACTTTTATATTATACCTTTATAACAACAGACAGCAAGATGCTTGAAATAGTTCCTTCAATCATAATCATAGATATCCCACTGGTCATTGTCTGGAGAGTAACCCATTTGTTTCTTCACATCTTGTTTTTCATCATTTTCTTTTATATCTAAAAATTGTGTGCATGTTATTCAAATAGTAAAGCAAATTCTATTCATTTCTATGGCAAGAAACTGTTTCTCTTATGTGAATGAACAATACCACCGTTGTGAAATGGTTCACTGTTGGTTGAAATGTATCAATGTTTTAAATTTATCAATAAGAATAAAAAGCAGAATATGCCACAATACAATACCTCTCAGTAAAAGTGCATCATGATTTCACGAAATAGCTAATAACCAACCAACACAATCTGTTGGAAGTACAAGGAACTTTGCGATTTTTTTTTTTTTTAGTCTTTTACAACTGACTTCACTGGAAGTAGGTGTTATTACTCCCATATTCAAGTTCTTATTTGAATATTATGGAATACTGGGGGTGGGGGGTACTGGAAATAACTGTTGAAAGTATTTAATAGACAATGATAGATTATCAATATGATTTCAACATCTAGACTTAGGAATATTCAATACTGCAAGAAAATCAGGCCTACAGGAAACACCCAGAGGAAAACATGAATTAAATATATGCACCCTATACTGCATGCATACTCTGTAACATTTATTTATTCAATAATCTCAAGTCCCTGTGCCCTTCCTCCAAGAAAGTTAATGGTACTGTACGTGGAAGTATCCCATTTTAATCCTTAAACTTATGGTGTGGATAACTTAGGCTGTGGAATATTTCCAGGTTCAAAATTATCAATAAGATTAGAATTAATGTTTCAAGCAGAATGATCAGGCTTTGTAACATGAGTCTGCTGCCAAAAAGTCAGCTGCCTGCCTGATTCTCTCTTTAATGTCTAATATTGCCTGCTTCCTGTTATGACATTATGAGATTCCTACCCCTGCTCTGATTACTAGCTATTGTTAGCAGACAGAGGGAAAAACACGTTATTGTGTTTTGGCTACGGCATTGGCTACGCTGAACTGTGTGTCATGGCAAAAGATAACTCAATACTGTATTTTTTAATGCCTTTCTATGCATAAGACTTCATGACTAAACAAAAATTAAGCCTGGATTTCTGTCTCCAATTTTCTAGATCGACTGTCAAAATAGCTTTAGATGGAACATTTTAATACAGTTCGGCATGATTTCATTATCACTGACTTACATGCAGCAGAAATATTTCTGACTGCAGTCTCTTACTTCATTTCCTACAAACCTTCTAGCAAGATCAACAAATGAGGCAGAATCCTACATCTGACAGCTCATTCATGATAAAACTCTACTTCATTCTCAGGCTCCCATTCCCATCTTCCGTTGAGTATCTCAGTGCTCCCATACAGGCAAACATGTGATACCATAATTAAATACATTGTTACCCCACATAGAGAAAGAACATATAACCCCTTAAAGACAGCACTAATTTCTAGTACCAATTTATGCTGACAAATTGACATTCTGATTTCTAAATAGGGTTTCCTGATAACTAAGTCCTGCACGTTCTAGAGTTTAGGGGTTATTGTACAGTAAATATGCACCTTTTGGATACCTTTGCACAATAACCAAGATATAATAAAGTTCTCTTTATAAAATCTGTAGAAACCCTCATCCTATAGATTGCACAGAATAGAAAATTAAATGAAATCAATTCACAGCCCTGATCCAGTATATGGAAGTCTTAAAGCGGCATAAAAGAAGGCATTTGCCTATCAAGACAAATGGGATTTCACACATTATCACTTCCCTGGAAATGGCATGCCCGTTAATTGCTGAATATTTGCAGCCTGAGGCAAACCTGAAATGTTTCCACAATATGGCAATGGGAATAAAAACAGGATATTCTAATCGGTTGTGTTAGACAATTTTATTGACACAGTGTACTACTACATCTGCAATATAAATGAAATAATAATACTCAGGACTAAGTGTCTACAATTATACCTTTTCACCAAGAAAAGTAATTGAGAGTACAAAGCATTTTTCTCATTAAATTCATGATACTCAGTTATCTACCTAAACCTAATCAACCAAGAAATGAAACCTGATGTGAAAGGAAGAGTAAATAGGCTGTTCTTGTTACTATATGAATTTTAACGTAAAGGCCTGAATATCATAAAATTAACTTTAGGGTATTTTGGTATCTTTGCCTATGTCTAGAGACTTAATGCAGAGACATTTCAAAGAAGGGATTAAGGAAGAAAAAAAATCTTTAGAAGACTCCATATGGAAAGTAGGAAAAACAATGCGTATGGTGTACATGAAACTGGTATGTTTATTTTATTTTCATCCAATTAAATATATCACTGCAAATAGGAAAATCAGATATATTTTAATAAATATGCTGTCAGATAATTTATTGCTGTTGCCAGTATTCTAGAAACAGGCAATATTAACAGTCTCATTAAGTTTGATCAAATAAACTAATGATTTTACAATTAACGCAATTATAAAGGAAATTCTTCCCAAGGGCAGAATAAAATTCAGAATAGAAATAATGCAAAGTAAGCCTTACATGTACAGTGATACTTGCCAATTTCATGAACTTGATATGCAAATCAAATCTCTTATTTCTTATTGAAGAAAATAAAACATAAAATAAACATTTAAAAACACATAATGAAAAAGGAAAGAATGAAAAAGAAGAAATGAAACTTCAGAGGTGAATATTCAACCATATGCAAAATTTCTACCCAGAACAACATCTGAACATATTAAGAGTAATTCATAAGGAAAAACAGTTGATAAACCTAAGAAATAGTAAGTGGTCAATTGAAAATCCAAGCCTCAAAGGAGGGAGGCAATTCTTGAGAAAGTACAGCAAGAAGATGCTGGAGGGGAGGCTGAAAATAAATGGGGCTACACCATCTCAATCCAAACTTCAACAATACACAGAACGAGAACTGTGACATGTATAAGCTGGATTCAAAAGAGGCAGGGTCACCCAAAATCACAATGCTAATATCCAGTGGATAACGGAAAGTGCAAGAGTTCCAAAAAGATGTCTTTTTTTGTTTATTGACTTTTGTCTGCATGTACCACAACTAATTATGGATAGCTCTGGATAGGGATTGTGCATGAATTAACAATAACAATAATGTTCTAACTATATATGGGTCAAGTCACTTATGACCTTTTTTTAAAAAATCTATGTGATAATGATACTCATAAAACTTGATAAAAAACGAGATAGATATCAGCCACACTGGGATTCCAGATCACTTTAAAAATTATGCTTCTTAATGTCCAGCACTGCATTACAATATTTCAATATATTGTTTTTTTTTAATTTAAAAATATCATAGTGTATTTAGATATGCGCTCTCAAACACATACATACGTACATGAGATGCAGGAGAGAGGGAAACCCTTTAAAAATTTAAACACCAAAATGGAATACATGAGGTTATCTTGATTTAAAGAGCAAAAGGACGGAGTCCTTAATGTATAATATTCAAAAGTGTATATTTGTGTGTAGTAGTCAAAATCTACTGGAAGCCCTGCTACGCTAGCAAAACCTGAAATGAGTTGCTAGCATAAGGATACATCCATGCAACATTTCCAGATACATTAGTGAAACAATCCATTAATGAAAATGTATTAGAGCAATTGCCAAAATGATAAGGTGTTATGCTTAGGATGTACAAGGATGCCCTGTTGCTACCTCCTTAAAGCCTTCTGAATTCAAACACATATATTCCTAAAATCACACAATTACCATGTAAGCCCAGGAAAAGGTGTGGCTCCTTTAAAGAGCTGCAGGTATAGAGAGAGTACCTGTAGCAGATCTAAAGAACTTTTACCTGCTTGAGGTTCAAATTCTGCATGGTCCTACTTAGATATTTAACAAGTACTTGTTTCAGAATTCCTGATATAAACTTCCAGAATGGACTTTCAACAACTGAGGGCACCAGGGCATAGGCATATATGGGTAAGAAGAATGCTATAATATAGACAGTAATTGCTGCAACTGTTTTCTGTTTCTGCAAAACAGAAAACATGTTCTATTGAACCCAAACACTGCATTTTGGAAATTCTGTCAAGCCATTTCAGGATGGCCAAATTCAGCTGAACAGTTTTGTAGGAAACACTGGTATTCTGAATGAACATCTTGGCCTGCAAAAATCTGAACAACCACTAGACAGCAGCAAAGAGAGACAGAAATGCTAACTTTCTTTTCCTGTCTAACTGTTGCCCAGATTTTTACAACCCAGAACTGCTAGCATTACCCTATCCTTCCTTGAGCTCAAAGCAACATTTTCTCTGGAGGTATAAATAATTTAACTGAAAGGAATGCGAGGCAAAACGTGAAGTTCTGTATTTTTGATCTCTTGCAGACAGTGGAATGCGAGGAAGCAGAGAAATCCTTCTCTCTCTTTCTATCTGACTAAAACCACCACCTGCCCATAATATTGAATCAATACTGAAACTAAAAGAAGTAAACTAAAATAAATGGGGTTGAGGTGGTGGAGGTTGCCTCAGAGGCAGGCAGGCAAGCACCCAGGTACTTACCACTGGTCACTACCACTCGAGCAGAAGCACCAGTCCAGTGCTGAATCCAATGGTCCCTCGCAGCCATTTCTTCCTCTGTGTAGCTCATTCTCCAGTGACAGTTCCAGAATGGCTCTCTCACAAATGCCTGCTGCCTTGCTCCAAAACTCAACTCAGATCACCCCCCACCCAGCCTATGTCAATAGTAGGAGGAACATGAACAGTCCCTCCTACTATGGCCTAGACAGAAGAAGAAGTAAGGCAACTTCCAATCACAGCAGCTAAAACAGTTGACTTGAAACTCTTCTACCCAGAACTTCATTTTGACCCCTGTCTGGAACAAAACATCTCAACACGCATGTTTCAGCACCCCAAACCACTTGCTCCATGCACAGAAGGGTTCATACATGAATGTTTTGCATATCCCACTCAGAAATGACTGTTAACACCCATGTGCTCACTCCGTTGTTCTCTACAGTATATCTAAATTCTGGGATTATGTGCCCCTCCCAACTGTTTTCTCAAAGGCACAGGATTTATCCCACCTCCTGTAATGGGATACCAGGAAGGCATCCTTTGTATGACTTTTTACCTATGGATCAAATGAGCATTTGTGCAAGCTACCAGAGGGGCAGCAGACAACTCTTCTCCATTTCATACTATTCACTTTTCGCTGCATACCTAAGAAAATGTTAAATGTATCCACAAAAATATGAAGAATTAATGTAATAAATGCACATGTACACATATCAAAAGATCTTAAACTGGCTGTTAAGGCATGCTTCTGGACTGAGATGAGCAGCTACAGAAATTGCATAAATAAATAAATAAAATAAATAAGGAAGATCTAACACAGGTTGATTATTAGGAGGGAATAAGAAAAACACATTTCATAAAAATCAAAAAAGATTTTGCTCTTTCAAAGAAAGTGTCAGGTGGTACATTTGGGACAAAGAAAAAGGCCACATTGTTCTGTCTCATCTTACAAAATATCCACAAGTCAGAACTGATCAAAGAATGCTGAGATGACTACAGGTATAAACCTCTTACTAATTATAACAGCCAAGGGCTAAGATGTGAAAACGCCTATGGATCAGGCCAAGGGCCCAGCTAATCCAGGATTCTGTTCCACCATAGCCAAATGCTGTTGAGCAGCCTATGAGCAGCACATCCCTGATCATGCGTCTCATGCACTGCAAGTGGTACAAAAAATATACTGTCCCATTGTGAGGGAGAGGGAGAGGGAGAGGGAGAGGGAGAGGGAGAGGGAGAGGGAGAGGGAGAGGGAGAGGGAGAGGGAGGGAGGGAGGGAGGGAGGGAGGGAGGGAGGGAGGAAGGAAGGAAGGAAGGAAGGAAGGAAGGAAGGAAGGAAGGAAGGAAGGAAGGAAGGAAGGAAGGAAGGAAGGAAGGAAGGAAGGAAGGAAGGAAGGAAGGAAGGAAAAAAATCAGTCAATGACAGCCTTACTCTCTTTCAATTTGTCTACTTCTAGTTAAGTCCATACAGAGTTTTTGGCCATCACTAAATTTTGAAGCAGCAAATTCCACAAATTAACTATGTGCTGTATCAAAAGGCACTGGATCTGTCCTGAATCTCGCAATATTTAACTTTGAAATTAGCCAAGAGAATATAACTTTTTTCCTGCTTGTGAAATTTTCCTAAGCATCTATCTCATTATCCATTGTTGATGTTAAGAATGCAGTAATAATGCTTGATCAACTGTGCGTTATATGCTGTTGTCTGAAGGCATGTATGATGTTGAAACAGTAAATATGACATACCTGTTTTCTTTGATCTACTGAAAAAGAATCCAAACACTTTTTTGAAAACACCTTTTTTCTCCTGCAACAGAAATCACCCATTAGAGAACAAGAAAGTCATAACTGTGGAATAGCAAGGTTTATATATTGTAGAGATGTATACACACACACACAATATATGTGTGTATGTATGTATGTATGTGTATATACATATATATTTCAATATAAATATATAATACAATATAATATTAATATTACACATTAATAATATAATATATAACAATATACTATTACCATTAATATTATATAATACTATCTATCTATACACACACACACATACGCACACACACAAACACACTATGGTTGCATCTTGTATCTGCTGAAACTTCTGCAGCCACACTAGATCCGTTCCTGAGAATCGGCAGATGTTCCAGAAGACCATGGTAAGGAGGGCTGGGTCAACTGGTAACAAACATACTATTTTTCTTTGAATTCACATGGATCCCAGCCTTTCCAATAATGTAGAAAATGTTTTGAATTTGTACCACTTTGAACACAAGTGCTTTGAGTCAGAAATTTAAGTGTAAAGTAGGTGTTTTGATCATTCTGGAAGTGTTTTGGACTTTCCAAAATTAGTCTCACAGAACTAGAGAAAGGAACAGAAGCTACACCCTCTACAAAGAGGTGCTTCAGATATGAACAGCCTGGGCAATGTGAAGAAATACCATGTTAGTCACTACCCAGGGGGCTCTTTTGTGGCAGTGTGGCAGAAAGGAGCACCTAATCTCACACAAAGCAGGAGCCTAGGACTATAGTCAGTTTAAAAGTTCATGAAGGGGGGAGACCCCAAAACATTAGGAGATAGTTAAACTGTTCTTATTAAGAGCACTTTCAAGTACCAGCCTGTGTTGTAAAAACGCCAGGGGAAGAAAAATATCAGGAAGACAGGATACCCTAGCATCTCACCTATAGCTACACTACTGGAACCTTTTGGAACCTGTTTTCAGGGTCCAGAGGTATGGAACAGCCTAAGAACTGAAAACGGGAGAATGCAAAAGAATCAGGGGTGAATCTCAAGGCCTTAGTCCAAGGAGCTGGCATGGCAGCCATCTACCCAAGTGGCGGGATGAGGCAGAGCAGGTAGCCAGACCAGGTAGGTAGACAGCTAAAATGCCCCAGAAACTGCCCAACAGACGGGCTTAAGAAAGTAACAGCTACAGTCAAGCTGGCAGGTCAACACAACTGCCTGACCATGCTGGCACATGGCCAAAAAAGTGCCACACCAGATTTTGCTAACCAGATGGGCTGGCAGATTAAGATACGCGTGCCTTATACTGTGCTAAGCCTTAATATTAAAGTCCTTTTTTTGGTATGATTTATATCAGCTCGCTAAGTCCTCTATCTGCTCTCATGCCATTCAGCGCTGTAAACACAAATGCCCGTTTGTGCTTATTGTATAGATAGCGTTTTTATGGATGAGCAGAAATGAGAAGAGTCTCCTTGTGGGGAAAGGAAGGATGTAGGAAAAAGGCAGAAGCATCTGTGGCCAAGGGGGCTGGGAATGATGAAAGAAGCATTGAGCTATCGGAACACAAGCTCTGCCGCCGTTGTGCAGGTGTCATGACATCCCATGGGCGTACAAAGAAGGTGGAGCTTATGCTGCAATGGGGTGCTGCTGCTTTCATCCTTTTGATGAAAGTCTTTGATTCTGGGGATGTCTTTGGAAATGATAACATGTGAGGAAAGGAAACACAGGCATGATTACAGTTATAGTTTTTAATAGATTTTATTTAAATGCAATGAAAAGGCAACGGACTACCCTACAGATCGGAAAAATCAAGCAACTCCAATCCCTATGACATTTTAGTATGTTTCACATATGTCACTGTAATCATTGCTGTAATACATCTATTTTTCTAATGTGCTAAACAAGGTATTCTTATAGTTTGTTTACGATTTATAATAATGCTAACTTTTGTCATTCTTTTGTCAAAGACAAAGACAACGTACACTTTTGTCAAAGACAACATACACTTATTATATAATAGTCTCTGTTCTTCAGAACTGAAATGATTAATGCAAAGAACTGAAATATATTGAGTGGGATTGCAAGAGATTGACTAGGAAGGCAAGATGTGATTGTTTGAGAACAGTTATACACATTAAACGCAGAATAAAAGAATGCATGATATTCCTTAAACCCAAGGAACTAAAAACTTTTAAAAATTGATTAAATTCTTTTTTTTTTAATTCAGCAGAACTAAATGTGGGATTCAATAAATTTTCTTTTGATCATGTATACTAAAAAACTTACTTTGAAATCTTTGGGAATGTTTATATCCAGACATACTTTATATTCAGCATAAATATTTCTCAAACATATTAGCCTTCATGATACTACATGAAGTACTACTGAAAATTCTTCCAGTAATTTTCTTAACACTTACACAGGCATTCAGATAAAAGTCCTAGGGTGTTATCTTGCATACATCTGATCTGTTTAAAATCCATTATTTTTGCAAAACACTAGGCTCTCTAAGGCTGCAATCCTGTACACACTTACTCTGGAATAAGGCCTACTGAACAGGGCTTGCTACTGAGTAGGTATGTGTAGGACTGTGCCAAAAATCCCATTGTAGGCAGAGCTGCAGCCCCAGATTAAAAAACTTTAATTGCAAGTTATTTCTATACATCTCTTTCAGGTTGCAGCTGATGCATAACAACTCTAGTGAAATAATGTCATATAATCTTTCATAGGAGTTCTAAAATACTGTATGTAACTGTAGGCACTAAGTTGTATCAGGAAAGCAAGCAGAGATATTCACTTAAAAGGATTTTGTGGGTAATGCATGGAAAACCAATTAGAAAATCAATATAGATTTAATTTTTTAAAGTCACACAATTTCAGTGGGAGACAAAATGCTTCATCAAGCAATATGTACTTTATTGACAGATTTGGCATTATTAATTAAAAAGTACTCTTCCACTGATAGTGGATTGCTGAAATAATCAATAGTAATAAATTATTCCTATGGATCTTTGCAAGTATTTAAACCACATACCTTGCTTAATCCAATAGAAGCAAATGCTTTGTAACTGTTGCCAAAGCAAATGTTGTACAGATATATAACTTTATAGATAATATAGGAAAATTTAAGCACTTAGGTAAATAGGAAGGACTATAATTCATGTCAGGGCCTAATGGTCTCTCATTTGAAAACTGAATCTTGACAGAAGGAAAGTAATTTTATCAGAGAATGAAACCTTTAGTTATCTTTTTGACAGGACCATTGAGTTAGGTTTTTTAAAAGAAATCTTCTGTTTATTCAAAACTACGAAAAATATGTTGTTGTTTATTCCAAATATTCTGAAGGAATGACTGAACTTGAGGCTGTGTAAAAATTACAATTTTTAAAGAACAATGAGAAAGCCTTTATTTTATTTGCATCATGGCACTAGCTTCAATTCAATTTTGATATATTATAAATATTAGACAAGAAAAACAAGGATTTCACAGTAGAAGCTAAAATTGATGAACTATTTCCTCAATAACCTATCAATGCTTTCTCTAATCTCATATATCAATGGAACATTGCAACGGACCAGGCAAGATTGCAAGTTATTTCTTCTATTGTATATAGCCAGTTTTTCCCTATAGTGAAATTAATCTGACTGAAATCACAGCTGAATATATGGAAAAGTGAGAAACATAATATAAAAGATTCCATTCTCTCTGTTCTGTGGTCAAAGCAATATGAAATAAGCTGTTTCACCATCTGATTTAATAAACTAACTCACTTGAAGAAATGCTTACTATAAACAAAGAAAATTAATATCCCCTTTGAGTTGAGCTAGACTCCTAGTGACATATCCATGTAATTTTGAGGGGAATAAGAAGTTAATAGCTTGCCATTGCCTTCTTCTAGGATATATCTTTTTACTTCCAACCTAGTCTACAGCCTGGGATTTCCACGCAATCTCCCATCCGAGTACTAACCAAAGGGACCCTGCTTAGCTGCCATGCCAGTTCAGCCACATGCTGAGACTATAAAGCAAAAGCAAGTCAGTAATTTCCCTACTCAGGTATTTCAGATTTTGCTATTTCGTTAAGTTTTATTGACTGAAAAAATTAGATACTTAACACTGACCTGAAGTTTCTCACCTTCTTTTGCCTACATGAAAAAAGCAGTAAGTATTAGTTTTTCAGCTTTCTATTGTCTAAATCTAAGATGTACAACATTTGCTATATCTTATGCATAGTCATTATAGCGGAGTAGAGTTTTATTCTAGTATAGGTTCTACAAGGAACAAGCTAGTTTCTTCACTACATTCTGGGTCACTAGTATTTAAAAATTATCTTGCAACAAAAATGAAGAGTACACAGATTTATGTTAGAATAATAACAGTTTAAATGAAGCTTGTATTACAGCTAAAGTAACCTTGTGTCTTCAGGCACTCGCGCTCATGCTCTATGGCCCAAAACAGTGATATAACATCAGTCCTGTGGAAGATGCTTTGGTTGCTGGTTTATTACTGTGTGTCATCAGAGTGCTGGTTACAACCTTTACAATCTCGCACAGCTTGGGGCCTAGTTATTGGTGAAACCATTACTCCAAATACTATCCACCTGCCCAAGATGTACTTGCAGAGAGAACTGCTAAGAGTGCCCACCCCCACTTAGGTGTGACAGTAGGGGTCTGGAGGCGGACCTTCTCTGCACATTCCCCCTTACTGTGGAATTCCCTCCTACCAAGTATACCCCCTCACTCGGGGTATTCAAGAAACTCGTGAAGGTCTTGCTTTTTCAAAGAAAATTCAGGGAGTGAGATCTGGAGTTCCGCCAAAGCCCTACCAGAAGAAGCAACGTGTCTGTTTGCAGGCTGCTTTCCACTATCTGCCTCCCCTCCCCTATCTTTCACGATACTTGAGGAAGGTCAGAGAGACAATGGTCAAAATTGCTCTAGGTAAAATCATTTGGAGGGTAAGCACAGTGTTTTTGCTCTCCATAAGAGACTGCTTGTGTCCTCAGGGGATTACCATCTGCCAGAGCTGAATTATGTAGCCCCATGCATCCACGTGAGGAGAGCCAGATTGATGAAAACAGTGTGGCGGTGTTGTGATGCAAGCCCTACCCCTGTTCTACGTGTTGTGATGTTGCATGCATGCCCCAAAGGGGTGAAACGTGTGTGCTATTTTTGCCATTCTGATTAAAACAGCAAACTCTTGCATAGACCACTGACTGAGCTATTCTGTGCTACTATACATACAGACATACATATATGTGCAATACTTTACAGTCGCTGTTAAGCTGAATAAGGTAGAAATGAAATTGAAATGGTAACATAATGTGTAATATATTTTTAAATCAAATACAGAAAGAAAATTAAAAATAGAAACCATACAATTGTGCCTACTTGCAAAATGATAAATATGACTGAACCACTGAACAGTTGAACACATGGATCTCAATCTGCCCGAAGCTATGCTACTCTTCAGCTGGAGTGACTGGCAAAATGTTTGTGCTGTAATTTTTTTTTTAGCTGTTAATCAGATCAACTATCACGTATCAGTAGTTCTGGTTATTTAACGCTCATTTCTCTGTTGAACAAACTAGGAAGCAAGCACTCAAAACTGAGATTTCATGTTAAATATCAACGTTTGCTTTCTGGTATTGTAAAAAACAAAAGTAAAACTGACCTGTTCCTCTATATTCTCAGCATCAATTGTCTCATCCTGAACAATCTCAGCTGGAGCCTTGGTAAGATAAATTCTAGTTATATTTGCATAAAATATGAAAATAAATCAAAGTTTTCCTACATTACCATGAATTAGAAAAAAGTAACTTCTGTCTGTTATTAAAAAAAAAAAAAATTACATTTTGCCCTTTGTTAGTGATCCTGAAGGCCGCTTCTTATGTACAGCAAATGCAGGTGCCGAGACCTGAAATGTCCTAAATGATTTTCCTTGCTAGGATTGTTTTTCTATTTTAAAATGGAAAAGCTTTAAGTCAGAATCAGAATTTCATTTTACACGTCTAATGTTATTCCCCAATACTTTAAAAATAAAAGTAAATAAATAAATAAACAAATCAAAACAAACCTGGTCTTTTATACTCCCAAGATCTGAATAAATCTCCTCATCCTGGATGACCTCAGCTGGAACCTCGGATAACATAAATTCCAATTCAGTTTTATATAAACAAAAGTAAACAACTTTCATCTTTTTATTACAGATAAGGAAAAAACCAGTCAGCTATTCCCTTACTGAAGAATAAACTTTCTGTGTAGCAAATCTAAGACTCAATTCTTTCAAGTAACAAATATAAACACAAAACCTGTGCAAATGTCACAATATTTTTTTCTTTTAGCAAACTGACAAGCAAGGGCTTATACCTGAGATTTCATTTTAAATAACAAATATTGCTTTCAAATGCTGGAAAAACAGTTAACAAAACTAACCTGTTCTTCTCTAATCCCAGGATGCAAATACATTTTCTCATCCTGGATAGCCTCAGCTATAGCCTTGGTTAGGATAAAGTCCAGTTAAGAGTTTTATGAACAGAATTCAGTAAAATGAAATTTACGCTACATTATTTTATCACAAATCAGGAAAAAAAATCAAGCAGTGATTTATTTCCCTCAAAAGCACTGGAACTTAAATACCTATATTGTTCTCCAGTGTTGCAAAAATAGTAACACAATTAACCTGTTTTATTGTAATCCCAGGATATGAATAAATTTCCATGTCCTGGACAACCTCAGCTATAGCCTTTATTAGAATAAAATCCAGTTATGATTTCCATGATCAGAAAGAAATAAAATATAAGCCTTCCTGAAGTACTTTATCACAATCAGAAAAAATGAGCCATGCTGTTTACCTTTTCAAACCTGCTTTTTATACTTTGTTCAAGCAAATCTAAAGTCCAGTTCTTACAACGCATAGCAAATGAACTTGAAAAGACCGCTTGAAAGCATTTTTGCTTAAAATATATCCGATACATAAAAATGTAAGACACTAAGAATTCTAGCCTAATTGTTGCTTGAGATGCTCATTTTTATATTAAAAACCTTTTACGTCTATGGTTTCTCCTACTACAATATTAACTGTGCTTCAGAATGAGAACTAAGCCCAAATCTCAGTAACCTCAAATAATTTGTGACATTGAAATACTTTATGTACAGTATGTGAAGATTTTTTTAAAAAAAGTTTAACCTCTTTTTTTGGTTTGTCGTAATAGAACATCTTAATGTCAGTTTAGAATTTAAGTCAGAAAAAAAAAGGTTGCATGAAATGGTACTATAACAGCAAGTTGAACTGTAAGCAGAGCACTGCATTTCCAGTCTGCAAAGTGACTTTTTTTGACCCAAAAAAAGTTTGACATTATTTGAGGGAGCTTCTCTGTTCAAAGACAAGAGCTGTTCCTAATCTATTCGTTTGAGAAAACGCTATACAAAACTAAAAAGGACAGGACACAAAGTCATTGACATGTGCAAAGAATGAAAGTAGATTCCTTCAAAAGACTCTTAATTCTGCTAGTACCGTAATTCTGATTTGGTTTCTCACAAAGTGTTAATTCCTCTAATAATCATGGCTTAGTAAAACAGATTTCTGACAAAGCAATGACCCAGACACTGTTAAGCCATTTTTGAACAGAGAAATCTATTACTTTCTAGCAATATGGATTTGTGTCCTAGCTGCCAATAATAAAAGCATACATAATTTTAATATAAAAATGGTTGTGTGACTCTGGGATAATTGCCAATAATCCAAACAGTACAGCCAGAAATATACCATATGTACTTGCGGATAAACCAAGAATTTCAAGTGCCAAAATATACCCAAAAAATTGGGTTTGCCTTAACCAGATGAGCTTATCTGCAAGTACATAAATGTACGTTTTAAAATACATTTATGCTGTATTTCCCATATATACTCATGAATAAGTCCATCTGCAGATAAGCAGATCCTCAAATTTTTAACCAAAATGTCATGAAAAATATGGCTTGTCAAGGGCAAACCACTTCCAAAAATCCTGCCAGGAAACCAAGCAGTCATCAGGAGTCAAGGCTGACTCATACACATACAAAACCCCTCAGCAAACACTTGTAATTAAAACAATTGCGTGAGAAGTACAAAATGCAGTATGAAAATATGTCTCATTTTCTCTGCTGAGAAAAAGGTAGCAGCTAATTTATATTAAAAAGTAAGGCTGGTTATGCTTGATGAGAAAAAGTTTTTTCTGTTCTAACACTCTCCCTTTAACAATGGCCAATCAAAAGCCCAGGAAACTAGACAATCAGTAGAAGTCCAAGAAAATAGAGAATATACTGTATGTTGCAGCTTCTTTGAAATAGGAGGCATAACCATACCTGGCCAGTAGATGGCAGAAAAGATATGAACACCCCTCTTTGCTGCCATCTTGTCATTTTCTGCATTTTTGCAATCCAGATAAAGTAACCCTACAAATAGATGTTACACATTTTTAAATTTTGGTTTTCTAGCATTTCAGAAGGTACCACACAACTTTTTCTGCTTCAGATGGTATGTTTCATTTAATCTCTTAATATTTTTCTCTTTGTAGCTACTGCCTTGATCATATAGAAACTGTACCTAAATACTAGAAAGCAGGCACGTGTTTTTCAAGATGTTGCTCCAGCAGCAATAAATAACTCTTTGGAGTTTTTATCCTACTGACCGGTAAGAGAAAGCAAGAGATTACTCTGTGTTTCTGTTCTACTTCCTCCTGACTGGAATATTTATCCTCTTAGTCTCTTCCTTTCAGTTTGTCCCCTATAGATAGAATATTGCCTGCCTGCCTGCTTCCTTTCTTTTTTGTCAGCACGAGGACAGAAAACTCAGGAGAAGCACACATTTTATCGAAGTATGAAGCTTCCTTAGTAAACTTGATTCATTCCTTTGGATCTTAAACAAAGCTCTCTGGAGACTCTTAACTGTCTTGGTTCTGTTCACACATGTATGCAAATGAACTGGAGAATTCTAACCAGAGTTCTTGCTGCTACTTCCCTATATTTTCCTCTTCTGAAACATTTGCTTTAAGGGTCTCCAAATCCCACTTTTTAATAGTTTCACAGAATAAACAGCACTCCGGATTCTGAGCTCTGTCATACAAGCAGGCATTTAGTCACACAAAAGCACTTTCTCCCCATTTCTACGGAGAAGATTTTGGGGATACATACTGTTGAAGTTTGTTCCATTAAAAATGCACAGCCTCTTGGCAAGTATATACTATTAAATTTCATCCTCTGTCTTCTCCATCATTCTACCTTAAAGGCTTTAAATTTTTTTTAAAGACTTCTACTTACAATTAAAATCTTGATTTGGTAAAACCCAAAATTAACTTAATGAAAACACTGTAGGTTCACTGTTAAAAATCTACAGGATCTGTTAATTTAGCCTGACTCTAAAACAAGAAGATACAAATTTTATTTTTGTCAAATATGAATCATATCCAATACAGATGTGCAAAGAATTCAAAAGAGGTACTTCACACCACATGGAACTGCAAAACTCTGAAATGCCTTAACAATCGTAATGGTTAGTAATACCTTTAAAATAACACTAAAATATATGATCTTTTTCAAAGCAAGCAACAATTATGAGTGCTTCCATTTGAGATGTTTGTGCAACTGTCCTGCCTCATTTGCAGAATGTTATAAAGTCTAAACAATGACATCCTTTATTTGTAATTTACTTATATAGTTCCATTGTCACTTCTGACTTTTTTTCTTACCTGAGAAAATCAGTTAAAGAGGGAAGAAGGAATAGCTGCATGGCATCTTTAGACTAGGTACAAAAGTCATCCATCTGGAAATCATCTTAACTAAGCAAGGCGTGACTTTGAGTATTTTCTGATTATGTAAGTCAGCACTCAAGAGTCTTGAACTAGAACTAGGCCAACTTTCCAATAGGTATATAAAAGTGCCAAGGTCACAGATGAATCTTTACAAAGTCAGAGACTTCTAAAGATGTTCACATCAGTAGTATTTTATTTCTGAAGATACGGCAAGACTTTTTTTTTTTAGTATACATATTAATATTGGTGTCTATTACCATTTATGTTCACTTAAAAAAAACACCCCTCCCCCCCAAAAAAGTTAAGCTGTCTGCAACTTAAGATCTGAAATGGAGACCCAGGTGACAAGATTTTCCATAAAATTGGGTCTGGTACAGGAATGTTTTAATTTTCTTAACAGCCCTGAAAGGAAAGCAAACATAGGCAGCTAGGAATCAGAGTTCTAATAAATTCATTCAGGAAAAATCTACTTTAAACCTACCTGATCAATGGGTATTTCCACTTGAACATCTTTGTCTTCTTGAATCTGATGAGCCCCTTCAATTTCTCTTGGGGATTTTCGAGCTATATAGACACTATGCCCTGAAAATGAATCAATTAAAGAAAAGCAATTTATCCTACCCTATGGAACCACTAATAAACATTCTACAAATATTTATCTATAGATGAAAAATAATTGTTTTTGCTAAGCTTTATCAACAGAAATCTGAACCTTATTTTTAAGCAACAGTCGCCTAATAATAGTTTTGAAAATAGTATTTTTTGTATTAATCCTTATTAGTAAATGAGTAAGTAAAAGGAGATATTATTCAACTTTGCAAGGATTGATAAATAACAGAAATATTTGAATTACTACATGTTCAGCCTTCTGCTATAAGCTGTGCAGCTATATTTTATATATGTGTGGGTTCAATTTGTATTTCAAGGCAAATTGATCCAATCTACACTACCTAAACCAGTATGGACAAAAAAGGAACTAATCCTTTAACTTTTGTAATTGTTTTTTTAAAAACAAAGAACAAAAATGAATATAATAAAAAAAGCACAGAAAAGTGCATGTACCAGTGAAAGTAAGGTGCATACATTCATCACAATAGGAAAATACCTATTAGAAAAGTACATATTTTAAACAAAGTTATTTTTTTGATATTGTGATTATACTACAGCATTAGTATAATATTACAATATTTTAGGTGGTGTCATCTGAGACTTTTAAGGATCAGTAATACTTCAGCATTGCCCACTTTGTTGTCCCACTACAGCTACATTTCTGACATAGTTATCTAAATTTTTGTACTCTTGGGTTGATTTATTTACTGATAGGGATAGTATTCTCTTAACAACTTACATTCCCAAACCAGCAGGTATAATGTTGTTAAAGGCTTTACCATTTTTTGCCTATCATGCAATTGTAAAGTTACTGAAAAAAATAGCAATCAAAGCTGTCTCAATCTATAACTTCCAGCTTTAATTCAGCATCTTTCCTCAGAATAAAATTCTCTACCTACCCAAACCAGTAAAATGTTCAATTCTTCCACAACTTCATCTGAGTATTTTCTGTGATGAGGGGTGTTTGAGCTTTCTTTCATGCTTAAGCTTTTACAACTGGAACATGAACTATTTCTCTTTTGTTCTTTTGCGTATTATTACTAGAAATCTCTACACAACAATATACAGCTGCATTATGAATCAGCTTTATAGACATCTGTGAAAAAGAATTATTCTCAGTCCAAATTTTCTGATTTTTTTTTTTTTTTGCCATTAAATATTATCCAGGCTTCATGTGGGTCATTTATTTATTTATTTATTGGGTGCCTTCTAGTCAAGTCAAACCTTGACAAGTCCCTGCAGTTTTCTTGGCCAGATCTTCAGAAGTGGTTTGCCCTTGCCTGCTTCCTAGGGCTGAGTAGAGAGCCTCGCCCAAGGTCACCCAGCTGGCTTTGTGTCTCAGGCGAGACTAGAATTCACAGTCTCCCAGTTTCTAGCCTGGTGCCTTAACCTCTACACCAAACTGGCTCTCTTCATGTGGATCTACTGAGACATAAAGGGAATGAACGAACAAACAACATGAAAGCTTGGTGCTTGTTTCATTTATTGCATAAACAAAGTCCTCTAACATGTGATGTACAAGTGTGAAAAAGACATTGTCTCCTTAGATTCAGCTAGGGGTTGTACCACTCTTAGCTTCAATAACTGCGATCCAAATGTCTGCTGTAACTGGTGTGCAGTCCCTCACATCACTAAATAGGAAATGTGGCCCATTCTCCATGGCAAACTGCTTAATTTCAGTAGCATTTGAAGGTTTTCTAGCATGAACCACTCACTTCAGGGCCGCCGTAACATCTGCATGGGTTTTATGACTTTGATATTGTTATTCCAAGACAATTTGTTTTTCTTTATCCATGTTCTTGTAGACTTACTAGTATGTTTCGGATCACTACCTTCTTCAATGACCCACCTGAGTTTCTGCTTCAGCTGGTAGACAGATGACCTGATTCTTCTTTAGAATTGTCTGAAGCAAACAGAATTCACCCTTCTTTAAATAATGGCACATCATCCAGATCCTGAAGCAGCAAAGTTTCCCTAAACTATGACCCTACCACCTCTATGCTTGACAGGTGGTATGAGATTCTTATTTTGGAATGCCATATTTGGTTTCTAACAGCCATAACCTCATGTAGCCCGAAAAGTTGCACTTTTGATTCATCTGTCCATAGAACATTTCTTCACAAGAGAGTTATCCAGTTTTTTTTCTGGCAAACTTGAGATGAGCATTAATGTCCTTCTTGTGAGCCATGACTTCTGTCTTGCTACTTTCCCATGAATCCCATTTTTCATTTCTCGATGTTGGAGTCATATACACTAACTTTAACCAAGGTGAGAGAAGCCTGCAGATCTCTGGATACTATTCTGGGGTTCTTTGTGACCTCCTGGACAATTTTATGCTGTGCTCTTGGAGAAATTTTGACAGGATGGCTGTTTCCTATTGTTCCAAATATTTTCCATTTCACAACTATGTCTCTGACTATAGACTGGTGGACTCTAAAGCTTCATGTATGATTTCGTAATTTCTTCCAGACAGACAGATATCAATGCTATTTCTACGGAGGTCTTCAGAAATTTCTTCTGAGTGGGCATATGTGCCACTAGGAAAAATCAAAGTTTGTGTGATATATACAGAGTGAGGCTGGATCAAATCAGCTCTGACGGTTTATTGAAATACTTGTTGGTCCTACTTAACCCTTTAACTAAATCAAACAAACTGGAAGGAGGAGGATTTACTTTTTCACTCTGACAAATTACATGTCAGATTACTCTGTTTATGAAAAATGAAACAAATTTGAAACCTTGGGGTTATTTGTTCACTCAAATTCCCTTTTCACATGTAATTTTGATAACAATCAGCAGCAAAGATATGCAAAAATTCAGAAAATCCAGAAAGGAGTAAATACTTTTTAACATAATTGTACATTAAACACAAATACATAATCATATAGTCATTAGATGGGCTGTTTCCAAAGAAATGAGAACATTTTAAAATATAAACAATTCAAAAATATATCTGAAGTTTTAATTTAATGCATCTTTAAATCTTAAAATGGATACTTTTCATTTGTCAAGTTCCTTTTCCTAACCTTAGCTCCAATACTTTGAAGTAACTGAACACTGGATCCAAGCAGTTTATAACTGAAATTTGGCAATGTGTTTTACTGCCAAATTTCAATGGCAAATGAGAAGGGTCTGAAGGAACTGTCTACCCATGTTGTGCAAAATATAATAAGAAATTTTTGCTACACAATTCTTAAAGAACTGTTATGTTACATTGTTTTGGGAATGAAGTAGAATTAAATCAACATAGTCTGTAGCTCTAAGTAACTGTTTAGGCTCAGGGAAGAGATGCCTACGCTAAGTGTAAATTTTGAGGCTTTTTCTTTGAACAACTGATTTTAAGGCAAATAGTTTAGAGAGGTATGGAAAAAGGATTAATATTCTTAAAGAGCAAGTTCTTCTGTTGAGCTCCTAGAGCTAAATTTCAAATTTTTAAAATGAAACTTGCATTTGGATACCATTGATTTGCAATTACTGTCATATACAATTTAAGTAAAATAGTTTGGTGTAAGCACCAATTATGTTCGTTTCAGCAGCATAAGAAGAATATACAGCTATAAATATAAAGGGCCTTTTCCCACTGCTGTGTTGAAATGCTGTCCACCCATCCCTGAGTTGGCAAAAAGAATATTGGCATGAAAGTTGCTGTCTTCACTGGCAGTCCGTAACTTATATCTATTGTCTCTGCTCCCAATCGCTACTGACATTTGATTTCCCTCCAAAATGTTGGTGATAAAGTTTAATAGACTGTATATAACTTCATGTATCTTCAGGTTGGAATAAGGGGAAAACACCACTTTAATACCAGTATACCTAAGGATGACTTAACCCTGTCTTATTTGTGACTGGGGACATGATTAACGAATCATCATGGGGACACAACAAAAAAACGATATTGCCAGATCAAATCTGTGCCACAATTAGGTGCAAGTGGGGAAAGACCCAATGTCATTTTGAAATCTTAGGCACCATCTACATTATGTCATGTTACCATCATTGGGAGACAGCGGTCTAGGAGCCTTTCCATGACTTGTTTTCTCAGGTTTTGCATAAAAAACAGAAATCCTATCTCCTTCTCCTTGTGTTGATACTTGCATGGGAGTCAGAACGCGATGTCCTTGTTTAGGTGCTTCTCCAGGAGGCTGAAACAAATACAAAAAATCCCAAAATGGTGGATCTATTTATTTTGGGTTCAGATCTCTCTCGATCTCTCCCTCTCTCTCTCAGAGCCAGTGTGGTGTAGAGGTTATGATATTGGACTACAAGTGGGGAGATCCAGGATCTAGTTCTCTCTTAGGCACAGAGGTTGGCCAGATGGCTTTAGGCCAATCGTTCTCTCTCAGTCCTAGATCGGGAAGTCAAAAAACATCTATCTACCAAACCTACCAACCTGCACTGGACCAGCTTGGAAGATTATGCTCCATAACCTTCAGTGAAGAAGACCTTCATCCTGCAGTGGATTGATTCTGGCTGAGATATTATTATACATACAACAGATATTTTTGTTAGTGATTCAGAAAGTAGTGCAGATCTAAAAAGGCATTGTTTATAAAATATTTACTATTGTAGGATTTATCATATGTGAGAGCCAGTTTGGTGTAGTGGTTAAGGCATCAGACAAGAAACTGGGAGACCATGAGTTCTAGTCCTGCCTAGAGCATGAAGCCAACTGGGTGACCTTGGGCCAGTCACTCTCTCTCAGCCCTGGGAAGCAAGCAATGACAAACCATTTCTGAAAAACCTTGCCAAGAAGACTGCAGGGACTACTCCAGGCAGTCACCAGGAGTCAACGCTGACTTGAAGGCAATAAAAAATAAATAAAATAAAATAAAATAAAATCATATGTGATTTTGTTTCTCCATGATCCCTTTAACTTGTACTCATAGTCCAGTGGTGATTGTTTAACAATGAGTAGTGGACTGGAGAATCACAACACATAGCACATCTCTTTCCTTTGTTAGGAATTTATGATTTAGAAAATAAGAGAGTATCCTTGCTTAATGACCGTTTGTTCAGCAACTGTTCAAATTTATAACAGCACTGAATGAATGGTATTTACACCCAGTCATCGAAGTTACGGCTGTTGGAGTGCCCCTGCAGTTACATGATCAAAATTTGGGTACCTGGCAGCCCACCTACCTGCATTTATGACAGCAGGGTGCATTTCAACAAACCCCACCTGCCTTTCTGCACTCTGCTGCCCCCAGCACTGCAGTGTGAAGCCACGGCCACCCCAGCCCTGTGACATGAGGCCCAATCGCCCCAGCACTGAGGCGCAAAGCCTACTCCAACCTGAATCAACCTGACCTATGAAACAGTTTACAGAGAAACTCCTTGTAGACCCACACTTCCAGGAGATCAGGGGAGCCAAACCAGAAGGCACTGCTTCTGAGTAGTAGCACCTGTGCTTTGAAATAGTCTGCTGGTGGAGATCAGACTGGCACTCTCTTCGAAGGCTTTCAGGAAGATGTTAAAGATCAGACTGTTTCAGAGAGCATCCCAGTTACATTTACATACTGAGCAATCTTTGATACTTGTTATTTAATTGTTGTGTATCTTATTGCTATTATGTTGTGCATTGTTTTGTGATTTTATCATTCAATTATTTGACTGCTATTAAATGCAATAAACAAACAAATACATAAATGGTGGTGAAACCTTTATCTCTTATAACAGCAGGCTCCCCATTTTCCTCCTGTCCCAAAGTCTCAGGCTGTTATAAGAAAATGGAGTACCCTTTCTATGTTCAGGGATAAGCCCAAGGATAGGGTTTCTTTAGCGTGAGTGTCCACAGCAACTGGAGGCTTCATCAAAATGATAAAAAGTATATAATCCATAATGACGTACAATTTTGTCTTAAATTTAACTAAAATATTTAAAATATTATATCCCTTTTCTACTTATCAGTAAGTTAAGTTACGCACACATGTTCACCAGCACATATTTTCACCGAATTAATTCTCATATACATCTATATCGGTATACAGAGAGACATATAATATTCTACTATACATGAATGACATGTAAATAAATCCCTATTTCTGCCTCCTAAAGCCTTTTTTATTTGTTTTATGGTTTTTACTTTACCACAAATGTGAAAAAACTAGGTAAATAAAGTTTTAATGTATAAAACCAAGATGATTCTATGTTTTTGCTACTCTATATATCAAAGCTTTGGTTAAAAATACAAAATTTAAAAACAAATCTTTGGATGTGATTTTTTAAATATGAGAATGCCATTTACCGGACAACTAAAATGCAAGTTTAAAACAACTGAGAGAGTAATGAAATTATTCATATTAAATTCAGTGGGGCTTACCCTTAGGTACAATCTGAAATTATTTACATACAACGAGAATCTTTTCCAAATAATGAAGATTTTATGAATTGGAGGTTGAAAAAACATGAGGAAGAATGGAATGAGTATACATGACTGTTGAGTTACCTTCATCAGAAAGCCAGGCCTTGTTCAGTCACTCCATCCTAACTTTTTAAAAACAAGATAAGGAAGGCATGGCGAGTACAGCTTCTGGAATTGTTTCTAATCTCCTTACCAGCAATGGCCAGTATTTTCTGCTGGGTAATGAAGGAACATGATGCGTGTGTGTGTGTGTGCAATGAAGCATGGGAGTGCTTGCTTATGTTCTGTGCTGGTTCATATGCCCGGGAGGCACAAGGAAGGGCTTACAATAAAAGAGCTGCCAACAAGACAAGGAACTGCCCAACTGCCCCCTCATAGGGATCTACTGGGGGAATTTTTCCATAATCCTTTTGTCTTTGGTTTCCAGCCTCATCTGATCTGTGGAGTCCTTGGGGTTGGTCCGCTGAGCAACCAAGCTCAGAGAACCCCAAGGACTCCACAGCTACACATTCTCTACCTATTCTCTTCAACTGATCTATTCTCAGACTCAATCTGGGGTTTTTTGCCAGTTTCTCCACTACCCCAAATTTGGTCTTGTTCTTTTCAGTTTTCAGAGAAATAAATATAGTCTCACCATTTTTTACTTCTTTGCAATAATCCCGTAAGTTGAAAAGAATAAACACAAGCTTTTAAAAACAAGAAAGGATGAAAAAGATGTCTATATATGCCTCTCTTAAAAAGAGAAAACTATAAAATAAAGCTGCACTTTGCATTTAAAATTAATTTTATGTTACTTTTTATTAATAGTTTACTCTGCATTTTAATTTTTCTAGTACACAACCCAGGCGCTGATCATGTAAAACTCAACCCCATCATATCACCGATAATAGACCAAATGCCATCAGTGGGATTCCAAAAGTATTTTTTTCTTTTAAAAAATGGTTTCAATTCCCAAGTTTGATGAATGTCAGATTTCACCATACTTTTTTTATCTGAAAGTATCTGAAAATGTCTGAAAATTTACAAGATGAAAACTTACAAGATTTTTAGCAAGAATTTGAAAATATCATGACATTTCACAGAATACCAAAATCTTTTGCGCTTCTATGGGAAGAACACACACAGACACACACAGAGAGACATACAAGGTTTTTGTTGCTGTTGTTTTGCATTATTGCTTTTGGTGCTGCACCTTCACAGAGAATCTTGTAATTTTGCCTGGTGCCTGAAAAAATTGCTGACTTCTGATATACCCATACAAACTGCTACTACTACCATTGCTGTTGCTACTTTCAATGCTTTTCCCCCCATTCTAACCCTGCAGCTGATGCCTCTAAGGTTTTTGACTCTTAAAAAAAGCCATAACCGTACACCCATGTTACATGGATTAAAACAAATGTTTCAGCATGGCAAGGTTCATTTTCCTTTTTTTTTTTTTTGCTCTTTATCCAACTCTTAAAAGAGGACTAGCTTCAATAAAGAAAGTAATACTTAAAATGGCTTCTGGACTATACACTTGATAACATATATGTGTGTGTGTGTGTGCGTGCGTGAGTGTGTGTTTATATGTGTGTATCTGTGTATTTATGTATACTCACACACACAATCCACTGTTTTGTGATTCAAATGGCTATCAGTCTGGATGTGTTAAAACTCATGATAGAAACAACTAGGATATCATGTTTAAAATAATGTGTAAATCCATCTTAAACTGCTGTTCAATTTGACACAATTCTCATATATAGAATCAATTTACTTAAAAAAAGGTATTACATCTTGCAATACATGATATGTAGAATGGTAGAGTAGTAAATGAAAATCATTTGGATTGAGAAGTCCCTCATATAAATTCAGGTCAACTACAACATCCAATTGAGCTCAAACAGTATTCAGTGTTAACATTATACACGTACTGCATATTTCATAGTATTTTAAAACAAATTCTTACCTTTTTCAGAGGGGGCTTTTCTGGAGGTTCTGGTGAATGTGAAAAAGCTCTAAAATGCAAAGGACAATTTACCTAAAGTAATTATTTATAAATGTAGCAATGAATAGTATCATTGCAATAATCTTTATTTAATATAATTAGAGTCAGAACTACCATTCAAATTCATACAATAAATTTCAGATTAGTTGGCCACAGACTATTGTAATCTCAGTAGTGAGCATGAGCAAAATTTTTAAGAAAGTAAAAAGGGGAAAGAATAAAAAACCTTTACAAGGACATCCTAGGATTTAAGGCACTAGTATGCAATCTTTTATGAGCCAAGGATAAGGACAAAGAAATCAATAAAGCCAGGATAAAAACTAAATCTGTTCAAATTTAATTTAATTAATATAGTATAATTATTTACTGTGTATTTAATAATTTACCAGTAGGACACATTAAAACTTTCAGTATGTTGACATCTTTTGGAGGGGCTCTGGAAGCTGTACCGAAGGCATTTCAGTACTGGACACTGTTCACCCTTAATTTAAGGGCATGATCTAACATTAGGGCCTAGAAATTCTTCCTAGACCTTGCCTTTCAGGAATTTATTTACTCTTAGACATTGTCTTGAAAGCACTTCATTCCCATTTTTCTTTTCTGATGTGAAGCAGTTCAAACTGCTTGTAACTTAAACTGTTACTGCTATGGATGTGCAAAGCACATAGATAAAGGAAGGGAACCTTTGAGATATCATGGAGTTCTGAATGAAACAGGCCTGTTTCAGAGCTAGACCACTCACAGGACCCTTCAGATCAGTTCTAGATTGCAGTTTGGCAATTACCGTATTTTTCCGACAATAAGACGCCCCCATGTACAAGACGACCCCCACTTTTCCAGCCCAAAATTTAAAAATCAATTTTTTAAAGATAGTGCAGAACACATTTTTATTTAGTAATTAGTTAACATTGACCTGATACACTCGGTGGGAGGAGGTCCAAACCGTCTCTCTGCAGCTCTATTTCCAGGCTCTTTTGCTTAACTGATTACATTCAAGCACGAGTGAAACTGCAGATAGCTTGTCTCTGCAAACAGCCTTCCTCTAATTGGTTTGTTCAGCATCAGCTGACGTCAGTTACATCAGGCTTGTGATTGGAGGAAGTCTGTTTGGGAGACAAGCTATTTCACTCGTGATTGGAGGCTAGCAATAGGAGGAAGCCTCTCTGTGTCAGGTTCGGTCAGCACGGGGCTTCGGGGAAGCTCGCTCAGCACGGGGCTTCGGGGAAGCTCGCAGCCAGACCACGCGAACTCCACCGGCAGCAGCTAGCGAGGGAAAGAGGAACTGAAAGCGCCGCTAATTAATGGGCCACCTGCGCCCAGCCAAACAGGAAAACCGCAGCGGAAGTTTTAACTATACACTGATAACGGCGCGAGCCAACAATGAACGGGGCCGCAGGCAGCGAAACAAGTTCGCCGCGCAACACAGAACCCTCGGGCTTGCACGTAACGGGGGGGGGACCAACCCAAGCCGGAGGGGGACTGCCAATCAAGGACAATGGACCCTGACCGAACCTGCCATCATGGACAATCAAGAGGGATTATTGGGGGGCCGATAATCCGCAGTGGTAACGCGATCGCAGGGCGGAAAAAAGCGCGGGAAGGGGGGAATATAACGAGTGATGCAATTGTACCAAGCCAGTCCTGGCTCTGCTTGTGACTGCTACGTTACGCATGAGTAAACCTCTTTTGTGAACCACACGTGTCACGGGAGTTTCTCTGTCGAACGGGGCAAACCTTACACTCTGCAGAAACAAAGTATGGGCAGTTTGGAACCGCGCGATTCTCGGCTGACTTCCTTGAATAAGACGCCCTTCAGTTTTTAGGGTAAGGATTTTAGAAAAAAGTATCGTCTTATAGTCGGAAAAATACGGTACTTCCAGAAACTGTCAAATCGCCCATAAAACATCATGGTCTGGAGGAACTTTGGCAAGGTCTAGAAGGGAATGGAACATTCTGGAGTTTTCTGAAGCAGTTCATTGCTGAATTGGTGAGTTTAACACATCCCTAGTTACTATTATTACAGTCCATCCATAACTTTATTTCTGGAACGTTCTCCTCATATAGCCTGTAGGCACCATTTTTTCCCTTTGTTATCTTTCATGGTCCTTGTTTCACGTGACATTTTTAAGTTTCTTTTAATAAATAAACCAGCATGCTGTGAAGCAAAACATCCTTTGTTAGTACCTCCTGTGTTTATTTACAGTTACATCTTTCAGCCCCATAAAAGTTTCAGTTAGATGGCAAAAATTATCTTGGGTAATTAGTTCATCTTACTGATATTTGACGATTGTGCATGCCTAGGAGTCCTGGTCTATACCTGAAAAATTACTGAGCCAAACACATTGAAAAAATTTTAGGTTGGAGATACCTGTAATTTACTCTTCCTAACAGCTTTATCTCATTAAGTAACTACTGCCTCATCTCCAGCCCTTCTGATTTCAATCAATCAGTGTTTACACATTTTTACAGTCCATAAACTAACACTTGAACTTTGCATTTGTATGGCTACTTTTACCAACTTCATTCTTCTTAGAAAAATGTGGTATGATGATACTGAAAAGCATGAAAATATTTGTATGACCACTGGGTTTATAAAGAAGTACCAACTCCCCACCTTCTTTCCTCAAGTTACAAATGTCACTTGATATTCAAATATTCACTGGTTATATAAACTACTAATTTCTTAAACAATTTCCACTATTTCATACTGTTCTCTGTAGACTGACATTAAGGAAGCTCCCAATCTAGAAGAAAACGTGCTTGCATACTTTTTATGCAGTGTTTTTTTTAATGGGTAAATACCCTGCCTCTGAAGAAAAAACATTTTATGGTAACATCAGGTAATATCTAAACAATAAAGAATCTTGTAGCATCATAAAAACAATACATTTGTATCTCATAAGTTTTTATGGATCACAGTTCCACCTCAACAGATCCAACTCCACATTCTGTGGTGGCTTCGTATGATGGGTACATATACCAACTGCAGCAGAGTTGCAGCTAATAAATCTGCGAAAAATTTTTCCACAAAAAATGGATCAGGTAACTTTGCTTCATTTTTTAAAAACAAGATTGTTCCCTGTATATAATCTGTTCTGCTTCCTTATTACTTGCAGTTTCAAAAAGAAACTAAAGCTTAATAGATGGACTCTCCTTCCATTTGAATGTGTATGTTGAATATGGTACATAGGTATAGTAGGTAATAATTGTGGTGATTTTAGTTTTCTACAAACATCAAAGATTATGTACTGAAGTGGAGGGGATTCATTGGCGGTTAAGCGAGAGAGCTACATCAGTTTTCAAGTCTACTGCTTTTGAACTTGCTCCCAAAAAGTGGCCACAGTGGAACAAGTGTGAAGAATAGTTACAAGAATGTACTGCGTGATCTTCACTGAGGCAAAAAGCCCCACAGTTTTTGTTCATCCTAAGTTTACTTTTGAGCAATGCTGGCACTTTGCAAAACAGGATCTCTAAGGCAATAAACCATATAATAACTGTTAACAAAACAAAGAACTCAAGGAAAAACATGTCATCACTGAAGGGGTTCAGCAGGAATTGTACCTAATTGCATGGTACATGTAAGGCAGGGTCCCCATCACACATTTCTGTCAACTCTGGAGGGTTCCTAATGCAGTTCTGTCCACATATGTGAATCATAAAGACCATTATAAAGAATGGATGTTTTTTGAAGCTGCATCTCCAGCAATATACTGAACTGAGTGCACTGAAAGTAGTTGCCTGTGAATCTCTGGATACTTTTTGGTGGATTATAAAGTGTTTTTTCCCCACTAGATCTGAACACATCTGCCTTACTACAGCTTATCAAATCAAGAATTTAGAGAAGAAGATGGTTTAGGGATGGTTTAGTCCCATGAAATAAAAACAGGGAGTAAAAAAAGAGAGAGAGATACCATAAGAAATATTAGAGAAAAATGGTGAAAACCAGCCTAACTTAGTTTGAACTTTCACCTTTTTAAAGGCTGCTCTGCTCTATTTAGAGTAGTGTCTCTATCATTACCTATTAAACTCAGTCTGCTTTTTTCATGGAGGAGAAAGACCTCCTTAAAGGTAAGCAGAAGATTATTCAGAATACAATAGATTCAGAGTGGTATTTCTTGAATCCTCTATATGAATCATCTCCAAATCTATAAATTATGGAATGTATCAACAATATATCTATTACTTTTTAAAATAATGGTATCTATTGTACCTTGTGGCACAGCAGGGGAATTAGAATTTGCTTTATAATATTTTACAAATCTTATATGTGAAATAAAACAAAATCAGTAACTAACATTAATTAGAACTATGCCTTCAATAGTTAAAATAAAGGAACAGCAACAATTATAAAGATACCATTGTTAAAAAAATCTTTCAATGTTATAACTCAATATTATTGACATAGAAACAATTAAGTTATCATTTTCTATTTTAAATAGGTACTTTATTATTCCAGCAAACTAATATTAAACAAATCAGAAGTAACAGTGAAAAATGAGTGTGTTTAAAAAGCTTTGGGTTAAAACAGGACTCAAACAGTTAATCTGCAAGTTAACTTCATATTTTTCATTTCAGCAAAAATAACTCCTGCAAAATACATACAATCCAAATAATCATGAATCTTTATCTTAACTCTAGCAAAAATAAGGGGGGTTTGGCTCAGCTAGAGAGCTGGTTGCCAGCAACCCAGCAACATAAGATCAGTTTAGATAAGAGAAAGCTTACCGACGAATATTTTCTGGAACTTTAGGATGCTGCCAGTATGGCAAACGTTGGAATCTTTCTTTGCCACATGCAATATAAAATTGGTTATCTTCTAATTTATCAGGTCCGTATACAGGCTGACCATTTAAAGTAAACAATCTACAAAGGAAAGCAAATTAATATGGGTATAAGCATGCCTAAATACATTATAAACTTTACTAACTATGAATCATTTATTTTTATATTTTGCGTTCTAATTTTGGTCTTCAACGAATTACGTAAAACCAAAACAGAGAGAAGAACTGGTAAACTTGAGGAATCTCAGGACCCAAGAAGGAACAGAATGGAATTATTATAAAAGGAGAATTAAGACACAATGGCTATAAAAAGTATACAGAAACAATGACCAAAGTAGACAGATAATTTTCTGGTTCTAATATTGAGAAAATTAGTAGTTATTGCTTTTAACTCCAAATTTTAGGTTGGGTGGAAAAAAGCAATATACATTAAAATAACCTTTCAGTATAAGTCAGTATTAGATCTTTAATGCAAGTGGAAGGCAAGTGCAGAGAAACAATGGCTTATCAGAACCACGCAGTGCTACCTGCTGGCACTGCTGCAAAGAAACGTGGTTATTTAAGTTGTAAGCCAAATCACGCACCCCAAGACTCATGTAGAAATCTTATGTTCCACTGACTTGCACGCAGACTGACAGGAGTTTTAAATGTTTAAGAGCAAAAACAAATGAAAAAACGGCTTCTTCCAAACTATGGTTTACGAATCAGAAAGGGCCCTATGGAGACCTCTTTCTTCCTTTGTCAACATTAACCACTGTTTGAACTTTCAACTCCTCAATGCAAGTCTTAATATAAACCATGTTTACTTTGTAAAACCTAAATTAAAGTGTAGTTTATGGGGAGAGGGGACTCCCAACAGTGATTCCTAGTTACTTGGCTCTCTGGAGAACAATGATCTGGGGGAGCATTGAGAGCTTAAGGAATGTGGTATTTGTACTAGAGCAGTCAGCCACCAACTAGTAGCAACCAGGTAACAACAGTGTGTGAGAACTATTATCCTCATATCCTGATTATGAGAGCGCTTGGTATTTAGCTATTCTGCAAAGCATTTTAATACATTTGATTCAGCAGCAAATTTGTTCTGAACTATTAGTGCTTTTTGTGGTAGAGATTAGGGTTTCAAAAACAATTCAGAAGTACTTCAGAACTTGTGCAAGCACAAGCACAGATTGTGTGCAAGCCTGAGAAAAAGATAAATACGTTTTAAGAGTTGCAATAACTTTATCTCATTTTTTCTTAGGCTCACATGGAAACCTGCAAAAAGCCAGGTCACTTTAATGAGTAACAGTGTGAGGCTGTGCCTGCACCATTTTAAATTTCTGCAAAATAGTATTCTGATTATCACAGTTGCCCTAAAGATCTAATTAAAACTGCACTTTTAGAAGGGGTAAAAATTAATATACTAAGCCACTCTTATAAGAATGTTATTATAAGATTATCTTACCTATGAATACCCCCAGAGCGAGGAACTACTTTTTCATTTACAAGTCCAAGGACACCATTCCAATTATTTAGTGTAAATTTAGGTATAAGGATTTTCACAGGTGGTATCAAGATATCTCCATTTGTGAAAACACTGTCAAAAACAAACATATATAAACCTGTTTTTAATAGGACATGTTATTGAGAATAATACATAAGCAAATCACTTTGACGATATTTCATTTAAGGATCCACCCAGATCCAGCAGTAAATTTCACATCTTAATTTATTGAATAAATTCTAAACTCCTTAGGTTGTTAATGTTCATATTTGCAAAAGTAAAATATGTCTAGCTGAAGAACTCAAGAAAGATACAGCCTTTGAAAATTTAATTATTTTCTCTCTATACCAATTGAAGATGTCCTCAATAATTCCCAGAGGAAATAAAGTACAATCCTTTTAAAAAGCTAATAGAATCAATTGATTTTCCCACTGAAGCTTGTATGAGAAAATGATTCTTCCTCAACCTGCAATGATACATGGAACTACTGTGGGACTCAAGTATACTGACTCAGACATTGTTAAAATGAAATCAATGGGACTTATACTTCTAAGTAAATACAACTGAGATTAGGATACAAACATCTTAATTAAAAAAAAGAAAGTTTGGATAATTTATGCATGCAATATCGCTATTCCAGAATTTCCATTCCTCCATTTTCTTTCCAAGCATACATGTATGTAGGGAGATGGAATTTCTAACAAGTGTTGCTATGCAAAGGATTGTTCTCAATGCTGTTATTAATTCCCTTAAGCAAATTACTTAAGGGTATATCTGCTCTGTTACATGAAAAGCTATATAATACAACTGACCTGGAGGGGTGAAGAATACTATTATACCATATAATTCTGGAAAATTCATGTACTTTTTGGTTTCATGTCCTATTTCTATCTCTACAGCAATATATCACTGAAACTATTCGCAGCAACTGTAGATTGTTGCTTTAAGTATTATTATAACTGTTGTATATTATCTAGTAAAAACATTCCAATATCATTCTTAGTACAGTAACATACCAAAATTACAATGTATTCACTAACCTCCTAAATCAACTATGTAAACCTGGTTTCAGGCCAAATATTTATGTCTGGCTGATTCTTTAAAACAGGATTCTAAAGCAATGAAAGTTTATTTATAAGATATTTGGGGCCATCTAGTGGAAATCTCATTATACATATATTAAAAATGTTCTTTGATGAAATGAATTTTAGTGGCACTTATATAGATTTAAGGAAAGACCCAATATCCATTCATACTAAGGGCATAATCCAGCCCATTTGTGTATATTATAAAATGTTGCCCCTGCCTTTTCTTTTTTTATATACCCCAAAATTTTGAAAAACTAAGATTGATATTAGTGCTGATTTATCAGCATAGCATCATCCTTGTAAGCGCAATTGCAGGAAAGTGAGATAAATTACTCAAAGGTCAATACTGAGCACATAAAATATGAGTTCCTCAGGATCTTCTATAGAAAACCTAATTAGAATTTGTTGTCTGCTAAAGTGGTCAAGTTGGAATCAAGATCTTACCGTAATAAAAACCAAGAAAGACCAATGTCTGCATCCGCCTACATAAACCAAACTGACATCTTTAATTTGCTTGCAATACTTTTCCCCAGACTTTTGCCCATCAGATAAACAAATATACCTGTTTGGGGGAAATTGGTTTATAACTTTTTTGCTTGATCCCACACATGCTCCAAAGAGTCCAGGGCAGCATGCAAAGTTGTCTTCCCCCTATCCCCACAAAAGCCCTATGAGGCAAGTAAGAAAGAAGCACAATGAAGGCCCAAACTTACTTCTTTGTTTGATTGTTGTGAGCCACCCAGTGTCATTGAGAGTCAGGTGGCATAAAAGTTTAATAAATTATTGTTGTTGTTGTTGCTGTTGTTGTTGGTCGCACAGCCAGATGTTCAGACTGGATTTGGCATTTTTATCCACCTATCAAGTCCTTCCCAAGGACCTGGGATAGGCAGATGTTGTTCGATGGTGTTAAAGGTATTGTTGCAGGATGTAATTTTTGTAAGCCACCCGGAGTCACCATGAGTGAGTTGGGTAGCCATATAAATGGTTTAAACAAATAAATAAAAATAAATAAAATGTAAGCTGGTCCAAGTAAAGCTGCCTTTTGCAATTGACTGATGGTGATTTTGTCAATGCAAATAATCTTCAAGTGGTGCTCCAGATGTTTGGGGATTGCATCTAAGGTGCCTATAACTATTGATACTATCTTTCCATATCTATCTTTTGCCATAGTCATTCTACTTCTATTTGCAGGTCTTTATATTTTGTGATTTTCTCCAGTTCTTTCTCTTCTAGTCTGCTGTCTCCAGGTATTGCAATGTCCGCTATCCAGACTTTTTTGTCTTTCTTATCAACAATTGTTAAGTCTGGGATGTTATGTGGCAGGTGCTTGTCTGTTTGAATTCTAAAGTCCCAGAGCATTTTAGCTTCTTCATTTTCTATTACTTTGTCTGTTTTGGGGTCCACCAGTTCTTGCTTGCAGGCAAATGGTATTTCTTGCAGATATTCCAGTGCACCATTGTTGCTACTTTGTCATGCTGTTGTTTGTTGTCAGTCTGTGCAGCAGCTAAATAGGTGGTCTTCTGTTTCTTCAACTTCTTTGCAGAGGCGGCATTTGCTGTCTATTGCTGTCTTCTCAATTCTGGTTTTGTATGCATTTGTTCTTAAGGCTTGGTCTTGTGCAGTTTGATTTCTTTGGTATTCAATAAGCCTTTATGGTGTACTAGGTTCAGTGCATCTTCTTCACTGTCCTTCAGATATTCTTCCAATGCCATTTTTTCTTCTTTGACTGTCTGGTGTGCTTGCAACATTCCACACCCACCTATGCTCCTTGGTAAGTAGAGTCTGTCAACATTGCTGCGTGGATGAAGGGCATGATTCACTGTCATTATTTTTCTGGTCTTCCTATCCAGGGCTTCTAGTTCTGCTTGAATCCAGTCCACTATTCCAGCTGTATATCTAATGACTGGAATTGCCCAGGTATTAATCGCCTTGATGGTATTTCCTCCACTGAGTTTGGATTTTAAGATCTTCTTCACTTTTCTGATGTATTCACTACTAACCTTCTTGACTTCAGTGTGCTTGATGTTGTCAGCCTGAAGGATGCCCAGGTATTTGTAGTGATCTTCTTCACCTTGGCAGTCCTGAGTCCTGTAGCCCACTTGTCACCAGATGTCCAGGAACTAGAACACCTAGTGCAGTCCTTGTTGATCCAGGCAACGACTGATCCAGTATGGGTTTCTGTAAATTACATCTCACCATATTGTTTATGGGAGAGACACTCTTCGTCTGGCTCCTCTGATGAGACCTGTCCAGTTTGGTTGAACCTCTGGCATAGCTCTCATCCTCCTTTGAGCATGGAAGCCCCACAACCATGTCATAATAGTGCCTCCCTGGAGATGATGATGATGATGATGATGATATTCTACATTGAACAAGGATTTCAGTTCCAGCCCAACCCACAAGCCATCTTCATATATCCTTTTTTTCAACTGGACATATATTGCAATAAAAGAACTGTTAAAAACTTATACTGTGCTAACAATTTTAAAAGTAAATACTCACTTAATATTTCTTGGTTTATTATAAATTGATTGCCATTTGGAAGGTACTTTTATATTACTATGGACTACTGGTCGAATCTGCAAGAGACAGAGAGAATCCAGAATCTGAAAGGCCAGTTCATCTTTGCTCCACACATCTCTACAACTGTGGACAAGTTCAGACTTGAATCCGAGTACCTTTCTAATTATTCGAATTCTAACTAGAACATATTGCAAAAAGCATTCTCTTAGAATTAAACAAATATTATCCAGGACTCTGTTTTGATTATCCAGACTGAATGACACTCACAGTTCTTACACATAAAGTTCCATGTCTTGTTGCTTTATAAATTGCAGTTGCCTTCAATTTTTAAAACATTCTTTTCCATCAAAACCCATAGTTCCATGCTTGCTGCTATTGGCAGCAGAGACTAGATGAGGAGAGAATGGGGGTGTGGGGGCGCTACTATGAAAGAGAAAGCTGTTTCTTGTGCAGATGCTCAGTAACAAATGCTGCTCGGTACTTCTGCTGCTGAGCTCCTGTCACTGATTGAGTCAGACAAGATGCTGCATCTGCAGTCAGAAACAATTCTGGATGCTGGTAGTTGCTGAATGCAAGAACATTCACTATGTGTACAGCATGGGTAAGGGAGAACAAAAACAAATCAAACAGGCTGGTAGACAAGTATACCTCTGTAGCTCCTCTTTATGAGCTGTGTTAAAATGAACCTTTTCTATGCTGTTCTTTCTTAGTTTGTATGGCTGTCTGTATAGGCCCACAAATCACTCCCTTGGCCATTTTTCTGTATATATCTTAGATAACAGTGAGCATGGACTATCACCTCATCTACCTGTGGGGCCCTAAGGTGAAAAACAAGGGACCAAGCAAGGGACCTGTTTTTTCCTACTGTTTTTATATTATTTTATTTGAATTGTGCTCTGCAGAGAATGGTCAGTTCATTGCAACTTTTGCTCAACTGGAAGATTCCGAATAAGAGTTTTGTACATTCACCTGCTTCATGTTCCAATTCCACAATTCTATGACTGGTTTCATATTACAGTAAGCCCCAGATTGAATGTCCTTGGATTACTGAATAAAATGCAGTGGTTAGGTTCTTACAACAGGCTTTGCCAAACCACATTACAGCTTAATGTGCACCTCTAGAGATATCACTGCCATGTTCCTTTTGGCTGTCAGAGAGTGGAAGGAGGAGGGGGAGGGGGAGGAGGAGGAGGAAGGGGAGGAGGGGGAGGGGGAGGAGGAGGAAGGGGAGGAGGGGGAGGGGGAGGAGGAGGAGGAGGGGGGAGGGGAGGGGGTGTTTTCCCATTACACAGCATGGTTTTAAACTATCAGTGGCCCTGCAATTCTTGTGAAACGTGAAGGTATTTTCAGAATTACTCAAATCAGTTGATTATATATATTGGCTCTCTAGTTCAAGGATCAGCTTGTCTTCTTTTCCAATGACTACAACTTATAGTAATTATATGCTTTCCTTCCACTTAGAGAAAGTGAGAGGAGAAAGGTCAGGGCATGTATACACACACACACCCACACCCACACCCACATGTATTATGGTTTAATCAACCAATTATATCATTTATTTTTACGGTATTGTAATCAAATGTAGGCTAAATATGTGAACTCTATGGCATATAAAGTAGTAAAATAAATTCAGGATATCTATATTTTACTAAACAATAATGTACTGAATTAAATTAAATTGGTATATGATAAGTTAATAAAACTGAGTCATTGTTTTCTCCAGAAATTATTGAACATGGTACTGATGAGATACTCACCACCTCATCCCTCTTCTTTCTTTGAGGTTTCTTTGTCCCTATTTCAGAGTAACTGCAAGAAAAATATAATATAGTCTCACTAATTTGTCAATCAACCTTGTGAATGTGGTCCAATAGAGCAATCTTGTCCAACAGACCAATCTTGTCTTATGTAGACGCTCAATTTACACAGATTCTCTTCAATCAAATGCCAGAACTAAGTTATACCATTACTGGGAAAAAATGTATCTAGTAAAGAAGATTAAAAGAACAAGATTAAAAGAGAGATACTATAATGGTATGTGGGAAAGAACTTGAGAGATGGGGCAAAGAGATGCTGCCTAGAGAATCGTCAGATAAGAGAGGGCATAGCCTGCAGGTTCATAATGCGTGGAGCAAGAGGCTCAGGATGGATCCTCCCTAGCTTCTCAGGCTGTAAAGAAGACAGTGAGAGAATTGTACTTTCAAACTTGCAAGATTCTGCTTATGTAGCTTTACAATAAAGTAGAATTAGCTCATCTGGTCATGTTTCCTGTCTGGCCTGCCTGGGAAGGCTGACAGATACACAGGTCGGACTCAGATTAAGTGAGTCTTAATATATATTATTAACTAATCCTAACCCTAAACCTATATCAGTGACCTAGTACAGTGTGCACATATTTAGCCATTTACCAGTCCTCTAAAACCTACACATAATAATACTGGGGTTCTCACAATAGCTATTTCACAGAAAATACCTATGCAGCAAAAAAAAAAAAAAGTAAAATAACAATACCTTACTACATCAAAATAACTTGTGCTGTAGTTTTTGTTTACTTCAAATGTCACCATTTACAAATATTAATTTAATATGAACAATTTCGCTGCTCACATCTTTACATATATTTGACACATCTATAAGCCATGGAATTTCAATATTACTTAATTACCTGCCAAAATAATGGACAGTATAAGCAGAAAGGGGAAAAAAAGCTTTTTTGATCTAAAAGCTAAACAGATAATAAACTCCCACTTATGCCTATTTTACTGGATCTGTTTTTATTATTAATCACTTTTTAAAACTATATGTTCCTCTAACAAGAGATTTACACATTTTATCACAATTTTCACAGCCATGGAGAGAGTTTTAACTTGATAGATGAGATACTGAAGTTGAAAGCAGCAATTAGAGAGAGTCAAATACAGTTTGTTTATTTTTATCCCAAGGCAAAGGGGAAAAAAATGAATTTTCCTATTCCCTGCCACTGTTGGCATCACTCAAAGCTTCTCAGGAGGAGGATGGAAATTTTAAACTGCTTGGGGTGAGGAAAGGACAATCACCCCAATTCTCCACATTGGTACAGTTTACAATTGACACAGAAACTGACTCACAACCAATTCAGTTTTTTGAGGAGTCCTACATTCTTGCTGACTGCAGCCAGTTGTAACTTGTACCATACTAGTCCTACTTACAGGCCCTGTTTGCAAACACTACCAACCATAATTCCATTCTCTCTGTCAATTGCCTCCCCTTCAGGAATTGGCAGCACATGATCAACTCAATCACTCACCAGCCATGCGTTTATTCCTCAGCCATAAGAGGCTGTCAGTTTCTTCTCCACTTCCTGACATTTTTAGTTTGTTTTCCTACAGAGAGAAAAAGGTTTCTACCCTTTGTGACCTTCTGTGGGGGAGGGGGAAGGGACACAGAGGGACAAACCAAAACAACCCAAGAACTGAAGTCCCAACAGAAGCTCTGAAGTTAACCTTCAGGTAGATAATTTGTATTTAAGTTAGATGTCTGTAGGGAATTAGTTTATGCACAACTGGGTCAATTTTGTGCTAAATCCAACCTCCTTAGGGACTCTTGTCAACAGACTCTTTTTAGTATTCGCAGGACACATGAAACCCTCACCTACTTTTCAAGTTAAGCATGTCATGAGAACCGGGCCACCATATATTTTCGTGGTTCTCTCTAGAGATCTACAAGAGCACAGAGCATTGTGGCTTGATCACATTTTGCTGAAATGGACACAGCTGCCATAGCTAACTAAGATGGAAAAGGAACTCTCACCATTTGGTATCTGGGAATTCATTAGCAAATTCTGGAAAGCTGGCAAGAGGTCTGATCTTTCTATTGTCGAAGGCTTTCACGGCCGGGATACGATGGCTAGTGTGGGTCTTCCGGGCTGTGTGGCCATGTTCTTGAAGTTTTGTTTCCTAACGTTTCGCCAGCACTTGTGACCAGCATCTTCAGAGTGCAGGAGCACAGACAGGAGCAGTTCTTTCTGTGCCCAGGATAATGTGACCCTTCTGTGGGTATTTACAGAGATCTGAGGGGGGGGAAAGGGGGGATTGGGGGTGTGTGTGGGGGGTTGAGTTACTGAGTGGCTGCTTGTTTTGGTGTCAGCATCTGTGTGTATCTTCCTGGGGATTAGTCAGGGTTTTTTCTTCTATTGAATTGTTAACAAGGGGCTGCTGGGGGTGATTAGCACCCACAGTCACAGGTGCTGGCAAAACGTTAGGAAACAAAACTTCAAGAACACGGCCACACAGCCCGGAAGACCCACACCAGCCAACTTTCTATGCAAACATGATTCCATCAAGAACAAAGCAACAACCACCACAAGATGAACCACACTATCCATCAAAAATTAGCTGTATCCACACTGATGTTCAATTTATTATAATTCAGTTCATTATGATTCTAGGAAAAAAAATAAAATTAAAAAAAATTAAAATTGCCATTTTGGGCTTCAAAATGAAAAGAGTGATATAATTGGGTATCATCATTAAGGATATCAGACTCCAAATCCTTACCACAGCTTTTCTCAATACTGTAGTTTACTGTAGATATTAAACAGCATGGTTGATACAATAGAACCTGCAATGCACCATGGGTTATTTCTATTTTTTTACTTTAAATTATAGCAATAATAGTAATGAATCTTTGACAATTCTATTTCCTTTTGCTGGGATAAAGGAATAGAGGCTAAAATTATGTCCTCTGTGCTCTGTAAATAGACTGACCAGGTATCACACAGTAAGCACATCACTACATAATAACATAAAATAATGTATCACTATCTGACAGTGGGAATTGCAGGCAGCAGCCTATTTCATTTGGCATGAACACCAAATCTCATAAACTGACCAAAGCTAGATGTACCAAGTTTCAGCAAACTCAGCAATAAATTACAGCTCAACAAATGTGGAATCCAGTTTGCATTTACTTGGATGTGAGTCTCAGTGATATAAATGAGTCTTAACTATGAATCATTCTGCATATAGGTGAAATACCATGAGAACAAGTTGAGATTATGGATTATATCTGAAGTCATTTCCAATTTTATGACAGTAAAATTTTAACCCTGACTGAAAATCAAAAGTTATCATTAAAAATGCAACCATCTTCTTAGTCCTTTCAATTCAATGTAGGCAATTGTTAAACTGATGTAAATATGGGTTCCTGGTAAGCAAATGATTTTACCAGCTGGCCACTGGTAAACAGGCTAGTGTCAAGCCATTCACCACCACTCCACAAATAATTAGCTATTATTTAAGCCAAA
Organism: Python bivittatus; assembly: GCF_059951505.1. NCBI lineage: Eukaryota > Metazoa > Chordata > Lepidosauria > Squamata > Pythonidae > Python > Python bivittatus. The sequence continues at coordinate 29,812,138 of NW_028277030.1, forward strand.
TCAATGCTTCTGCCGTTCTCCACTTTCTGTAAAATTATTTAAAGAGAAGAGAAAGTATGTGACCCAAAGGAGAGATCCTTCAGCTAGAAGGATCTGCTACTGGTCTATACTGTTGTAGCTCTGCTCCTAATTTCCCTGCTCCAGCAAGAAAAAGCATATGAGAAAAGAGCTCTCTATTCATAGGCTATATTCACAAAACACACAGCTTGGTTATTGAGCTTATGGTTCCTGAATGATCACACAACATGCAATGGCACAACATCTGGCCAAAGATAAAACTAACCAAGCTTAGGTGGCCACTAAGTGTGTAATGGATCTAGTTAAGTATGTTGTGTGAATACAGCTATCTTTTCTTATCTCTTTGCAACTCTTCCCCTATCCAGGTAAGAGAATGGCAAGGGAAAGAGAGCAGATTGAATTTCATATTGTACTCAAGCCCTTAAAATAATTAGATAAATCCAAGGCAGAGGAAGGAACAAGGAATATGAAACACAGCAAACAGAGTTGTGTTGGAGGCAGGACAGTCATATACTTCCAAAGATGGACTCCCTATCGAAAGGTACAATACAGCGGAGAAAGAAAAATATAAAGAAGGAAATATTTCTTCTGTAAGAATTTTAGATTACCTAACAATTTGGGGCATGTCTCTATTCAGTGGGATTTTAAAACCATTATTCAGTGAATTTAGGGCCTAGAAGATACGTATCAGGCAAGCTACGTATCCACTGACTTCATCAGTTTCTCTTGCGGATTATGAGTACTGCAAAGGCAATGTTGTTTACACAGCAAAAGGATGCAGAAAAACCTTTGCAACAAGGACCTTTGAATTTCCCACTAATATTTTCCCAGTTTTACGCTAAACTGCCAGGCCTGGTCTTTTGCCATCAGCGTCTCTTTTTTCTTTGGGAATACTGGAAAGTGGTTCAAAATTAGCAATGTACCAATTTTCTTTGGAATTCGTACTGCCTTGGATTGTTATCTAATAAAACTGAGGGGGAAGGGGAGGAAAAAGAAACTTCGCAGGTTGGGATGTACTGTCCAAAGGACTGAGATTATACTGTCTTCATACTTACTTCAGCTTCCTAAACTTTTCCCTGCCAGCAACCACGTATCTACCTCCCTGCTGCAAGTCAGGTAGGTCTGTAATAACATGCCCTTGCCGGGGTGTATACAGGTTCCGCACCCCAAAGGGTGTTGGCACACCTTCATTCAGCTGTATCATGAAAGCTTCAAAGGTGGGCACGTATCGGTGGTTGATTATAAACTTCCTCCCCAAGTAGAATGGATCACCATTTCGGTAGACCCAAATTGTCCGGGCAGGGGTGGAATCTGTCAAACTGTACAACGCATGAGGTCGGGTTGCTCCCACCATGCTGAATCTACTACTTCAGGCAGGGGCTGGGGAAGACAGAGAACACCGCGGTACATCCGAACAATAGTCACCACATAAACCTCCCATCTACTCCTAAAGCAAAGTAAGTGGGATAGAAAAGGAGGCCTCAGAGACTGCCCAGCCCCTAGTTTAAAAGATCCTGCTTCCCCAACCTCCTACCTCATAGTGTCACCAACACTGATCCCCCTACCCCAAGCCCCCCCCCCCACCCCCGACAAGTCCTCCGATGGGCAGCTTTGTCTCGCCCACCTTAACCTCAATCCACCGGGCCAGACGTCACGTGAAGGGGAAGGATTGTGACTCACAGCTTATGGCAAGCATCCTGCAAGGTGGAGTAGTTGCCTGGAAACATTATTGGGGGAAAATGAAGGCGAGAAGCCGGCGCGCTGCAAACCTTAGTCTGGAAGTCCCAGGAATTCCGACGGCGGGATTCCCAGGTCTGGGACTTAAAAGGCGGGAAACGTGAGGCTGGGAGCGCCGCCCGCGGTTCGCAGCAGCTTCCCGCAGATACCGGACGAGTCGTCCCGCCGCAGCCGATGGCAGGCTGGAGATGGCTGGCTAACTCTCCCCCAACACTCAGGGGACTCCCAAACTCCTTTTTGTTGCTCCGTGGACTAGGAATCCCACCGCGCGTCTCTTTTTCCCCTTCAATGGAGCTCGAGCCTGGTGAGTTGGAAGACAAGCCGGTGCGATTTCCTGAGCAAAAATGTGGACGTGGTTTGCCGTTGCCTTTTCCCGCTATGTTTTTTCAACTTCCAATCTAAGCTAGAGGCCTGCACTAAATGGTCCCCGTGCAAGTGATAACCGGGAGCGACCCTTCCTTGTTTTCTAGACCACTATTTCTCAACCTTGGCAACTTCAAGCAGTGTGAACTTCAACTCCCAGAATTCCCCAGCCAGCATGCTGGCTGGAGAATTCTGGGAGTTGAAATCCACACAGTATGAAGTTGCCAAGATTCAGAAAAGCACTGTTCTAGACAGTCAGTGCGACTTTCAAATCTCTGCTTTCAAATAATAATAAAAATTTAAACATCACCTCCCCACCTCCACTTCCTGCTTATTTACGTGTTTATGTATTTAGGTGTTGCTATTTATGGTCGAAACAGCCCTTGTTTTCCATCCATATTGCCTTTACCACCCAGTGCAGGCTGGCGGCATGTCCACTGACGGCTAGATCTGCAATCAGTCCACTTCCATTTATATGAGCAAGAGTGGGTCAAATGATCAAGTTATCAGCTTTCAGGAAAGTGAAGGGTAACTGAGAATCTTTTGGCTCAGACATCTGCGATTACTGAAACATGAATGGGCACATAATAACAACATTTTCTCTAGCACCCCCCCTCCTTTTTCGGGGTTGAAGTAAATAGGATAAAAACAGCAAGTCTGCTATAGCGAGTTGTATTTAGAGATTTGAAAGAAAAATGGATGAAAATAAATTTAATTGAGAAATGTGTGCTGTTTCACATTGCAAACAGAAAACTCCTTTTTTTCTGGATTTTTTTCAGCTTCTTAGTGTTTTCCCACTTGGCACCTAATCATGGCCCCCAAATTTCTTGTAAATAAAAATGGCGTGCCTGGGTTGATTCCCGTTGGAGGAAGTCATGCTGCAAATGCCTCTCTACTGAGTGGTAAAACTGCCTACCTGGAAATAGCTTGGTTGGATTTGGGGCAGAACAGGTTGTTTTGCATTACTTATCACATGTAGACATATCACAGAAAGTAATGAGTGGGAAACAGCATGAGTTATTCTGTTCCAACACAGTGGATTGTTGGAAAGGAAATGCATTATATCAAAAGGCCTAGAAGCCTATCTGTCCATCAGCAGGACGATGCTTTGGGAGCTGAACAGAACTGGACTAAATTTGGTGTTGGAAGGAGAAGCCACCAAAAAGAAAAAAAGATTGAGTTAAAAATGGGTTAGATCTTTCCAGAGGCTGCAGAAAAAAAGATCCCGCAAAGAATCCCTGCGGGAGAGTCCATTGGGGAATGGCTCAGACTGTTGCTGGCCTCTCCATTCTCAGGTTTCCCTCCCTCCTGGTCAAGTGGAACTTTCCATTCTCTTCAATTAAAAGAATATTTTAAAAATTAGGTGAGACAGGAATCTGGTCAATGCCAAGAAAGGGAGAGACGAGCAACATGGGCACTCCAGTGCCTAACTCTGAAATAAATTGAAGCACAAACTATTATGTTTGCATATATACACAGTCAGAAATATAAATATTTTATTACATTTTAATTCATAAAAAAACATCAGTGAGAAGAGAATTAAAAGAGTCAACATTTATTTATTTATTATTAAATTTTTATGCTGCCCATCGCCCCCAGAGGGTGACTCTGGGTGGCTTACAATTAAAAAAAATTGTTTTATTTCAATTCTAAGAAAAAGAATTATTAAAATATTGGCTTCAGTACACAAAATCCAAATAAGCTGTGTAATATTCATCACATGGTGATATTTTTACAATTGGTTTTGATAAACTTAGTATTTTTTAGAAACACTTTTACCCTATGCACAGTTCCTCAGAGTACATATTTTCAGATTTGTAAAAATTACTTCCAAAAACAGACTCATACTATAAAGCCTACATAAATTATACCACGTACTGTTATGTATACTGGATTTTCTCAAATGTAATATATCTTTAAAAAGATATATTACATATATGAAAAAAGATATATAGGGGTTTGATGTATTATGAGCAATTCAAACGTGTTTTAATTATATATTGACAAACAATTTAGAAAAAAAGCATTTTATTACATGGTTATAATTTTCATGTCTTTCCTCTTATACAGTGGGGCAAAAAACTATGTAGTCAGCCACCAATTGTGCAAGTTCTCCCACTTAAAAAGATGAGAGAGGCCTGTAATTTTCATCATAGGTATACCTCAACTATGAGAGACAAAATGGGGGAAAAAATCCAGAAAATCACATTGTCTGATTTTTAAAGAATTTATTTGCAAATCATGGTGGAAAATAAGTATTTGGTCAATATCAGAAGTTCATCTCAATACTTTGTTATATATCCTTTGTTGGCAATGACAGGTCAAACGTTTTCTGTAAGTCTTCACAAGGTTTTCACACACTGTTGCTGGTATTTTGGCCCATTCCTCCATGCAGATCTCCTCTAGAGCAGTGATGTTTGGGGGCAGTCGCTGGGCAAGTAAACCTAAGGCATTTATTTAGGGTAAGCATACAGTTACGTGTACTTGAAAGAAACATGGATTAGATAATATATGAGTTATAGAATGATCTGTGAAATTTTGAAAGCTGAACTATTGGGTAATGAATGTTACAAACATTTATGCTAAACCTAGTATAAAATTGCTACCTTTTAACAAAAGATGCCAAAATGTGTTCATGCCTATTTTTCAGAAAAAGTATTTTTGGGATAGTAATGAACTTCTCCATATAGAAGACATTTAGAAGATCCTTGAAACTGGCACATAATTTACCTTTAAAATGACTGGTATCTATTTCTATGTGAGTTACTGTGCCTGAATGACCCAGTCTAAAGATTGCCCATTCATTTCCTGGTATGAGGAGCATTCCCTTGTCATCAACCTGGAATAAAAAAGAAGACTTTTATTTAGAAGAGGATTTCTTCCTCATTTTTTTTTTAATTCAGGGAACAGGAAGCACGATTTGCTTACACCTGCAGGCACATTCTCCCCTTGTGAAACATAATGATATAGCTAAACAGATTTGTGCCTTATATATGATTTATTAATTTATATTGGTTTGCTATATACATTCCAAGTTTTCTCCAAAAGCTCAAGATAGCAGACTCGTTCTTCCTCCCATTTTATTCTACCAACATAAGCCAGTTTCTAGATCAGCTCTATTACACTGATTAGCTGCCACCTGCCCTCCAGAAGAACAGATCCTGCCATGCAGATAGGAAGACCAATACCCATGACGCTTGCAGAAAATACATTTGTGCATTCCAATCCCAAAATTTTAAAAGCATGTTTTCACCTAACATGAAGTAGTATATAAACACTTCCTGCTTCCGGTATTCTGGTCTATGTATTCATTATAATTCATTCATTATATAAATGATGCAGTTACTTGAAAAATATTAGGAAAAATATATTGGCAAATAGGTAAAGAATGCTAGATGTTGCGTATTCTTTTGCTTTGGAGATCAATATCCTGTCGTGCGAAAACTATACAGTGGTACCTCGGTTCACGAAATTAATTCGTTCCACGACTCTGGTCACGACCCGAATCAAATTTTCCCATAAGGTTCAATGTAAATACGGTTAATCCATTCTGACCCCTCCGAATTTGGTCGCCAACCGATTTTGGTCGCGTCCCAAATCAAATTTTCCCATAAGGTTCAATGTAAATACGGTTAATCCATTCTGACCCCTCCGAATTTGGTCGCCAACCGATTTTGGTCGCATCCCAAATCAAATTTTCCCATAAGGTTCAATGTAAATACGGTTAATCCGTTCTGACCCCTCCGAATTTGGTCGCCAACCGATTTTGGTTGCGACCCGAATCAAATTTTCCCATAAGGTTCAATGTAAATACGGTTAATCCATTCTGACCCCTCCGAATTTGGTCGCCAACCGATTTTGGTCGCAACCTGAATCAAATTTTCCCATAAGCTCCAATGTAAATATGGTTAATCCATTCTGAACCATATGTATTTTTTTTTTTAAACCACAAAAATATGACACAAAGTACAGTACGAAGAGAGAGAACGCTAACCTTGCTTGAGGCATGGAGGACAGGAAGGCGAGTGGGGAGGCGGTTATTGCTTGGAGGGAGAGTCCCCCTCCCTACAGGAAGCCATGACAACGTGTCACGGCAGGGAAAATGGCTGTGGATCCTGTTCGTCACCCGATCCGGCGTTCGCGAACGGAAGCAAAATTTTGCGAATGGAGCTGTTCGTGACCCAAATTGTTCGTGAACAGAAGCGTTCGTGACCTGAGGTACCACTGTATTTAGTAATAAGCTGTTAATTGTAACTGACGAATTCTTACTTTTAAAATTGGTGGTCTTTCCAAATTTCTTCTCGTTTCCCATCCATCTTTCATGGACTTTGCTTTTCCTATTCCTATGCCAATACAAAAGAATTCAAAAGTGTAAACTAGGGGTGAGCAGCACAGTACTTGAAGTTGCCAAGGTCAACCAGAACAGCACCCACAATTTGATAACATTAAATTAAAATGTTTTTAAGAAAAAAATGATGAAATCTTGCCAGATTTTGACATTCTTACATATTTTATACAATTTTGAGATGAAATTGCCACAGTCATTCAGGATTTGGCAATCTCATGAGATCTGAGCCAAACTATTTTACAGAAATGACATTTTGGATCTGAGAGTTTGCTCACCTTTACATATCATCTGCAATTATTTTAATTTGTTTGGAAGGGAGAGATTTTTTCTTCATTTAACAGAGCCATTAAGCTTAACTGCCTACTGATATAGTTGTGATCAGTTGATTACTATTTAGTTTAATTAAACTTGTATATAAATAAATGTTGCAGAAACTTTTGCAGAAGAATTATATTTTCCTGTTCCTAGATCCTGAAGAGCCCACAATTAGCTCTGCATATCCAAGGAGGCTATGGATTTGTCTGCATTAAATTGCCCATATGATGGATCTTTTGAAACCATGGATTTTGAAGGGGATTTTTTGAGATATGGCATATGGATCTGTTGCTTACAGAAATAATCAAACATTTTATCCAGTGCATCAAATTCTTGGATATGCTATTTGAAGTCATGCCTTAGATCATAATAAGCTTGAATCATAAAACAATACCTTAAAAGAAGCATTCTTATTTCTATGTAAATGTTGGACAATTAATCAGAAGCAGGTCTTTATTAATCAATATATAAATATAGTCTTAGAAATTAGTTTAATGTCAAATTATACTTGATTGTTTCATATATTAAGTATATATACATTAGCGTCTTATTTAACTGCATTTGTCTAACACAATCTTTCATTTAGGTATGATTTTCACTCTATTCTTTTATGCTTTCTGCACTTTCATTTTGCATGACAGTAAGTTTTAGTGTGTTTTAAAGTTGGTGATAAAAAGCTACAATGAAAAGCATGAGGATCCCAAAGTTGTCATATTTTTAATACAGGTAGTCCCCAGTTTAAGAACAAGTTCCATTTCCAATGTCTGTCCTTATGTTGAATTTGTATGTAAGACGGAACAGTAATATTGTATAATTAACTTGAACCATTGTGTATTTAATTTGAATCATTGTGTATTTAATTTCAATTTTGCTACAGTAGGCTCCATTCTTAACTATGGATCGTCCTTAAACTGGGCGTTCTTAACTCTGGGATTCCCTGTAACTCCTTTTCTGTAAATGACTTGTACAGCCTCTCCAATCTTGTACCCTTCGAATCTGTTAGACTTTAATTCCTACAAAGTCCTGCTGACTTAGGAAACACTGAGCTAGTACTGTATGGATCTTCCACATTTTCCCTGTGGTCAACTTCTGTATTTTCAATTGCAACTTATAAATATTTGCTTAAAAACACCACCACAAATCATTATCAGATGGAACCTGAATGTCTTCAAGAAAATTGAAGAGCATAAAAGCAATGTATCTGAACATTTATATCCAACATGTACAGTCTTGCTTTTCCAGTACATTTATAAACTGGAGAAGTCAATTTTAAACAATCAAAGAAGTCTTGTTTAGCAAAATAATGGTTTTCTCAGAAAAAACAGAATGAATTAACCAAATACTACCTCTGCCCAGAGCCTGTTCATCTCAGCTGTGTTTACTGGGAGCCAAACACAAGCATAATTAACATAAATAAATGTTTCATTTACAGTAATGTACTACGTGTGAACAACAACACTAGTGTTTTGAGGAATGGTTTTCATGATTCATGGTTCTTTGATTACCATACTATGCTGTAGTAGTTGGATTAAATGAAATCTAAAAAAATAGCCTTCAACCATGTCCATTCTTGCTCTTGCCTATGATATTTTGGGGGTGACCCAGTTGAGCATCACTATATCCAATACAAATTCCTCCATTCACTGTTGCTACCAAGTCATTCAAGTGATTCAGGCCACAAAGTGACCAGTCTTTCAACATTGTACCATATACTTTTAAACGTGCAATTCCACCATCTGCAGGAAAAGAAAAATAATCAATTAATGTCTGATTTTTCTATTTATAGAATTCTCAAGGCAGCTAACAATATACTGTAAAGAATACCAAAAAAGAAGATAAAACCACATTAAATATACAAATACTGTATAAATACTACAATAGAATTCAACTGCATTCATTAATCAGTGCACTGATTAAATGAAATGTGAGTTTACATTAGAATAAATCAAAGCACCCATGATACCATTCTTGAAAATGAAATGGCAACATTAAGTTCAGTCTTGCACATGACATCGAGTCAAGGATCCCACTGCAGAATGCAACTACAGAACACCCATATGAAGCATCCTAACAGTTTCACTATTTATAGACCTTTATAGGAAACCATCATCTGAAAGAAAGAACTGGAAAATATACTAGCTACGCAGGAGATCAATTTACTTGATAGCTCTTGCAACTGATACAAACATTTGCATACTTTATATCACCTTTTAGGATTTATATAAATTTGCATTTAAATGTGTTCAATCTTCATGACGCTTAATTGTATGGTTTGTAATCAATAATTATAGGTAATACACTTACTTGGATTTGACATTAAAATTAAAATTCTATTGCTGGTTTATTACTGAAAATATGACATACAGACAGAACCAATTATTTCATAATTACAGAAAAGAGATCCACTTATTCATAATTTTATTAAGAACACAAACATATGCTCTGTTTCATTTTATTCAAAATTCCATTAAATCTCATAGTAAGGTAGGAATTATCCCAGCAGTTTTGTCTAAGAGCAAGACATATTTACATGCATGTGTACAAGATCACACACATAAGTGTAAAATAAAGGAAACATTAATCTAAAACTTCAATCTAAAGGAAGATTTTTATCTCTTTTTAGTGCCCATAATTATGTTCATTAACACTATTCATGAATAGGACTGAATGAAACAGACAGCCAAATGCCTTTTGATTCACATCTTACATAGGTCTTACCAGGATATAAGTTGAATCTTAGATGAGTCCACCTTTGCTTTGAATTCACAAAAAAATAGTTATGGCCAGTATCAAGATTTCCTGATTTTGTTTCTGATACAGGAACCAAAACAGTCCATTCATGTGACTTCATCTGAAAATAAGCATTACTTATTTGTCTTTGTGTCAACAATTTTATTTAGAATTATTTTAATATAATTGAACTAATAAGTCAATCCTATATATTTTAGCTTTTTGTTTTGCCATTATTGTTTCAAAAACACATTTCTCTACATGATTCAAATTGCAGTGCATCTGCATTTATTGGTCAGTTTTAAAGATTCCAAAACAGTTTTGAGAATATCATAAATATAGGAACAGTACTACCTAAACTTCTTATCTTTGAGGCACAAAAGTTCTAATGTTTTATCAACTTTCTTTAAAAGAACAATAACTAATAGGACCAAGTTAGTATTATGTTATGTTAGGAAATTATTTTATTGCATTGTTGAGCCTGGCTTGAAGCTGTAGTAATTAAAGAATTATGAAATATAATATACAGGCCTGCATACATTTAACTTGTCAAGAGGTTTCACTGGTCAACAAGCTAAACCAAGAAAGCTATAAAATACAAAAAGTCTTACTCTACAAAAAGCATTTACTGAGAATGGTTAAATTCAGTGCAAAATTGGTCAGTGTTGACCTGAAACTTGTTGGAAATATGGCCTTCTTAGTGTAAGATTGGATGACTGATAATGTTACCATTTTTTAAAAGAAATCTACAGAAGAATCAGGACTTTGCAAAGCTTTGGGATTTTCCTAGATAAATTGGTGGAAAACAATATTGAAACTAGAATTATGAAAAATACAGGCAAACAAACCTTCTTAAAGAAAAGAATCACTATACCTTCTACAAAGAAAAATAATATTTTGAACTTGCACAAAACAGTGTTCTGTGAAACAAAGTTATTCCTTAGACAAAATTTGTAGCACAGTTCTTTTTAGGTGTTTCAGAATGGGGCTGTGCCCGCTGTCAAATCTCTTTGACAAATCTCAAACTTTCTGTTAATCCCGTTCCTGAGATCAGAATGTCCAACGCACACTCTGTAAAGGGACATCTACAAGTCTACAGTTGTATGCATGTAGATTCTTATGCATTGATGCACTCAGTTAATTTCAGGGCATGATCTTGCTTCAGCATCATCCCCCTTCTGTGCACAGAATGAACTTATGGAAGGGAAGATGTGACTAGAGCTATTAAGTCTACACTACACTTCTTTCCAGCAGAATGAGAAATGCGTGAATTTGGCGTCTGTTTTTCAAGCCTTACGTTGCATGATCCCATGTGTGAATTGCTAGGAGACTGAAACATGCCCATTATTGTCCTTAAACTCAGCAAAGATCAACAGACATGAGGTGAATACAGAAACAACATGAAAAAAATCTAGACAGAAACAGGAAAGAGGGCACTCAGAGATACAGGGAGATTACATTTGAGGAAACGGGAGGAGAAAAATGGGAGCCAAAGCAAAGCAAAAAAGAAGGAACAGCAATAGGATAGATCGTTTCCATCACTGAACAGCAATAGGATAGATCGTTTCCATCACTGGCTACTTCTTGCCACAGTGTGGGCCCCTCCCTTACTGTGCTTCAGTTCCTTGATCCTTTATAATAGCCAGAGAGTTCTCTCATAAGGTCCTTTCCACAATGCTAATTAGTCAAGAAATGTTTCGTTATGCACTGCAGTTTCAGTATGTAAAATGAAGGGGTGAGCCATTATCTAGTGTTTTCTTCTGCTCAGGAGCCACAGTACCTCCTTGGCAGCCTCCAACTCTTCCTCTGAAGCTGTAGTTCCTATTCGGTTCCCTCTTAGGGGAAGCAGTGGTACCTCTTCTGGAAAGAAAATACACCAGAAATATAAAAGACCACTCTGTCAAAACCCAGATCTTTCTGCCCACAGCATAACATACTGAAAATGGCTCCCTGCCATATTTTCTTATGTTATGCTGCCAAGAAAGGGCTTGTTGGAGAAAGACTGAGAATCAAATTACATGTGACCCTGGCCCAAAGGAATCTCCACTTTAAAAGCTGTTGCAGGGGATTCTGATTTAGACTGGGGCCATTCCATGCAGGAAAGGGAGTTGATATTTTCTTTCAGAGACCCAACTGCTTCCCCCGTTAATACCGATAGCCACAGATGGAAAATGTGCCTAGTCTTTGGATTAGTAGCAGTTCAAGGGAGAAGATTTAGGGTTCTTCTGCACAGGTTACTAACAGATTGCAGCAGGAAGATGTATTGCTAAGTCTTTCCAGAAGAAACCAATGACTTTGGTTTCCATTTACTTGACCCACCTTGCACTCATATTTTCCTGCACTTCCTGCAGTGGTACCTTCCATCTTCTGCCAAAACAAACCTTATAGTTTCGACTGTCTGTGGCACCTCAGACTGAGGCAAGGTTAGGAGTGGGGACTTGCCTTGCTTCTATTGACCAACTGATGCTGCTGGGGGCACACACACACACACACACACACACACACACACATACCCTTTGATCTTTAGCCACTGTTCTCCAGGACCATTTTTCTTTTGGTAGCAGGAGAAGCAAGGCTGTCCTGTAGTAGGAAAGACCCACCTCTCCCATTTCTCCTGCTAGACTTGCCAGACCTGAAAACAAATATCCAGGCTGCCAGATAACAAGAAAAAGGGAAGGGGGGAGGAAACACCTCTTTATTCACCAGTTCTCCTATCTTATGGTGGTCTGTGGGATTGAAGAACTGTCAAAGGAGGGAAAGAGGGGGGAATGGCTGTCTACCCATCTTCTGCAGATTAGGTACTGCAGTGCTTAATCTGCAGATGGCTAGGGCCACTAACCTCAGGGGATGACAATTAAGTAGATGTTTCCAACTACTTTCTCTTCTGTTTGGGTGTAGGGTAGTGGGAGGAAGTGACTTTCAGCTGCTGTACCCCGTGATGAAGAGGGTGTGGTGGGGGGAAGAAGTCTTTTTGGTGTGGGTTTTCCAATCCCACAGAGTGATCCACAGGATGGGAGAACTGCTGCCCAAAAGACCTACTTTCCTCCTTCTTCCCCTGCATCTCTTGCCATGGATTGCAGGAAAAGTTTGGGGGGGGGGGATAAAAGAGGGGGAAACAGCTACTTTGCTGCCAGTTCTCCAATTCCCTGAAATGATCATTTCATGGGATCAAACAACTGAGAGCAGAAGACCCCCTGTTCTCCCTTACTGCTGTCTGATAGGATTGGGTCTTGAGGACACCATTTTACAATGGTTCCTGTCCATCCTGTCAGATTCTGCCCAGAAGTTGTTGCTGGGGGACTACTCTTCAGTGTCTAAATCATTGATGTATGATTTCCCATAGGATTCCATTTTTTTCCCTGTGTTTTTCAACATCTACATGAAACCACTGGGGGAGATCAGCTGGAGTTCTGGAGTGGGATATCAGTATGGTGATGATACCCAAGTCTTTACTGGTTACCATCCAGTTCCAAAAAAGCAGTTGATATCTTGAATGTTGCCTAAGTTTAATAATCAGCTGGATGAGACAGAAAAAGTTAAAACTGAATCCAGACAAGATGGAGGTGCTGATGGTAAATAGGAAAGTGGATTCAAAAATTGAGATTCAGCCAGTTTGGGAAAGGATTGTCCTCCCGCCTCCTAAAGAACAATCTGGGAATCCTCCTTGATGTTCATCTGCCAGTGGATTCACAGGCAGCAGCCATAGCAAGGAGCACCTTTGCATAGCTGTCTAGTGCGCCAAGCCCTCTGTTAGCTATGGAATAATTTAATTACCTGATTTCAAACAAGCTGCTTGAATTGATATCCATGGAGCACAGTTGCCAGCTAAATAAGATGTATCTACATCAAACCCACAAATAATGCCTGGCATTCCCAACCGATCATGACCTAAAATTCAAAGACATACTTTAAGAAAGAAACAGTAGGGCTCCACCAAAGTTAATACAGATTCAAGAAACTTGTAAGTATGAATTTAGTATAACCAAGAAAGTTGACACACACAAAAACCAAACTATAATGCATGGCAGCACTTAAGACTGGAGTTTTTGAATGCTATTCACATCTGTTTTTTCTTTTTTAAGTAATAGAGCGGAATCGTGTCTGTGGTAAATGTTCAATTGTTGATGCATTCCCCAAGTGCCAAAACCTAGTTGTGGGTAATACTTCTAATTACTCCCAAATATAAAACAGATAATAAAGTCTGAATATCCTCAAGGGAGAAAAAGCTGAAGGTGAATTAAAAAATCAATTTAGTGTGTGGTGGTGGTTTATTAATACGCATTAGAAGTTGGTGAAACCTTCTCAATGATTGCTCACAAACATCTTTGTCCATTTAAGGATATCATTTTGAGAGGACTTAAATGGAACAGCGTGTGGTAAATTCTACCCATGACCAAACATAAATATATGAAGGATAAGAAATACATTGGGTTTTATTTCTTTTAAATTCAAGATGATCTAATCTATTGTTTGGGAACTGTTCTCCTCCCACACAATTATTCTATTAATATGTTTTCTTGGAATAATTTCGTTATCAGTATGGATGTCTACAATAATTGCTGAACTGTCAAGGAGCATGTGGATTGCTGGATAACGTCAACTAGTGATGGGTAAAAATAGAGACTGAGGACAGTTCTTGGGATAGTTTAAGGGCCCTGAAAGCATATCTACAGGAATTACCTTGGCGGGGGAAAAGGAAGCAGAGATAATATATTCTTTTTTTTTTTAATATTTTTTTATTTTTACAACAAACACAAAACATACATGAACAAGCAAAAACATAGAAAGGCATAAAAAAAGCATCTTCCATTTTATACCGTGTGTCAACCAGTTACCAACTCGTTGGTGCCCCTTTCTTAATCTTAAATTCTCACATCATCTATTCAAAATATACTTGTATACTTATCAATTAACAATTATTAATCATTCATAGCTAATCTATAGAATCATTTATTACAAGAAATTTTAACTTTCAATAGGATTAGTAATACATTTTCATCTATCGATTATATGTGTATATATATAATAATTAATATCAAATTTCTATTATAAAATTTCCTAATCCATTACATTACTATATTTTCTCAGTGTCATATAAAATTACTTATCTTCTTACTCTAATTTCAAATCTCAATTTAACTCATCTCTGCACATTCCATAATTTTCAATAACTTCCTCCTGCATAAGTACTTTTTAATTTTTCCAATTCTTAAAAGTTACAGTTCTAACCAGTATCAGTTACAATATCAGTTACAGTTCTGACCGGGTTACAGTTCTAACCAGATTCTTCACTACATGTTTCAACAAAAATGTCTCTAGTTTAAAATCTATATGTTACTATATTCAACCATGTATAAATTTTAGTCTAATCTCTTGAAACATTTACAATCAAATACAATTTTTAACTATATATCTCAGATTTATACTTTATTCCAGCGCTTGCATAATTTTAAGTTCACCCTTTTCATTCAATATCCCAAAATATCTAGCTGTTTATTCCTTTTTCTATATTATTGGATAAGAGAAAGCAATAATAAATGTCCTTTCAAACATTCTGCTTTTTGAAGCTTCTGTCAGTTCCATCATTGTTGTATTCCCCTCGTTTTTTCTTTAAACATCTGAAGTAGTTTCTTTCAATATTGTTTTACTTCTTCTTTTTGTGCATTCTCTTAGTACGATTTTCCATTATAATCTTGTATAATCTTTTTCTCACCCTCAGTGCCAAGAACAAGTCTGTCCCTCTTCATTTATCAGTTGATTAACCCTTTTAATTCTCAGTTTATAAGCCTCACAATAATTCTGTTTAATGTTTCTGATTTCTTGTACCATTTCTTCCTTTTCCATTGATCCCGTTTTATGTTTAATTAAGTCCATTTTAGCTTTAATATCTTTTTTTCTTTTTTTTTGTGGAAATTTCTGCAGCTCTTCTTCCAGTTTTTTATAGTCATCCTCAATAGTTTAAAGATCTTTTTCTGCATTGTGTTTCTCGTATAGTTTATTATCTTGATAAACCTTCATTGAGTCAAAGGATTCTTTATCTTTGTTCTTGCCAAAAATAAGAAAAAAAAGAAGCAAGAGGAGAAAAAAAAAAAGAAGAGGAGGGAAAAGACTAAGTCTCTTTAAAAAAATCCAACTGAGGGGGGAATGGAGAGCAAAGCAGAGCTTCTAGCAGAAAGAAGAGCTACTGCCACTAATCAGGGCTCTTGTGACTAGCTCAAACTTTCCATCTTGATATTTTCAAAATCGCTTTCAACTCCACTTTCTTGTTTATAGTTACGGATGGCACCTGTATAAACATGCACATCCCACTATCTTTTTAGAAAGCACAGGGTCCTTGAGCATGCATCACAATAGAAGAAAAAAAGCACTATGTCGAGCCTCTAGATGGCAGTGCATCTTTCTTTCATTTACTTTCTCTTAACTCCACTTTCCCCATTTCATAATCAAAAAGTATAAATTTCTTATAACAATAAAAAAATCTTAGTCAAAAAAAAGGCTTAAGATAAAAAGTTATTGAGTATTAAAAAGAAAAAGCCAATCCAGTTAAAAATATATTTTTTTAAGAGAAAAAACATCTTGCCAATTCCACTAAAAAGGGAAAGTTGAAAAGAAAAAAAATTTCCCCCCCTTTTTTTATAAGGCTCAATCTCGCCGCTTAATCCACTTTTCTTCACTTTTAAAAATCTCTTTAAGTTACTTAAGGTGTTCTCTAAGAATAGTTGAATAATAAAAGTCCATCTCACCCAGTTGACACCCCTCTCTTCCTTCTTCCTTTGGAGCTGTCCCGGCTTTCGCAGCCATTTTGGCTGCCTCTCCTCCGCCGGCTTCAAGAGCTTCTCCCGGGATCAATCTGGGACTTGCGGCGTCCCTGAGATCCGCGGGACGCGCCCTTTGCGATCGCCATCTCTACGGGACGGCTTAGGTCCATCGGGACCGTCCGGGGGAGGAGATATCGGCTGCGATCCTGGGAGCCCAGGATCGCCCGCCGTATCGCCGCGACGCCAGCTCCACCCCCCTCGAGATAATATATTCTTAATAGCTATGGAATATTCTAACAAAGATGCTGAGCAGAAGTTCTTCTCCCCTGTGTTACCTGGAATACGCTTTCTCCTGGTCTCCCATCCATCTCTTCATTTCCAGTCAGTGAATAGATCAGCATGGTCTTTGTTTCTAGAAAAATATAACCAATGAAGATGGCTAAAATTGGCTTTGCATTATAACATCTTACAGTATTCTGAGCAAGTTGACAGACTCTGAAAGTTATAGAAATCTTATTTCCATAAGAGAAGAACCCCTCACTGCCTAATAGTTAATAAACATTGAAATAAGACTTTTTAGTGCTTCCATATATGTTCTAATTTCGGGCCTCAATCTAAAGAAAACTAATGCCTGTCCAAAGGCTGTTCGTGGGACAATGAATTACAATTTCTTTTTGCACAGAAGTATATTCCTGTGCGCGTGGGCCCCTTTCAGACTCAGCAATTGTGCATCACATGAAGGAGTACTACATACTCGTTATAGAAACATATTGGACTACCATAATTCTCCAACACCATTTCATCCCAAGGAAGCTAATCCCTACAGTGCTTTCCTTTGGATTGCCCAAGAAAGAAACTAGTCCTCATACCAGTTACTTGAAAAGTGAAGAATGTATAAACACCTGAAATGCAATTCCTGATTTTTATTAACTTCCTCTAATAACCTTTACCACAGCCCATTCATACTCCAGAAAAGAGCATACCTTCAAGAGATTTTCTGCAGGAGCAAAGAAATCATCTGTTGCAAATAAAATCTTTATAAAAATAAAACAAAATAGGAATTATAACAGCAGTTGCAAAATGATTGCTAATTTTATTTTACATAGAGCATTGGAGTTAACCAGAATAGTAACTAATCTGATCCCTTGGTACATCCTCCTTCTTTTTTGCTTCTGCAAAGTATGAAGGGCCAAATGTAGTCTATAAGCAAAGAGCCATATTTATTATTACTTAGATTTATATATGTATGTTTTCAGTATCATCTTTCTATGGTGAATGTGTGCACATTGGATTTTTTTTTTTTTTTACCATGAGTGTCTATGTGCATGTTATAGGATTTGTTTTGGTGGATTATAAACCTTCAGTTAAGAGCTGTGTCCTGTTTTATATAGCACATTTATTTGAAAATGCTTTCTAGAACCAACAATTCATTGTTATTATTACTTATATTGAAATACTTTCAAATGAGCAGGCTCCAATATCAAAATAGCTATTTCATTTCTAAAGAGTAAAGGCAGGGTAGACAATTGGGTGTCCATGAGATTTACCACTG
The DNA here is from genome assembly GCF_059951505.1 of Python bivittatus. NCBI lineage: Eukaryota > Metazoa > Chordata > Lepidosauria > Squamata > Pythonidae > Python > Python bivittatus. The sequence goes on from NW_028277030.1 coordinate 29,829,959, forward strand.
CTCTTTGCCATGCTTTCTCCAGCACATGGGAGCTGAAATCCAAAACATCTGGATGGTACTAGGGTGCCTATTACTGCTTTGGTTACTGTGTGGAAAATTGGGAGTGAGAGTATTCCATTTATGACATTCCTGTTTTTCTAACTCATACTCGTTTTAATGAATTGCACTGAGCGTACCTTTCCTCCAGTAGAGTTGCATCCTAAATCATTCAAATTCAGAAAGTCGGGTAAAATATTAGATTTTTCTTCCTGGAGGTGAACAGCCATTTTTTTCTTCAAAAGATAAAATTGAAATAAATAAGTACTTTAGAAAATAACAAAAATAAACAATTATCTCCTTGCTGTATGTTCATTTTTTTAAATTCTTTAAACCCTAAGAAGTAAAGAAATCTGAATTAATTATGTAATTTTAAATGATTATTATAGTATTATAGACTGATTACATTTAGTATGAAAATAATACACTGCAGTGTATTTTTGCAGTGGTTTAGATCTTAAGATAATTCTAAGTAAAAGAACTTCCCCAACAGAAATTAATTTATTTAAGTAATTCCTTCCTTTTCTCCCAGAATATGGTTCATTCATCAGCAACTATTCTTTTTCTTCTTCATCATCATCATCATCACCTATATTAGGGCAAGACTGCTGAAATAGAAGTGAAAAATCCTGTCAGAGCGTTTTGCAGCTGAATTCACTAATGAAAACTTAAATACAGCTTGCAAATAATACCCTACCCATAGTCTTCACTGTTCTCGGTCTGAGTCATTTATGAAGACTGAAAAATCTAGTCCAGAGCTGTATTTCTAGAAAGAAACAGGTTTTTTTTCTCCATTGAACAAACATTATATTTTCATTGTCCAATTCCTATTTAACCAGTTAATAAGGTATGGGAGGACAGATTCTGTTACATGCTTGTAGGGTTGAGGATTTTTACTTTTATTTTAAGATTAATGTTATAATAACTTATTACCTGGCTTTATGCCCAAACAAGATCTCCCCAAAGTTGCAAGTGAGAAATAATGAATCACATTACTGCAGGAATTAGTAAAATCCATATAAGGAACAGTTCAGATGTGGAAGCTGGTACAATCAGATTCAACCAAGAAACAAATGGGTGATCTGGGTAATAATTCAATACTATTAAATTGGGCCTCTTCATAATCTATTGACCAGGTAAGGAACTAATATTCTTGCACACAGAGAGACTTACACATTCTTAACTGTGAAACGTTTGCCACAGCATTTCAAGAAAAAATTGTAAAAATAAATCAGTCTTACTTTTTTGAACGGTTTTGCTGCTCAGCAGTTCTAATGAATCTGCAGTGTTTCAAGGGGGTTATTGGTACACAATCTAAAATAAGCTAGTTATACAATCAGTAGGCAAACATTAAATTTTATTGATTCTGTGAGAAATTCCTCCTCTGTCCAAATATCCACCCCATTTTTACTCCAACAAATATGTACAACCCTTTTACACATCATAAATATTCCCAGATTCAAACTCCTTAATATTTGTATCTAACTGGCAGATTTTAAATTAACGTAACAAAGCCCAGGCAGTACAACAAACTGTCATGATCCTTGTGTGCACATTTGCTGTTGCCTGAAACAAAAAAGTTATCATTCCCTTGTATCGTGACCCAATCTTGACAGAAAACCTACTCTTTTCAGTGAAACAGGAGACAGGAGTTATTTTATTCCATTGTAACCTGGAACAAGTTTACCATGTCCACTGTACCTGTGCAAGGCTCATTGGCTTTTTTTGAAAAAAAATCAAGGCTCTTCACACACCCTTGCCAGCTGCTAACAACACCTTGAAAGCTCCCAACTCACATTTTAAGAACTCCTGCTCTAAATGACACTGCTATCGTTAAAACAAAGATGGTTTGGAATTTGGTGGACATATCTAGAACAATCTTTATTCATTTATGGAAAGGGAGACATGCTGATATTTTTGTTTCTTTTTTGTCTGCAGTTGCCTGTAAAATGAAATGATATGTTAGAAATCTCAAAAAAAAGAAAAGAAAAGATTGTAAAAAATAAATTCTTTTTATCGGTATATCAGAAACTTTGTAAGAGCAGGTAAAGGTAATAATCATCCAATTGATGACATATGAAATATCAAGTCAATTATATCCTCCACTGACCATTTCTAATGAAAAATTGCTAAACTAAACAGCTTATTGTACTGAATTCCTTTTTAATTCTTGCTTTGAAAGCAATATTCATCCATAATTTTTTAACATTACTTGTTTCTCATAATAAGCCACGCACAGCTAATTTTTACTGTGCTTAAACAAGTTCTCTGAATTTACAGTATATAATGGTACAAATTGTTGGTGATGAAACTTCCTGCTTCCTACAGGATGACAAGGGCTATAGTACTTTCTTCTTTTTCTTTTCCCACACCAGGAGGAAAGAAAGGTGAAGATGGCAGGCTTTTATGACAGCAGGTCACTTCTTAATCAATTAAAATTTTTTAAGATAAGGTGGACCTTTTGCATCTGCCTGTAGAAACTCTGCATGACCTTGATTGCATTAGGACATATATGCTGTGCTAAATATGGACCCCCTGAATGAATGGAAGCAATCCAACCAGTGTCCCTCAGAAAGTTCTCTGTGTAAAACATATGCTAGTCCTTAACGTAGCAAAAACAGCCATGCAGAGAAGATAACAGTAAGCTGAAGGAAATGCCAAAGTACAAGGCTTTAAGAAATCCTTTTAAGCACAAGGAAAAAACATTGTAATGTAGGGACATCTGCAGGGGCATCAAAAAAACCATGATGGTGGCCACAAGTGTGTGATGGAAGATCAGCCTCTTTTTGACATGTACTGCATCTTCTGATTCCCCGCCCTTCCCCATTGTGGATGGCCTGCTGTCATGAGGACTAAGCATGGTCAGAAGACATGGTAGGTTAACAGATTCCCATTACTCCCCAAAAATCATGGGAGCACAATAGAAAAAGGGGTTTTTTTTCTTCTGAGTGTTGATGATATTAATTACCCATTCCTGGGTTTCTTATGCCTTCTTATGCATTCACCAAGCCAACTTAGGCACAGTACACTTCCATTCATTTTGCTTTGTATCATCTTAAACAGAAACCAGGTAAAATCATTTTATACACTGAAGTAGTGTACATGACTTTATTTTTTTTATTGTATTAAATTATTAACATTTATTTAGCTGCAAAGCTGTGTGGGAGAAATTGTTTAAATAATTCATTGAGAGCTGCATGCTTGGTTATTGTTTCCACCTGCAGCTTCTGAATAGCAGCTTCAACTTCCCTCCCCTCAAATAACCATAAAGGCTCAGTCTTCCTGTGGCTGTCAGTGCAGGTAGAAATAAGCAGGATACCCAGATCTATGTTTGAGAAACGTGAAATATATTGGCACTGAGATCGTTAGGGATTTTTTACTTCATTTAGGAATGGCAGAGTTTTGCAGAGACATTTTCATACATTTCTTTCTTTGTAATCTTGCCCCTTGGATTTGCCCCATCTTAATGGTGTGGCACCCCAGGATGAGAATGTGGGCTTTCCTAATATCTGGGGCCAAGGTAAAAGCCTGACATCTTGAGTGTGATGAAAAGAAGAGGTTGGCTCAGAGTGATCAAGGGAATTAAAGGTTTTAGTTTGTCTACAAATTCTGTCCTTGCAATTAGTTGTATTGAAACAGAAGAAATATGGTGCTGAGTCAGTTGATGAAAAAAAAATGGCTGCTTAGCAGTCCCACTAATGAGACAGCCCTACAAACATCAGAATCCAGATTGCTGTGTCAGCCTGCTTTCTGTTTTGGTGGTGGTTGGTTCAAAAGCAAAAAAATCAGACATGGTTTAATTGTGGCTGAGTGGCCAACCATCTCATTATTGAGTTTTCTGTATGTGAGCTGGTTGGCCTCAGTCTGATCCAGCTCTGGGTTTGTTTGTTTGCTTGTTTTTTTGGGTACTTAGTACAACTCCCAAACAGATTGTCATGCATGGGGGATGGAGTGTCTGTAGCCCACAGAGCTTCCAGGGTTGTTACCAGGAGACTCTTCTGATCTGGTGCAAGACTTCAGAGTCTGTTCCTGGTGTTGAATCACAAAGGCAGAAAGGGGATGTAGTCGGTGTACCACCCACTCCACTGCCAGGATAGTCTCTACTCTGCTGTGGTTCATGGGGATTTCATAGGGATTGCTTTGTCTGGGATTTCGTGGTCTCCATGAAAATCATGGGGCTGCTCAAAACTAGTTCTACTTGATCTCTCAGTTGCTTTCAATACCATTGACCATGGTATCCTTCTGGATAAGGAGCAAGGGGCCTGGTGCTTCAGAGGTTCTCCTTTCTTTGTGGGCAGGTCCACCCAGTCTTGGCCAGGGTGGGGGGAGAAATCAAGCCAGAAACTCCTCTTATGTGGGATGCCTTGGGGCTCAATGCTCACCTCTCCTATTCAACAGTCAAGGCATGTGGATTCTCTATCCCCACTTGCTCTCTACCTGGGTGGTCCAGATAGGTGTGGCTACAACATATGAGACACACAGACCAGGTCAACAGCAGGGAAATAATTAGAACATTTGCAAATAACTTTCAACTGAAAGCTGAGGCACTCAAGATTCTAACAGAATACACAGATTTTTATCCCCCAAATCCTCATCTTATTGATCTGCAACTCTGGTAGCTGTTGATGGAATTGGTGTTTCCTTGCCCTCCATGCCCAGACTCTTTTGTCTGTTTTCTGGTGACATTTCTTTCACATAACTTTATCTATTTTCTAAAGGACTATTTTTGACAAGACTCCTGGCTTTTACCCTCATTGTGTACATGCTTGGTTCATGTTTGGGTTATGTCCACAATTGTCAGTTTCAGCCTAGTTTCACATTTTCTCACATCTCCCCCTTCTGGAGTGGTTCCATCTTTGGTCCTGAATGGGACTGCACTTCCCTTTTAGACTGATGCACAACTTGGAGTTCATCTTGGATTTGCAGCTCTTCCTCAAGTACAGGTGACAGCTATAGCCAAGAGGGCCTTTGTACAAATTCATCTAGTATACTAGTTGTGTCCATACCTAGACCAGGAGGCCCTAAAGATTGTCACTCTGCTTTGGTCACCTCACTATTGGATTATTGAAATAAGCTCTAACTAGGGCTGCACTTGAAGATCACTCAGAAGCTAGAACTGGCCAGAATGCCTCAGCACAAACAGTTATGGGCCAGTCATGGGACACCCATATGACATTCCTGCTCTGCAAGCTACACTGGCTGCCAGTAGGTTTCCATTTGCAATTCAGGGTGCTGCTTATCACCTATAAGCCCTTCATGGCATACCTGAAGGATCACCTATCCCCCATTGTTTCTTCCTGCCTCATACAGTCTGACACAGTCAGCATAATCCAGGTCCCATTGATTAAGTGATGCCATTTGGTGGAATTCAGGAAACAGGCCTTCTCTTTCATGATCCCTGCCCTCTGGAACACCTTTCCCCCTGAGATTCAACAGCTCCCCCCCTGACCCTATTTAAATGGGCTCTTACCATCTGCTTCTATTCCCAAGCCCTGGGTTAGCGTGGCTGAGCAACCCCTTATATGGTGTTCTGGTTTTTTAAACCAGACTTTTGATGATTTCTGTATTTGATGTTGTATTTTGTAAGCTGCTCAGAGACATAACAGAATGGGGTGGCCAATCAATCAACGTTACAGATTTTTTAAATAAAAGCATGAGAGCCAAACAGAAATCCTGAGGAAATAGATTCCATAGAAAGCCATAAGGAGAAAGCTGTCTCCTCTGTGCCAGATAATGTTCTGACAGAGGGGGCATCATCAAAACCACCCTTCCTTCTTAAGGGCCAAGCAGGTTATGTTCCCTCAGATAATCGGGTCCTAAGTGTTTAAACCTTTAAATTACATATAGTAAGCAAAGGACAACCAGTGCAGACCTTTCAGTATAGATATCACATGATCCTTAATCCTGCATAATTTAAGTTTAGCTGCCATACTTTGCACCAGTTGTAACTTCTGGAATCTTTTCAAGGGTGACTCCAGATACAGCGTATAGCAATACTAGTCTACTTGCTCTCTCAACTCCTGCCTTCATGTCTGATTTAATCAAGCTAGAGGAGATTGACTAGAATTTGGTAAATACATCTTTGGGCAGGTCGGGTATCAGAAGCCTTAAGTGACTCAGTAGTGTTCCCCCTTCTCAAGAATACACGTTGATTCCCCTCCCTTTCCTGGGAGCTTTTGAGCCAACCAACGATGGTATTCTTCTGAACTGGCTTTGTAGACTGGGAGCTGAAGACCTTGTACTGAAGTGGTTCCACTCCTGCCTGTGAAGCTGTATTTGGAGGACAGAACTGGGTGACCATCCTTTGGCTGTATGGCAGCTGAATGGTGGGGAAGCCCAGATTTCTGTTCTATTTCTATGGATCTTCAGTATCTATATGAGGTTATTGGGTAGTCATCAGGAGATTTAGAATAAAATTTCACCAGTGTGCTCATGATGCCCATCTCTATTTCTCTCTATCATTTGAGTCAGAAGAATCTGGGCAAAATGGGGCCCCTGCAGGGAGATGGTTCCTTGTCACCAAAATTTGGGAGGATGGGGCTACATTCCTCATGAAGGAGCATGTTCATAACCTAGGGGTATACCTGACGTCCTGACTTCCTTTATTCAACGCTGGCGATATCTGAGTAGAGATTACCTGGCATAGTTGTCCATGTACTGTTAACCTCTGTTAGTGCAAAGTGCTGCAGCCAGGTCGCTAAAGGGGGCAACATATGGGGAACATATTACAGTTGCCACCTTGCTAACAAATCAAATTCAAGATAACCAAAGCATTTGGTTGGGGATAATTGGAACTGCAATTCAATAATCTGGATAGCAGTTTTGAAAGCATATTTTTATCATCCTTTCTGTGTTGCCACAAGAAGTGCCAGTTTAGTGGCAGGAACTGGGTGACTCCACTGTCTTAATTCAAGTATGTATGTTCCTTCTACTATTTAGAGAGATTGTAATACATATTTTATTTCAGATCTAAAGATGGTCTGAAAACTAAGGCGAAGAATGTGTTTGATTGTTACTCTACTGTAATTAAGTAATTTGCCGTCCTTACACTCTTGCAATGGGTTTTTGTAATAATACATTCTAATTTTGAAAATTACTATTGATTTTACCACATAACCTATATATGCTTAATAGAGTATCTTGGAATAGTTCAGACAAAAGAATGAGACAGTTCAAATGTTTTATGTATTTAGAACAGCAGTGGCAAAGGCTCTTTTGGTAGGAAGCCTTTATACTTATAGATACTCTTCTTTTGCAAACACATTTTAATGGATTTTTTTTCTTTTATTTTGGTCCAGAATAAAAATAATCTCTCCATATTATTATAAATATTTTAAAAATACAGGTTTTCTGTGCTGCCTTCATTTCACATTTGCTTCCCCCCTCCACCTTCAAAATATTCTAATGCTTTTTCAAGCAGACAAGTTTACATCAAGTGGTGAATCACACCCAGATCAAACACAGGGTGGCCCTGTGCTACATAATGGTTTGCAGTGGATAATTCAAAGAAACCATAACATGAATATGCATGATGTGTGTGTGTAGTCACCTCTCACCATCATCAGTGATTTACCAGTGAATGTGTGAACTGCCTTCCAGTCTAAAAGATGATTATCAAGGAAAATGATGTGATACAAGATTGTTTGTTGGGGGAATTAAGAGGATTTAATCCTCAACCTTATTTACTATCCAGTTATATTCAGTTGTTCCCTCTGTTTTTGGGCACGACAATAATAGTCCTAGATATTTTTTCTTTGATCAGTCCTTAATAATATAATAAGCTCATTGCTCTTTATGAGAAAGGCACTGATTTGCTATGGTTGTGAATGGATGACATGCACATATACTTTTGAACAAAATGCACAAAACCAGCATAAATATAATTTATTCTGATTCTTAAATGCTTGACCGGAATAGATTACTTTATGACACAATTGTATCAATGTATATGTAAGGCGATTCTGCACTTCAGCCTAAGATTCTTATATCCCATATTCCCAGCTGTTTCTTACTCCAACTTCATAAATTCCAGTCTGGATTGTTATGAGTTGGCAACAGGGTTGGGCTGGTATTCAATCCAAACTAGGTAGGTCCACAACCAAACCTGATTGGCTTTCCACTGCTTCTTGCTCTTCACATTCTTGCAGGGAAGGCAAGCTTCATTGGCTGGCTCCCATATGGACTGGTCTACTAGTCCCTACCTTTTCTTTTTAGGGATTGTTCCCTTCTTACTAGTTCTCATGAAGCTTTCCCAGATGTTTGCACACATGGATGCCTTCACCCCCCACACACACACACACATTATCTTCTCTGATACTAATAGAGACCCTTTCCTTTAACTTTTTTCTCCTTGTGGTCCCATCCTTGCTGTGATGCTACAATAATCAAGGCAGTAGGGAGCAGGTTGTTCTTTGCACCTACATTTTTCTATAGGTCCACAAAACTTTGTAATGAGGAAGAAATGATAATTCAGCTTCCTAGAAACAAAATTGCAAAATAACAAAATTGCATTGCGATTTTAAAATGTTTTTTTTTAAATAAAGGAAAGTGAAGGAAAGTTTTGTGGTACTGTAATTGGGGATGGGAGAGGAAGGAGAGTATGCTTCACCCAGCCTGGGCAGAAACAGAAAAGGTGTCCAAAAGGATATTTAAGGGTTGAATGGAGCATGAGCTTCTAGGTTAAGGATAGTCTGTTGACTTAACTGGCCATTGTTTGATCAACAACAAGCTTCTTAAAAACCTAGCAACTGTTCACCAGCAGACAACATAGCCACCACTGGAGGGAAGCGGTGGGGGGGGGGGCTGCCAGGCACTGCAGCCAATCAGAGCTGGGGCTCCACTAAAATGGAATGTAGTCCTGGAGGCCATCTGCTTCGAAGGACTTAAAACAGCTCAGGGTGGAAAATAGCAGTTTTGAATCAAAGCTGGAAAATATGGGTGCAAGATGCATTTGCAGTGAGCTGGGAGTGGAAGGAGGACAACATCATCCATTCCTGCACTCAGGAATTGGTCATGCTGCAAAAATCAACTGCCAGCTTTATTTCAATTTCTGGACCCCGTGTCAGAATTAAAAATGAATTGGTGGCTGCAGCAGAAAAGAAGCCAGCCTGATATCTTGAAGGCTTTAGAGCAGATTGGTGAGGGGAGCTTCTCCATGTTTGCCCTCTGGCAAACAAGTATTTTGGAACAAGTCATGACCTATCAGGAGCAATTTTGTGAGCGAGAAAGTATTCAGATGATAACATTTTAGGTATGTTTCATAAGTTCTAAATGTGACCGTCAGCTAAAAAGCCTGCCTTTCTTACCCTAATTCTAGTAATGGTTATCATATTTGCTTTCTGTCAGAGGAGCTGGGGGAAATCACTGCTTAAATATGTGTTGGACAGGCAGTCCCTTAAGTAGTTAAACTTCTGTCATCTTCTCTCAGTTCTTTAAAAAGCAGTGAGGGAGGCCCCTGTGTTTATTCTGTAGTCATTAAAGGCATAGAACCGTGCCAAAGAGAAATGGCAAAGCTAATCTTAGAATTAGTTTTCAGTTCAGTTTTTTCAGATAAGATAAATAACGCTCTAATAAGATATCTTATTTTTTTTTTCAAATAAGATAAATAATATTTTAATGCTTGATATGCATAAGTATTCCTCTCTTACACACCTATATACTGAGGAGAGAGATGGCAGTAGTCAGAAGTTACCCAGTCAGCCCTCACGGGAAGCAGCAGAAAGTTTCTTGTCACATTTCAATGCATTTAACACACTAGTGCTTGTGGTAAAGCAAACCCAACTGCCTGGTTTTCACACCCAGGGGCACTAGAGGGCAGTGTGGCAACAGAAATGATTACACTGCGCATTGCACAAGTTGGATGGCATGCACTGATTTCCACACTCAGGACTGCTTCACCCTGGAGATGTTAGTGGCAGATCCATCGGATAGCTCACTGGGAAAAATAGTGCGGTACAAAGGGAGGAGAATCGCACACAAAGGGGATCTAATCCTGATGTACCAGAGAACTGTGGTCAGCTGCCAATTCCTGATAGCTGTGCTAGAGTACCTTTCAGAGGAGGAAAGAAATATTGATTGGCTATATGCAAGTATCAGTATAACTAAGAATCAGTATAATGTAATAAAGCCATCCCTCCTCTTATTGTGTGTTTACTCATAGGTGGTTTCCCTGTTTAGAGTCTTTCTAACCACAGGACAATTTCTTTTTTCTACCATGTCCTCCAACTTTGCCTCTATCTCATCCTCAACATACACCTGAGGGAACCTTAAGTTGTCTTAAGTGCAGGTGTTAATGTACGGTTTTCCCCCTGAAGTGTGCAGCAACCCATAATCATTTTCTGATGCCCTTTGCAAGATGCTATGTCAGAAGGTACTAGGATCAACTCAACACCTATTGAACAGGCTGTTAGGTTATGCCCCATCTCCTCCAATCCTGGAATCATTCTGATTTGGGCAGTGGAAAAGTCCATTTCTTTCAAACCAAGTTCTCTCATCTTACCTATTACCTCTCCAGTCCTGGCGATCATCTGATCTGCTGGTTTGGAAACTGGTGATTAAATAGACAGCTCTTCCATTTTATTTATCACCAGTCCCAGTCCAGACTTCTGATTCCCAGGTTTGGAGAAGTGTCCGTAAAGGGAGAGAACTCAGTCTTCACCTGTGATGATCCTCCAGACATCTGATCCCTAGGACTAGAGACCTGGCACGTTTGAAAGCAATGCTTCTCCCTCTCTAAAACAGGATATCAGCTGTCTGGGCTTGGAGATGTGGCTGGTGTGTGAAACAAGCACCACAAATCTCTCTCTGGGTTAATCAGAAGAATGGAAGCGTTTGCAAAGGCTGGTGGGCTTCATTGCAAATAAGAAGCCACACCCACATACACACTCCGGCCTAATTATATACATTCCCAATCGCAAATCCCCTTTTCCCCATTGGCTAAGGTACTCTGGGTGTACAGTCTTTCTGGCCGCTCTAGGATTTCTCCCTGGTCCCTCCCACCTCATCTATGGCAATTACTCAAGGTTTCAGCTAATTGCATTATACTGATAAAGATTGCTCCAAATTAATTTGCATTTACATTGTCCCACACAAGGAGACAACTTCCTCTCCATCTGCCACTATTTGATAACCATAACACTTAACACTACTTCCTTATCTCTCACACAGCTGCACTCTTAGCATGCTCAAGCTACTATTTGTCAATAATAACATATTTTATCCATCTCTCACACTGGTCAAAGGGAAGGGACTGGTGCTCAGAACCTGACACTTCTTTGCAACTTCCTGTAAAATAACTGAAATGGTTATTTCAGGCAGCTGCCAGGCTTTTCAGGATGGCATTAGCATTTTTACGCTACACTACACTACACCACACCACCACAATCCAGACTTTTGATTGTGCAAAGTTTTGAAAGAGAGCTAAGCCCACTCTTAAAACATCCCTCAGAAGAGCTTTTGGAGGAACATGGGGCCAGCTCTCCTCCTGCTACTACCCTGTGCCACGGGGGACTTGCAGATAAAGTAGAAGAGGCTGTCTCCCTTGGTATAACTGCCAGTAAACTGATTGCCAGCTCAAGGATGACTGGATAGCACTTTAATTCGGTTGTGGGGAAAGCCAACAGTGTTCCTTTTGTATTTAAATACAGCCTGGCTCTAGTTTTAATATGTTCCAAACAGATCCACTGAAATCATTGTGCTTCAATTAGTACTGGCTAACATTTTAATGGGTCTGTGGCTCCAACCAGTCAGTATTTGTATGTATTGAAGAAATACAAACCCATCAGATTTGCAACAGTGCAACATGTCTCCTCTCCTAAACACAATTATTGTCTTGCATTTTTGCATTTTCTCCCAATCTGTGTCCTGATTACATTTTGTCTCTGTCTGTCTGTCTGTCTGTCTGTCTGTCTGTCTGTCTCTCTCTCTCTCTCTCAATCATTTTGGATGGTTTTAACAGTACTCAGACTATGGATTTTTGAGCGAATAAAACTGCAAACTAGTTTAATCAATACTCAGTTAACACTTCAAGTTAACTGGGTTCAAAATTGCCCAGAAGCCATATGTGAGACCTCCACCATGCAAGTATTCATTCTCTATACCTGGATACCGAATTTTAACTGACATCACAAATGTGACTTTGTAGGGGACAGGACTGCTCAGCTCAAAATGGAGAGTACTGCTTCTAATACCTCCTGAATGGGACTGTACGGAACACATTTCAACAGTAACTAAACAAAATTCCATAACATAACAAGAAAATGAAAAACTTCACATTGGGGTGGGGGAGGTAATCCTATCTCTCTCCCCTTCTTTTAGCTTTACTTGCTTGCTGCAAGGATCATTAATGTATGGGCTAAAGCTGACAAGAACAGAATCAATAATTTTCAGGACAGAGAAAGCCATTATGTAAACATGGAACAGATGTCTCAAATTCTCAGGTCAGAAAAACAACAGCCACAAATCTTGGACTCAAAAGGATGGAAGGAAAAATACTAGGTTTTGAAACCCTGGGATGCTCTCTCTCTCTCTCTTTCTCACACACACACACACACAGACACACAAGACTTGGTTCCTGTGTTCTGCTGTAGGCAATTCTGCATATACAGTATATGACTTCTTTCATGTCTGCAGTAAAACAGTTCCTCTATCTCTGTGAGTTGTGACCTTTCTGCTGATACTGAACATATACCTACATTTTTGGACAGTCAATATTTATTGCCATCTCCGATATAAAATCTGAGAGTAACTTTCACACACTCATTTGTAAGTTAAAAAAATAGCTTGACAAATTGATATGAAAAGTCATCTGAACAGTGATCAACATTTCAGATTTTCTATTACTCAATATTCTCTTAAGAAGAAATATAGTAATATCATTCTCCTAAAATGTATACTGTAGTGTGATGATTGCACTAAATACAGCTGCTATTCGTAGTGTTGGGAGTTGTTTCTTACTAACACTTGGTAATTTCCTTTAAGTCATCTGAAATTTTTAAATTAAAACTAAGAACAAATATGTATGATGCAACCTGGTCTTCTTTCAGATCATTTGTTTTTCTTCTTTCAAAACATTCGGAATGAGCAGTTAGGAGACAAGGTGGTTAGGAGGCAAGTAGATGTTCCTAGTGCTATAAATCAGAAGATATCCAGGCCCTGGCCAGCATTGTTGTTCAAAGCTAAGAATGGCTTGAAATCCAGACAGTAATTTCTTAAGTGAGCTTCACTTCCAGCCAGTTTCAACATGAGACATAAGTATCTTGAGGCTGCTGTGTGGAAGAGCCTAGCAACATGTACATGCAGTCCCTGTACTGGCCCAGAATCAATTCTGGAACTGAGTATTCCCATATTCTAGTCCAGCAGTTCTCCTAGTGTGGTCTGGAGACCCCTGAGAGTCTCTTTCAGGGGGTCTGCAAAGTCAAATAAATATTTTCAAATTTCTCAATTTTTAATTTTAATATGATAAATACTGATAAATATAACCCATACAAACAAAAGCTCTTTTGGGGTCCTCCATCATTTTTAAAAGTGGGAAGGGATCCTGGGAGTAGCTTAAGAAAAACTGTTCTAGTCTGTATTCCACAGCTGAACTGATTAAGGTCTAGCTCAATTGCATGCATCTATAATCACAAAAATACACACACACACAGCCCCGCCCCATACACACACACCCTTTTGGTCTGCAGCAATGATCTACAGACTTTGTGGGAAGCCAGTTTTGGTACTGATGGGAACCTTCGTTTCAACTCACCTCCCAGCTTCCGGGCTCCAGCTGTTCATAAGTCCTTAAAAAAACAAAGGTGGCTCTTCTTTGGGTAAGCTGTGAGAGAGGGGATGTTTTTGTTGTTGCTGCAGGATTCATTCACCCCCAGGCAAAGGTCAGCACTCTGCTCAGGCTTCTTGTCTGCAGGCTTTAGAACAGGGGTTCCCAAATTGGAAAGACATTCTGGGACAGGAGGGAAGGATATGGTTCTTTTTCAACAAAATTGGCTTTGAAAATACAGTGCTTTTCTAATTAAGAACCTAAAAGACTGGTAAGATTGGTGGGAGTAGGCAAGTTGGTGGCAAGAAGAAGCACTGTGGAGTTTGGTTGCTCTGTGCTGGAGGTTCTGGGGGTGGACAGGCTGATGCAAAAGAGAAAGAGGAGGCCCTGCAAATATTGGTGTGTAGGCAGCGGGAAAATTAAGGGAAGTGGGCTGGGTGGCCTGATGTGAAGGAGGGAGACAAGACTCTGCAAATCCCAGTGCATTTGTAGCAGGAAGATCAGGGATTGCTACAAGTAATCATTTGGCTTTATTTTTAATTAAAAATAAAAGACATATATAAAGTTTAATATAAAGTTTTAATTTTTCTGTTTATTTTAAATTTTAATTATGAATTTGTTGTTAAAAGAGGGGAGGCTAAGAGTAATAAATCAAAAAGGAAGCAGAATGCCAAATAGTTTGGGAACCTTTGATTTATATCAATATAAACTATATATTGATATAAATATATTCTATATTTATATTTATAGAATATACTGTTTCCTTTCCTCCAATCTCAGTCACCACAAAAACATGAAATCTTGGTTACAGACACTATGGGCAAAAATGCTATCCTTTCCCAATCAAGGGTAGCAATAGTCTTTATATGGAGCAGAAGAATGGAGCTTTGTGGCTGTTTATAGCAGCTGTTCATGTTGGTTTGTTGGTTTTTATAAATGGCCAGAAAGATATACATAATATGTTCTGGAAAATGGATAGAATTGCAATTGGGGTTGCAATTTATTTTATTTCTTTTTTGTATGTTGAGGGAAGGGGAGGAGGGAAAGAGAGGATTTTTGTTGCTCCAGGACCTGCTGTAGCTTAAGCAGGTCACTGAATACTTTATGGATTTTGTGATCCCTTACTGATCAGCTGGAGGCACAGCATCATTTGACTTATGGTCTTCCTTGTCAGCCTTCTGTGTTCTGAGATCTACAGCACTGGGATCAGACAGACTGGAAAATGGAAGTGCCCTAAATTAAAAACAACAGCTATCAACATACTGCCTCAAAGTTACATATTGTTAAAGCAAGCCAAAAATAGAAAATATATAGGAAGCCAGTCTTGCAAATGTTGTCCCAAACAAGCAAAATAGTTTTGTTGTCCCTCTCACACATGAAAGAGTCAATGTTCTCATTATTCCATCGGTCAGTCAGATATGTGCCACTAATTGCTTCTCTTCCATAGAAAAATCCTCAAGAACTCTACTGCAATGCTGCCTAAAAACTGTTCCCTTTTCATAGCCTTGAAGGAGGGCCTGCTGTTCATCATAAATGGACAGGATCAAGATCCCATCCATTTCAGTAATTGTTCGATTCTGTTTCCTAAGTAGATCACTCCCGTGTAAACCACTGAATGAACTTCAGGACTAAATTGCTTAACCAAATGGCTTGCTAACCCAGCACAACTTCAACTAATTGTCATGAGCAGAAGAGATTACTTCAAGCCTGCTGGACATATTTTTGTTACAGATAGTATAAACTTTAATGCCTTTCATACTAGGAACAATGTCACATAGTTTTACAGCCCTTCCCTACAGCTTATGATGGGTACAACATCTTGAGGTCTTCAATAGTTCTATATGAGCAATATGTGGCAATACATTTTGTTCTGCACATCTATTTTCCTGAGCAATGCCGGAATGATCATGAGACCCACTTCAGAGTTTTTCATGAAATGTTAAGTTCCATCTAGAAGCGACTATTTTACCCTGCATAGTGGCTATGGCATTTGTCACAGTAGCTTTCCTGATGTGTTCAGTAACCAAAAACCATATTGTTGCTTTTAAGATAAGATCAAATACAGTATATCAAAATAAGCCTATGTCAAATTTAAATGTTGTCTTCAGACCAATATTCCTGTTTGGTCAGTGGCCACAGCACAAACCTGCTGAGAAGCCTGTCTTAGCCTTCCTATGATGGGGGCCAGTTATGCACAAGAATAATTGATAACATATTCCCTAAATTGGAAAGGGAACAGCAAGCCAAACTCAGTCCTATGGGCTAAAGCAATATTTACATCTGAAAGGAAATGGTGTCTTGTCTCCATAAAAAAGTCTATGTACTAGGCACTTAGTTAAGCCTGCTAAATTTTTCTAGCTAAAGAACAAACATGAGGGGGCAAAGCAGAGCTAAGGTCTAAGCTACAGTCCAAGAGTCTGCAAGAACAGCAAGATCATGCTAATAGCCAAGGCTTTAAGGAAAGAGCAAGGTCGGAGTATAAACCAAATCTAGATCCAAGTAGTCAGTTCTAGGATGTAAGGCAAAGGTTCTAGCAGCCCTCCACAGGAGCACCAACATGAGGATATTGGTTCTTTCTCTGGATTATCTTCCAGTGAGTGTTATCTCAGGACCATCAAGCAGTGGCATCTGCCTGAGGGTGGGGGAATGGTGTCAGACCAATTAACCTGATGAAAGCAGCAGCATCCCTTCTGATGCAAGCACCGCCTCATGTCCAAAAAAGGCAGAGTTCAGTGCTGTAGTGCAATCTGTCTTCAGACAATTGGGTTATAGAACTGCATCCAGACAGCAGATCTGCTTGAGAGTAACACAGGTTCCCAAGTGGACCTGGACTGCCAAGAGCCTTTCCTTGCACTTTGACATCTCTCAGCCCCTCGACTGCCCAGCATTACAGTCTTAAAATTGGTGCAGTGCTTTATGGTCAAAGTCTAGGGCCATAGAATCAGCTTTTTCCTGCAAATGTGTTGGAATTCTAGGCATTCATGGGCTTTGGGTCTCCACAGACTCATTCTGAATCCATGTGGAGGCCATGTGGTCCCAAAAGGACAACTGAAAAGTTAGAATAAAGACTCACAAGTTCTGGTCCCAGAGTTGCATATAAAGCATTGGATGTGGTCCTCCTTGATAGGCTTCCAAGATTTGCTGCCAAACTGTAATGTTTAATATGGCAAAAAGGGAATAGTTGGCTACATAGAGAGTATAATTTACCTGTGGAAAGAGAAGCATCTGTAACAGAAGAAAAAAGTCAAACTTTGTAAAGCTAGATAAATTACCAGGTAAATTCTCTTAAAAATTTATTAGTGGTACATTATCAGATTTCAGCTTTTGCAGCAAGATATTTGGGAGCAGGAGAAAAACTCACAACAAAATAAGATAAAACTTTTTATTTTCTTATGCATACGATGTTAACAATAATTATTTTGAAAGCAAACATACAAGAAACAAAATTATTGAGTCATTCTTAATAATTACTTTGCATTCATGTGCTAGTTGCTAATAATTTTTTGGAAACACATGTTCAGTTTTAGAATCACAGATTGTAAGGATTGGAAAGGTTCTCAATTATCTAGTGGAACCTCTTGCCAGTTTGTGTATATTAAGCTAAGTATGCAAGTATCTTATATCTTAGCGATTTAAATTTTAAATTATTTGAGATCAGTACCCCACTGTTTTTTTTAAATTTTGGTCATTTATATCTTTCCTTTCCTATATGAACTCAAGATGGTGTGCATTAGGTGGGCCATGAAGCACTTCCGATTCAATTCCAAAAAAGTGGCTTGGAGCACATGGAAGTGCCAATAAAGCATCTTGTCTGCAACTCTTTAAAGCAGCTTCATCTTTTCTGGGGACCTTGTGGCTGTCTTCTGGAGCTGTCACATGATCCCGGGGAAAAAGTATAACTCCTTTAATTATGTTCACATCCCCACAAACACCTTTTTGGGACTGAATCTGAAGCACTGAATAAATTAACACTAGTACATAGAACTTCATTTCTCACAACTGCCTTGTGAGATAAGTTGAACTGAGAGCTAAAGATCCACCCACTGACCAAGTCTGCTTCTGTGGGTCCCCCAGGTCCTTATCTAACATCTTTACTACTAGACCACAAACAAAACTCTGAAACAATTTGTGGGGGTTCACTGGTATAGTGGTGGAGGAAATAAGGACTACTCATGTTAACTGAAAATGTTTTGTTCATCTAATGTACTCTACAGCTCATTAGGACCGATTCTGCAGTGGCTTATTTAGAAATCCCGTTACAATCAATGTAGGTAAGTTTAATATAGCATAGGAAAGTGAGCCTAAAACAGAACTATAATCAATCATAGCAAATATTCAAATTGACCATTTTTATTACTTCTATTATATTTATTAAATAAGCATACACAGTTGGTTATCCATAGACAAGTCTGAAGAAATATTAGTTAACTGACTTGTTCCCTTGTGCTGCTGTGAAACTGTAAGCCACTGATGCTCTTTGTGGGAGAGACGAGAGTAAGGGTTGCCCCAAAAGTCAAGCAGAGTCAGTTAATCGGTTTTAGGTTCTGTCTGCATGCTGGAGTCAGTTTTTGTAACTCACTTATATTAATAAACTATCTCAGTTTACTTCCAGCACTAAGAACCTTGAGAAGCCAATTAAATTAATACCCAGTTCTTACAGCTGGGATTTATCTCAGACTTCACATAGATTTATATGCATTGATGAAATAAGAAAGAAAAGGCTAAATTTAATTTTAATTTCAGTCATTTCATGTGCACCTCCTTAGTTGTAATCCAGGTAGAAGCACATTACATTCCATTGAATGTACTTCTGTCATGGGATTAAGAACTCAGCCATCCTAATTACAGATACAGACCTTCACAAAGAGCTAATCTACAGGTGTGCCCAATCTTAGTCTCAGGTGGAATAAATGGTTAACATTAATTAAGTCAAGTTGCTGCCACTTAATACCAGGATGGGTGATTCTTAGCTTTTCTTTGCCAACAATGGCAAGCATAAAGCAGAAACATGTTAACAATTGTATGTGCTGTCAGGCCTAGGATGCAAAGATTACAACAACTGCTGTACTAGATGATAACCTAGAGATTTAGAAAACATTAAGCTCTTGCTGCCATCTGCTGGTTATCCAGACTTTTGCAGCCCAGGCCTGATCATCACAAAATTGCAATGAACAACAGGGATCTCCTTGAATTTATTTCTCTAGTCCCAACCATACATACACAAACACAGGTATGGCAGCTACCCTAAGCCTAAGAAAATAAAGTTTTATACTTTC
Organism: Python bivittatus; assembly: GCF_059951505.1. Taxonomy (NCBI): domain Eukaryota; kingdom Metazoa; phylum Chordata; class Lepidosauria; order Squamata; family Pythonidae; genus Python; species Python bivittatus. The sequence goes on from NW_028277030.1 coordinate 29,849,030, forward strand.
TATAATCTTGCTTCTTTTAATTTCCTATTGTCAAGTTATAACGTATTAAATGCTACCTAGACTGTTCAGTTAAATTAATTTAGTCCAGGAAATCTACAGCTGCAAGTATTTTAAATGTTAAACATTAAATATAATAGAGGATATGAGGAACTAGTGTGCTATTTCTCAGAAACTGCTATTCTCCTAAAGACATTTTATATTTATGAAAAAAAATACGACCTCTTGTTTCAAGGATAATTTAAATATGTCTATGATTTCTTTAAAAAAAGAAATCATAGACATATTATTTGAAACATCCTAAAATAGTTGTACATCTTTTATTCAGCTCAAAAAGTGAACAAATTGAGGTTTTTGGCCCAAGGGTCTATACTAGTGTTTGTCAGCCTTAGCAACTTTAAGATATGTAGACTTCAACTCCCAGAATTCCCCCAGCCAGCATGCTGGCTGAGGGAATTTTGGGAGTTGAAGTCCACACATCTTAAAGTTGCTAAGGTTGACAAACACTGGTCGATAGGTTTCTCCACAGCATTAAGTTTAAGACCCAGTGATTTCAAATAGGTTAGATATACCTAAGTACTGCCTAGATGTGGGCCATATTTATTACAGGAATGCAAATTGTGTCAATTCTGCTCTTCCCTTCTAAAGGGTAAACACTGATATTTGAAATACCGAGATTATATTTACAGCTGTACAATACTAATGTCATATACTTTTAAGCATATTATAATCCATCACCTTTAGGAGTAATTAGGGTTAGGGTCAGTTAACAAGCCAACATATTTTGTTGCTTTTCCTGGTGTTTATATTTTACTGGCCATTGTTCAACAACTTCTCAGTGCTCTTAAAAGTATTTCATGTTCCTGTGTGCCAACTTCTATCTAGATCCTGGCCTATTCATGGCAGCCACAATCAGCCGGGAAGCTCTTTTGCAAAGCCCTACAGAAATAAATGAAAGTCTTCATTTCAAAAATGAGTGGATTTGCTGAGTTGCATTGCTGTGGAAAATAGTTTACTGTATTGTTACAGACACTCCCTTCTGAATTGTACAGGAATGGGCTTACCTAGTCTCCATCCAGCAGCCACATATCTTCACCTAAGAGATGTTTCACACTTTCACTAATTGCATGGACACCCAAACAATGCAATTCCCCCCATGCATGCACACACACACACACTATTTTTTGAGGCAGAAGTACTGAACATATTGTGGGCTCATGTCACCTGCAGATAAAATGACAGAAGAGGAGATACTTCTAATTCATCATGAAAAAATTAGTTTTTCTGAGATCAAAACATCAAAAATGGCATTTTATTAGTAACAAAAGCAAACCTTCATGCCAAATATGACTGAAGTAAACACACATGAGAAATATTACCTCCCCTCCACACAGTGGGTAACTATAGATAGGCTTATCTAATATTTAGGGTTTATTTCCTACATTCTTTTTATCTTACCTGTCCCCCCCATATACTCACAAGTATGGAGGGAAAGGACCATACTTAAAACTTGCATCAAAGAAAGAAAAATGTTACAAAGGTTTTTCATTGTGTGTGTGTGTTTGTGTGGTGATGTTGGGGTTGTTTGAAAAATTTGGGAATCAAAGCAAGGATGAGGACATCCTGGGACAGTTTTACACACTGATATGAAGAAGATTGCTGGAACGTTTGGATCTTATAAACAAAAGACCAACTTCCATATAATCCCAATTCAGAAATGGAGTCCTGGTTACAGTGATAGTTGGACTGCCCAAGTTATTCACCCCCCCACAAAAAAAATCAGATAGAGAGCACGGCAGGGGGAAACTTTATTAAACATTTTCTTTGTCAAATTCGCATACAAAATTCATTGTAATGTGACAAGCCACATCATTCCAGCCCCCAGAGGTTATCATTTCTACACAGTCCTCCTCGTCATAAGCGTTATTTGGTTCACCGGTGCTCCACTTGTTGAAGGTCTGCATAGGGGATCGGTCTGAGTACACAAAGCTGCCTTCCTTCTCAAGGTCATTAATGCCGATGAAAACTCGGCTGAGGCCAGCTTGACTGATGTAAGAAGCAATGAGATTATTGGTGGCTTCATCCTTGGGCATGCTCAGGGTCCCTCCTCTTCCTTGGCAGTAGAGCTGGGCGTCCACATACCGCTTCTGCTCCTTCACCAGCAGGTATGTCTTATTATCTGTCTCACGCACACCAGCAACAGCTGCGGGGGAGGGCAGTGCTGAAAAGTGAGCACTTGCATTTCTATAAACCTACTTAATGCATTCCATTGAAGACAGACACAGCTGACCAACTAAAAAGCAAGCCAGGTTCTTCTGAATGCAATTCCTTATAGTTAAGAAGGGAAGGGGGAATATGTTTCCCTACCTTTTTTAATGAACTTCAGCTCTGTTGTCAGCAGGCTCACTTGATTATCCATTTTACCAATGGCTGTTCGTAGCTGGCCACATTCACAAGGAATGCCTAAGGAAGCATAAGAACAGCCCAAAGGCCTACTTAATGCAACGCTCTTTTCCCGTCAAGCCCAACCAGATTCTGACAAGAAGCCCATAAGCCAGATGTAAGTGCATCACTGGAGTACTCTTCCCCTTGCATTCACCAACAACCAGTCCTGAGAGTCATATAAACTCAGATTATATCACTCTGGCTCCAAGTGCTCATCTTCTCCACACAGGCTTCCCCATGGAAAGGACCACAGGGATACCTTGCTTCTGAACAGGGAACCCAGATAACTGTGTTCAAGCAGTCCTTTTCTGCTCTGATACCCACATGAAACCACTACTACGGCTAGGTTGTTCTCACTGAGATTCCTTCCTGTAATCTCCTGCATGGTGGGAAATTGTATGGAGAAAATAAGAGGCTGCTTCATATGTATTAGCTGAATTTCGGAGGAGGACTTGCACAGGCATAGACATAACATGCCTCGTCATACTTTCTTGTGCCTACTTATAAGACACTAACCCTTTTCACATAATTTCAGAGTTATTTAATTGCAAAATGGGTCTTGAGAGATACTACAGCCAGTTCTGATATAATTTACCTGGCTCTCCATTAGGACCAGGTGGACCTATATCTCCATTATCTCCTTTTTGTCCTAAGAAAGGAAAAACAAAGACAATTAAACTTCTCAGCAAACAGGGTAGCATTTGTCTGATATCAATACATTACCAAGCTTGGATATTATCTTAACCATACATAACTGTGAAAGTAATGCCTAATGAAATCAAATGTAACTTACACATAAATGTGTTTCAAAATTAAAATATACAAAATTGAATTTTATTGAATGAAATCTGTCCATTTCTTGAAGAAAATACATTCCTGCTGGGGAATAAAATTTAAGATGCATCAGGATTTTTTATTGTGTCACTCGCAAAATGCCACTGACAGTGGCATATGCGATACAGGCATATTAGAAGTACTGAATAACACATGTTATTTATATATGTAAAATTAATCATTATTAGAAGAATATGAATGGGTTCATAATATGGCAACCTGGGACTCTCCAGATGCAGTGAGAATTCATATCCAAATATCAGTGGCAACTCAGCAAGTCTGTTTGTAGATGTTCCAGGACATTTCTATAAGATGATCTCCCTGGGTTCCTCCATCTTACCCAACCATACAGTTCATGAGGATTTTCCTCTCCAAACATTCTTCTCCATACTGGAGGAGATGGGAAATGGGGGCTCTTCATCTCTTCCTGGATAAAGGACTGAATAAGATCTGGGGGAGGGCACTGAAAAAGCCAGCCTCCCTCCAGCTTATTTTGGCAGGTGGGGATGGGAGTTCCAGCACCCTACCCTGTCATAATACCTGCCAATGCTTAAGTGTCCTGGTGATGGCGTTCCTAATAGTGCTAGCCTCATCTCCCTCTCACACTTGCTCACAAGGAAGAAGAGGTGAGCTAAATGATAGCCTGGGCTGTTCTAGGCATTGTGTTACCATGTGTGAGTATATAAGAGGAGGTATGGGGCAGTAATCAACAACACCCTTGCATTATCTCATCTACTTACCCAGCTGTACCAGAATAGTAATAATGAGCTGGGAGTCAAGTCCTTCTTGGTTCCCACCACATTACACAGCTGAAATGCTGGGTAAACCCCAAGTGGACTAAAGCTGAGAGGACTCCAGTAATTCATTATCCACACTGGGTGTGGCCATGCTTCGTGGGCTTAACTAAAATGCTGAAGAATGATAGCAGATGAATCTGGAACCACATATTAGACAACCCGTCATAAAAATATGTCCTGAAGGATATGACAATAAGCGTTAATCAACGTACTAAATTTTTCTTGACACTAACTGAAAATATACTGGTTAACATAGTTTATAAATCAGTTAATTAGGAATAGATAATATTTCTAATTTTCTCTGTCCTGCATCCAAGAAACTCAAATTCATACAGTTATCATTTTATTGAGCCTCGTATGTGACTTTTAAGTTATTTTTTAAAGTTTATTCTTTAAAAATACCTAAATATAGGCCATTAGAAAAAAATAAATTTAACGTACTGTTCAAAGCTTACAGAATGAAGAAAAATATACCTTTTGAGCCTATGGGACCAATTTTTCCATGTCGTCCCATGCTACCTTTCTGCCCTTTGTCTCCCATTTCTCCTGTGATAGATAGATATATAAAATTAAAGGCAAATTAAGAGCACAAGTCTGTTTTTATGGACCTCTAACACCATATTTGTCTTTACATAGCATGTCCTAATTAAATCTTAGTTACAGCTAAAAGGAACAGAATTTGCAAGAGAAAGGACAGGATGAAAAGGAAAAATGTGTGCTGAAAGAATTACTTCCAGTTATGGTCCACAGGAAGAGTGTATCATATTTGCTTGGACTGCATATGGTAAAGAGAAAAAATGAGTGCAGAAGTGGTAACTGAAAGACGAAAATATGCTAACATGTGTTTATAAACCAAAGAACTCCAGATAAAATGAAGCCGTCTTTATCATTGGCCTCTGTTCACTTACTCAGCTTAAAGCTTGAGAAACAACAAATTAGATTTACTGTACAAACGATGCTGTATTGGAAAATTTTACCTGAGGGACTGTCTCTCCCCAGTTGTTTCTACCCATCCAATCTGGTCAGGCAGGATGGGCATGCTTCAGGTCCTGTTGGCTAAGGAATGCCAGCTGGCAGGGCCCAGAAGAGTACCTTTTCTGCCACAGCACTCACCCTGTGGAACATTCCCCCTCTGGAGATCAGGATGGCCCCGAACCTGCTGGCCTTTTGTAAGGTCCTAAAGACCAGGTTTGCGGCCTGGGCCTGGGGTCCCAAATGTGTTCAGGGACCCGTTTCTTGATTATATTAGTGATTTGGGTTATGATGTTTCTCGGCTGCCATGTATTTTAATTTTTATAATGTTCCTAATTGTTTTTAATTTATTTTAAATTCTGTTCGCCACCCAGAGTCACTTGTTGAGATGGGTGGCCATATAAATTGAATGAATGAATGAATGAATGAATGAATGAATGAATGAATGAATGAATGAATGAACAAAAGCCCTTTCTAGACCCAGAGGTCAGGGGTACACATGGGTCAGGGAGCTAAGCTCTATTCAAGAGGAAACACGGTAAAGACATTTCTACAGCGTTTCCTCCAGATTGGTAGGGTAGTTTTCTATTAGCAGGACTGCCAACATCTCACTTCCCGGCTTTAATGTTTTGCTCCCATTTCCCCTCCCCCATTCTTCACAAATCATGACTGGCAGTTTGGCCTCACTACTCCCCTGTGTCCCACTATGGAGGAAAGGAAGAACCAGTACCTCCCACCCCACCCCCAGCCATCTGGAAGGTCCTCCCCTCCTCCCCATTCTCACCCATTTGTCTCAAGGAGCAGCACTTAGAACAATCTCAACCTGGTGTGAAACTGTAAAGGAAGGTAAAGGGGGCAAGGCTGATGGAAGGAGCCCAATTCCAGTGCCAAAGATTAGCATCCTGCAAATCCTAATCCAATGGGAATGCACAGGTTGCACCTTTGCAAAGCAAGTCTGAGATTCCAGCATTCTCCCCAGTCTGATGCGCTTCTGGGTAGTTGGCCTACAGCTCCTTTCAGCCAACCCAGGGTGAACACATGTGGAGGACACCAGGCTGGGAAAGGCTAGATTTCAGCTTAGGTGTAAGATCAATATTGTCTGGAACCGAAAACAAAAGGGATGTACTGTTCACCTTCCCTCTTCCACTATATCCACTTGAAACTTGAGGAGTCCATAATAACCTCAGAAATCCAGTCCAAAAAAATTCCACAAAGTATGACTGGCATACAGCAATAAGAAGCAAGACAACTTTTCAGCTTTAACGACAATCCTGTATAGCACTTTATGTGGCACATGGCTGCCTCAGCAATTGTAATGGATAAAAGGCAAACATACACATTACCACGCCAAACCCATTATAAATATTCTCCATAGCTTTTTAGCATCTGACTTTTCCAGCTGATAGATATGCACAGTATCAGAATCTACAGAAAGGAGTTAGATCCATTCTCTGAATGCAACTGAAAGAAATATTTTGTAGCATTTAAAATAAGCTGAAGGAGAAAAACAAACAGTTGCTTTACATGTAGATTCAGTATGATGAAAGCGCTCACTGTTAGGCAGGTAGTCAGATGTTTGCTTTAGTCCTGTACAGCATGTTGGATTCATTCCCAAATGGTCCTTTAGAGCCCAACTGTAGCACTTGTCTGCAACTCTTTAGAGCAGCTACTTCTTTTACCAGGATTGCGTGGGTTCCTTCTGCAACTGGCATTTGACCCCAGGAAAAAATGCAGCTGCTTTAAAGAATTGCAGAAAAGTGCTACCTCCCTCTGCACTTCAGGAATTGAATCCAAAGTTTTGCACTGATGAGATCCAATTTGCACAGAAAGCTAAGAATCTCTCTATCAGATTTCTAGCCGGTGTCTCTCGATGTCTTAAGACAGCAAGATGACTGTGTTGCTTAGGATCACTGAGCACCACAGCCCTGATACATTTGGAGGGAGGTAGACAGGAGAAGGATCTTCCACATGTAATGGCCAGAAGCCTCCAGCAGACTATAGTGCCTGTTTTCTGATAGATGATACAAGCATTTAATGAGGCACATTCTAGAAACTCACATTCTAGTTTAAGATATTTCATGCTAAAATCCTATACATGTCAACTCAGCAACAAGTCCAAATAAATTTAGTGTGAGTCACCCCAAACTGAGCGAACATATTGGATTATAACCTCAGGCCCAGGTTCAATCTGGGCAGATACACGAAAAAATACATGAACCAGTACAGAACTACTTATGATAATCTCAGTACCAGATTATATTATATGATAAGTATTTTCCTTATTGTTAGCCAACCAATTTTTAAACAGTTCCTTTTGTCTCAACTCTATTACAAAGTGTTGCAAAGAACTGCCTTTACTGTGAGATTTTAATATTCCTTTTGTGGGTTATTATGGAGGCTGCCAAGCCTTTTTTATTAATACAAGGATTACACATGAGAACCGTTTGTGACTACGTAGCAGAAGCATCTAATCAGTGGACACTTTGAAACGTAGCTTGCAGCTCATGATCATTCCAAAAAAAAAAAGACATCTCATATACAGTATTATCAACTGCCAGATAAGACAGATATGCATATACTGAAGCAATCTTCCTCATGCTCACTGGGAAGTCTGGGTCTTAATTGTCCCAACACTGATACGGTGGAAACATCCTTCCCCTCCCCAGACTACAATCCTGAGGGAGAGAAAATGGCTTCTGTGATGCAATATCCAGAGCTGCAAAGGAAAGCAGAAACACAAATATCTATACATTCTATCTGGAGTTCCCAACTTTGCTAGCCCACTATTGTTTTAGTCACAACTACAGCTTTGAATAGAGGGGAAGAATAATACAGAAGCAGCATGTCCAGGACATCCACAGATCGGTAATGGCCCTCAAAGGCCTTTGTCTTGTACCCAAGACTACCAACTCGTGATGCCAGTCAAGCCTCTAGTGAGGGAACTGAGGACTTTCCATCCCACTGTTTTCATTCTTCTGTTCCTCCCAAGGATTTGAAACTGGCCAGCAATTGTCTTCCAGGCAGCCGGACTTGAAATGCAAGGAAAGAACCAATCAGTGCTCCCTCTTGCTGACCAGTAAAAGCCTGCAAATACTGTATGAAATTCACTGTCTGAACTGCCCCTTTCAAATAATTTCTCTGTCTTGCAAGCAGTTGCTTCAAATAATCATCATTCTCTTGTGACAAAGTATAATTGAGGTTTTCATGACTGGTGAAGTTGCACCCTTAAGAAAAACTGAATAATATTTATTTTTAAGTGAGAAATTCCCAAATGCAGACAAACCTTAAGAGTCCTTGAATTCTCACATTCAAGATGAAGTCATGAAGATTTTCAAGGCATACAAAAAGTTCCTGTCAGTGCCTCTTCAGCTGATTACCATTCAATAAAATTATGGCTATTTATCAGGCTGAAAAGTTGGAGGAAATCTCCATATATTCCAGGAAAGGTGATGAGCACATTAGGAAAAAAGCTGGATTTGTTTGGCCTGCACCCACTTGAACCTGATGTACATGTTTTTCCACCATCAAGATACACCAGATTGTAGCTGCCAGTCTCTAGCTTTCACACATTTTGTTACCCTTTATCCTGGTTTAGACTGGGGAGAGGAGATTTAACTGGTAGCAGAAGAGAGCAGTCAAATGTGAAGCCACATTGACTCAGAAGAGTATTTGATGCAGAAAAGCATAAGATGGGGGGGGGGGGAACCACATTTGGCAATAAGTTCAAGAGTAGAAAACATTAAAGAACAATTGAGAAGGAAGAGGAAAAATTCATCTGAACTCTTCAGCCTTTCAACTCTCCTTGTGGTCTTCCTTACATATAGCTGCTTCTGAAATGAAACAGACACATGTCTAGCTCATAAGTACAACTTTATATGTAAACACAATTAATTTGCTCCTTGTAACAGAAATACCTTTCTTGCAAACCTTGTATGGTCTAGAGCATTCATCAACAGTAGCCAGCAAAAGAATATCTGTGTGACATAACCAGAAGTGACAACCTCACTTATCTCAGGACGTACAAATGGTAATTCACTGCATTCATTATCTCATACATTAGTTCTCCCACAAGGAAAAAAAAAAAAGATTATAGCAAAGCAAAGAAACAAACTTCATAAGCCTTCTCTTCTTCTCCTCTCTCTCTCTCTCTCTCCCTCTGCCTCAGAGTGCTAGCTGGTGACAGATGATTTCACAAATTACAGTTCCTGCACTAAGACTACTTCTAATAATTACACTTGCAACCTGCACAGAAAAGGACAAATCAAACAATTTTACAAATGCGTCTCTTGCTACAAAGACATAACCTGGAAGATCATAGTTGGCTCTTATCATTCCAGAAGAAGAGTCACTTCTGTGTGTGACTATGGCAAGTGACAAGTCTTCAGAAATATCTTAAAATCTATCATGTGACCTTATTTCTAGGCACATTTTAACATTTGTTATTATAGAAGGGTATAATTAAGTGGTCCCTTTAAAAAACAATAGTTATTTTTCAAGGTCCTTAATGCTGTAGATCTTTTGTACAAATAAGTTACAGGAATAGTTTGGTCTAGTTTGGAGTATTATTATTATTGGAGTATCTTTCTAATAAAGATCCTTGCTTGTTAATACAAAAGTATATCTATATCTTTTCCTTCTTTGACAGCTATTGTGCTGTATTTATTTTTGTAAGTGTCTCCTTCTAGATAGGACCTCTGATATTTGAAGTCTAGCACCAGAGTCAATGTAAAGGGATCAAATAAATAGGCTTTGAGTATAACTGGTTTTCTCACATTTCTTTTCTTGGTTTATAAAAAGTATCTTCCCTTAAAGGCAGCCAAAATATTACAGGGCTGGCACAAAAGGAGTTGCCTAAATGTTTGAAATCCCAAAGCATCTCAAGAAAATAGAATGTTACAAAAGCAGCAATGAATATTCTTTATCATCTTCCTTTTCTTATATGATACTCAAGGAAACATCATTTGCTCCAAACATTTGCATCCCAAAACCCAATTAATTTAAATGCTTCCTGAGTGTGGAAAGCATCATTCAATTCTATGCTCAAAAATAATTAATCCTTATTGAGATTAATTGGGCTCCCTCCCAAGGATTTAAGCCTACATGGGACAGATAATTCCTTTCCACACCATTATTCCCAAAAAATTCTATTCACACTGTTCTGAATTCTGAATGCAGAGAACCTTAGTTAAATTGTCATAATTATTTTTTAAAAACAGAAATTGAAACAAAGATTCCCTCTCCCAGAAGCTGGCATCATTTTCATGTTTAGTTTCTGAGGACATTTCTTCTATCCAGCATTACTGTCATTTACAGTCATACAAAAAGGACAAGAAAATATAACCTCTTTGAGCAATATTGGGGGAATATAGGGGGAAAGGCAGGGACATAAATTAAATAAATAAAAATACATGACCATGGTTGCATCAGAGAATTATGATGATACCAGAAAAACTGAAATGATAGAATTGTTATATTCCTGACTCTTCACTTCTTCAGTTCCTGTGGTTATTAATCATTTTTGATTTTGGCAAGAATGCAGCCCACACAGCAATGCAGCCTTATATTCAACCTTATTATATCTGGAGACAAAGTTTGCATTCCAGAAAGGAAATTGGTAGAAAGTAGAAATATACATATATTAGACATAATTCATAGTCAGAAACCATCTGTAAACCTTTCTTCTCATTATTCCTTAGCAACTATATGATGCAATGACATAAAACTGACAACAACCTAAAAATGTGATGACCTGTGTTAAAATGCAAGCAGACCAGCAGACTAACCTGCAAGCTGATGTCTTTTACTTGACAGGTGAATGGAAAGATCTACTCTTAATGTACTACGAAAGCTAGCACGCCACATGATCATCACCTAAATTAGTAACTACAACAACATCTTGGGTCAATGCATTCCATAAATTATCCTTTATTTTGCTCAGATAGAACAGGAAAGATTGTATAAAAGCTAAGTATGGAATTGCAGTTTACCAGACACAGAAAGACAAACAGCTTTTCCAGATGATAACATTAAAATACTATCCACCTGTCCTTTATTGCCAGTCCACTATTATAGCATAAACTGTGCTGTGCCTATTGTTGACCCCAGTTTTCCAACAGCAGCAAGGCTGGCAAAAGGTAGATTCCTCATGCACCCATTGTGGACCATGTTAAGGAAAGAGATTGGTGGATTCCTCCAGCTTTTTTCCCCTCTTCTCACCTGCTGGTGCAAAAACTACCACCAGTCACTCTCCTCACGTGGGGTGGGGCAGGATTGGACAAGTGTAGGAGGTGCTTAGAATCATGGGTTTAGCCACCAGTCAATTGCCCCAAAACAGGTTGCAGGCAGAGTGAAGTGGGTGAGAGCTCTCCCAGTGTTCTTGCTGGGTACAGTCTCTCCTCTACAACTGTGACCTCTCAGCCAAGCTATTTTTGAACCCAAATCTAGGGCTCTTCTGCAAGGGCACTAAACTCATATTCAAAAATAGCCTGGTTGACAGCCAACAAAGGCAGAGGAGAGAGGAGGCTTGTGTGGTAAAGCAGGAAGTAACAATAAACAGGGTTTTGGGGTTTTTTTTAACTAATGCTGCAAGGGAATGGTTGTGCTGGCAGAAAGTCATCAGGGAATTCTATTCTGATTTCATGCCCAGCAGCCCCTGAAAATAACGCATGGACAACTGTGGAGAACATACAACTGATTTGGCATGCATATGGTAACAGCATTAATCACCATGGTCCTAGTGTCACCAAGGCCAGAATGCAATTGGCAAAATGGTGCTATCCCCCACAACAGCTCAAAAGTAACTTCAGTAGAAAGCATGGCCACACCAAACCCCTTGTCAGCAAAAGCAGCAGAAATCCCATAATGTACCCAATGGTGATGGAACTAGTAACCCACAGAGGGCAAAAGTCAGCTTTTTTCCAGTTTAAACTCAGCTTTTGTGCAACACAGAACTAGCCCTCTCTAAGAGAGTTTTTCAAAACACATGTCCAACTCCTGCTTAAAGAAACAGGTCTAGGACTAAAGAATGCTAAATCCATGTTTCAAGACCTGGTCAGCATTACACATTGCTATGCCTCTGTGGAAGCCCAGTGTCTGGTCTCTCCTGCCACCCATGCCAAATGGCCCTGGGAGCTGTGCCCAGCAATGGGAGGGGAGGGGACAAGTTCACAGCAACCTAAAATGGCCCAGAGGAGCTGAGCAGACCTCACCCCCATTGTGAAGGATGCCAGATCATACCCAGAATAATAATTGTATTTGGAGAAGAGGGAAAATGCTGCTTTAAAACTGAAAGAGTTAAGAATGAGTTTAAGCTGCCTCAGCTATGGGGTAAGGATGAAATGAAAGCAACATTATGAAGACATGTGGAAAAAAGTTATCACGGAGGCTTATTTTGCTGTGGTTAGAGAAACATGAGAAAGAACCTTTTTGAACAACTCAGCGGACTCTTGAAAAGCTTGGTGAAACCAATTCTAGTTGCTTAAGATTTAAAATGCAGTAAATTCTGTTACAAAGAGACAAGCTAATGATTCCCAATTCATATTCTGTCCCATAACTTTGCTGAAATTTTCAGGGTGCAGGTTCACAGCTTAAGGCTCCAAGGACAAATGTTTTGATGTAGCCTACCAAAACACCTTCAGAAGTCATTGCCAAGTCATAAATCTTAATGTAACAGTAGGTAAAAATTATTAAACAGACCATGAATAATGACATTAGCTGCTTTAAGTTATTATTTTTTTCTTAGCCTCCCCCAGTTTTTGGAATTGGGCCTAGAATATTACCAACTACTGTATGGCCCTCCTCCTGCAGAGTTGTATACCACTAAGTGATGTCCATTTGGTTGTTTAATATATTTATGGATCAGTGTATAAGGAATTCTTGAGGTGATGTTAAATGTGTGTTAGTTGGGGCATAAATGTAAGTATATTTTGATATGCAGATGGTACTGTGCTATTGGCTGACAGCCTGAATGATTTGCAGCAAATGTTAGATTATTTATTTATTTTAAGTAAGGAATTTATAAGACTGCTCAACTCTTAATCTTTGACAGTGTGTCAATAAAAAACAAAAATAAAAAATCCAAATCAAACAAAAAGTAATATAAAATCAATATAACAAAGCCCAATCACAAACAAAGCTGAGGCTAAAAAAAATAAACACTCACTCTCACAGCAGAATGGGCTCAGTTACCATCCTGGTCCTGTACATGAGAGAAAAGTCAGGTCTTTGTGGTTCTATGACACACTAATAGAATTCATGCTGCCTGAACCTTTGTGGGGAGCTCATTTCAAAGGGCAAGTACAGCAACAGAGAAAGCTGACTTCCAAGATCCCATCAGGTGGGATTGTTTCAGAGAGGGAACCTGGGGCTTGCTCTCCCTGTGCAGCATCATGGGATGCACAGAAATAACCAGAAACAGGCAGTCCCACAAATAACCTGCCCCTGTGCCACATTTATAGGTGATAACCAGCACCTGGAAGGCAACTGGGAGCCAGTGCAGCTCACATAATAGTAGTATTAAATGGGTGTCCCAGTTGAAGCTTCTGGATAAGCTTCAAGAACAGCCTCACACAGAGCACATTGCAGAAACCCAACCAGGGCAAGACATGAGTGATCATGAGCAGGGTCTCCCAATCCAGAAAAAGGGGCAATTGGTGCAACAATATGGAGTTCTGCAAAGGCCCTCCTGGCCAAGAGGACTCCCAAACTGCCTACAGACTCTGAGTGGAGGAGTGCAGCACCACCCAAAACCAAAAATGGAAATCCCTAGATCCAAAGATTGAAATCCCCAGATCTAGATCTTGGGGGGAGGGGGTGCAAAACCCACAGCAATCACTCTTGTTTTGGTTAAGTCAAAGCCTGTTCTTCCACATTCATACTCTACCACCTCCAGACACTGGGAAAGAACCAAGACAGCATCATTTGACCAGGGCAGAAAAGTACAATTGAGTATCATCATACTGATGGTACATGGCCTTGTGCTGATGGATCATGTTCCCCAGCATGAAGATATGAAACAGAAGTGGGGAGAGAGTAGAATCCTGCAGCGTCCTGCAAGGTAGGGACCTAGAGCTAAACCTTTGTCCCCCCCAACAACTGGAACCAACACTGAAGAAAAGAGGAGAACACCATGAGTCCTGCTTCCAATCCCCTGGGCCAATCCAGAACAGTACCACAGCAGATGGTATCAAAGGCCACTGAGAGATCAAGGAGGGCCAGGAGGGATGCACTGTCCTATCCCAAGCCCATGACCAAGAGGTCATAAAAAATGTGACCAAGGCTGATTCAATGCTATATCTGAAACCAGACTGAAGGGGTCCAGATAATATGATGCAATGAGGAGCATGGATTTGAAAATCAGTATATCAAAAGCCAAGATAGTTGCATTTGACAGGGAAAATAAAGTGAATGATTGCAGGTTACATATAAATGGTGTAAAATTAAAACACATAGATAAATTTGTGTATCTTGATAAAATGTTTCCTAAATATAGTCTGTAGTATATGGTCGATGATGAGGGACAAGTAGTGGTTTTTTTTAAAAAAAAGCAAACATAACTGTATATAAGAAAATGTTTCTGCATGAAGGAATGTCGAGATAATCTTGATGAAAGAACGGATGAACTGTCAAGGAAAATAAACAACTCAGTCCTGGAAAAGCGGAAAGTGTGAGAAAAAAATTCAAAATAACCCCGTCTTGATTCTGTTTGGTATAAGATGGGGCAGAGAAACTCTAACCGGCTTTGAAGATTCTGTTATTATACCCTGCAATTATAAAGTAGCGTTCCTTGCATTACAGTATCTGTTTCCTGATCTGTCCTACCTTGAAGGGCTGACATTCTGTAGACTTCATTATATGGAAGTGAAATATATCAGGACATATATACACTTATTCTGAATGCAGTGGAAGTGGGGTACTTAAGAAGTACCTGAGCTAAAACAAGGTTGAGAACAAATATAAGCTGAATGAATATGGTGGATTAAATACAAAAGGGAGCGACCAGTATGAAAGATTTACACTGAGAGAAAGGATGAGGATCAAATTTCAAAATAAATACGTCAAGGAAGTGTGAATAGGTTGAGGGGAAGGGGAAGAGGAAGACTTCTGGTTGGATGGAGCTGAAGAGAGGTTTATAGAAGAAATGAAGAGCAGATGGATGTGACAGAAGCAAGGATAAAAATGTATGGAGAAAGATAGCGCATTGTATTGGTGTGAACTAATTATAGCAAAGTTTCCTTTCCTTTTTCTTATCTTACATTTTAATTTCTTAGGCTTAATATCTTTACATAATTTTGCTTACCCCCAAAGGGAACAGGATGATGTGTATGCATGTTTGTATTTTGCGGGGTTAAAAGTTTTATGGAGTACAATGGGAACCTTGAACCTTATTGATGCTTAAACACTCATTCGCCCCCTTAAACTCCTAAACCTCCCTTCCAAAATAGCCCTTGATTCTGCTACTCTTGGAATCTGCTCCTCAACTTATCATACAATGTATGCGTTGGCCCTCAGGCTAACAGAAGTTGTACAACCTAACCTAAATATTGGTAAGCAACATTTTCTTTCTCCCTTCTTTTTCTTCTCAGCTCCTTGCTGTCACCACCTGCCTGTGACTATTGATCTGCTGCTACTGGCATTTCTCTGGGGTGTGTTCAGACTTGGGCTTGGAACATGCACTATGGGTCATCCAGCTCTGTGGGCACCATAGGTTGTGCTACAAAGCAGTCTTCCTGAGGCTCAACATTTAAGGAAGGTTTATTGGAGATTTCTCTCTCCAAAAAGAGTTTTCCCTCCCCCATACATTCCTCTCTTTTCTTGTGTAAGTTTACTATCAGTTTCCTAATTCTAGCCACCAAAAGAAGGGGAGCAAATCTAAATGCTTAAATATTTTTATACTTTCCACTACAAATCTCAATCAATACAACATAGTTCTCAAATAAACCATTCCATATGAATGCAGTTTTAATAAACCAAGAACTTAAGGTTGAGTTTGATTAGGTACAAACCTAGATACACAACAAGATAATATGCAAAAGTTTGATAAAAGAGATTACTCTCCATTCATCTTTAGGCAATGTGAACATGTTTAATTCATTTTTAAAATAAGGTTTACCTTTTTCCCCTGGAGGTCCAACTCGTCCAGGGCGGCCTGGAGCACCTTTTTCCCCCTTTTCTCCATTTTCCCCTATTATGTAATAAAACATAAGGTAAAACAAAAACAAATTATACAAAATTTAAGCAACTTTTGTCATGAAAATGACAGCATCATTAATATTGTTAATTTTGTTCTATCTGTGAATGTGGTGTTCATTTTCTCATTGCTTCAGCATTTGATCTCTATCATCTTTTACATTTAGGAGAAAGTTTTTTTAAAAAAGCCAAAAGCCCCAGAAAAAATAGGTGTTTTCCTACAGGACCTCGAACTTTATAGACAATGGGAACATAACAAGGGTTTTAAACAGCAAGGCTAAAAGAAAGGCATATATGCAGATAACAAATAACTAACAGAAGGTGGGAAGGTTCAGCTTTTGGCTACCAGATCTAGTCTGCAAAAACTAGACGGAAGAAGGGATCAGAGCTCTCTGTATCTCTTTCCTGCTACCTTGGATTGTCCAGATTTTTACAGCCAGAGCTAGTGGTCATAATTTTGTTTCAGATAATCAGCCACTCTTTCCAAATTTGTCTTTTGGGGGCAAGCAACACTGCTATACTCTATGATCACAGAATGTCAATCAGACATATCACTCATCCAGGCAAGACTACTACAAATAATAAGTTGTCGAACAGATCTGCATTTACTCAGTTCCCATTCTGTCAATTTTTACTTTAAAAAATGTTAAGACATCAGGGTCCTTAGCCTATAGTATAGAACAAATTAAGGGGTATCACATCTCACTACAAAACAGAGTAGTGAAGGTCCTTGAAGTGTCCTCGGATACACTAACAAAATCTAATTCTTTTCCTTAGGAGAGAAAATATAAGGACAGTTCTAGGTATGGAGTGTAGTACCCAGGTCACTTTTAGCAAGTAACCAGGGTCTAGCCAAGAATGTTATTATCTGAGGTAAGGATGAATGAGTCCTTCACCCAAGAGTTCAACACCGTTAATGTGAGTGCATCCTCCACCTTACTGAGGACCGCTGGCAGGCATAGCAAGGGGAGAGCAGGTTTCCCATCCTCTAAGAGCAAGCAAGAGAGCAAGCAAGCAAGGCCGCTGCCCTTTCCCATCACTACACATTTATTGCCAGGGACAGCAATATCATGCTATATGAGGCAACCGGCCTTTGGCAATGCAGCCTCAGACACAAGGCCATTCCAGATGAGGTGACTCCTTGGTTCAACTTCTTAGTACCCTCAGAAGCAACTGCCAACACCTCCCAGAAGAAGAAATATGATTGTTCTGCAGTACTAAGACTCAAGCTGCACAGAAGTCAAGGACACACTGGATTTCAGTCAACAGATGAAAGACTCCATACCTCATTAGTGTACATCTAAGCCAGGCAGATACCCCCCTGACAATTTAGATCAGGCACCGATGGCTTTTTAGAGATTTTACATTAGCTGCAGTCTTCACAGGCCATTTTGTGCTTCACTGCATTTCTTCATCAATCTCCCTCACCATTAGGATTACAGCTTCTAATTAGAGAGGCTATGCAGAAGCATGAACAAATTTGGTTTGGTTTGGTTTTTCCCCCCTTCAGGCTTTCATTTTTTCACTTTTATATCTCAGTGTTCCTGATTCCTTGATAACAGTGCAATTATTGCTGGAACTCAAGAGTTAGGCATGCTAGCAACTATAATTCTTAGCCCTGGTCTGGTACATTTTAGCAGACCATTTTTTCGCAAAACACTGCCAATTGTTCAGACAGACTAAGCAAAGCAGTGCAAAAGTACAGTACTTTTATAACTGTAAAGTTTCAGTGTTACAGATAGGGAAACTGCGGTAGACAACTTCCAGTGATTCCCAAAGGACAAAGAAGGGGTCAGGACATGAGGATGAATATATAATTTGTGCTCTGAAATTGGAACAATTTCTTTTGATAAGAAATACCATATGTAATCTCATTATCAAGTAAATCCCCCAAATTTAATATTACTGTCAATTTTTTCTTCTAAGGAGTCATACTCTTTTTTTTGACATTACCTTTGAAAAAGATCAAGAAATAGGAAGGGTAGAAACCAGCCCTTTTCACTGCAGAAGAGGCATCCCAGAAAGCCAAGGAGGCATTCTGAGAAGGTGTCCAAAGACAGACTGCTGGAACAGGTGAGAAGCACCTGTGCTCCTTCCTCCCCCTCCCTTTGTGGCCCTCCCCCGTTGTCAGGGCAACTCAGCAGCCAATCAAACAGCAGTGTTGGGATGAGGCAAGAAGGAGGGAAGACAAGATGGCTGCCTGGGAGCTCTGCAGCCACAGGCTGAATAAATAGAGCCAAAGCCCAGGAGTCAAAGTAAAGGGGAAAACTAAAAGCTAGACAGCCCTGATGAGAAGAGGCAACAGGAAAGTAGGCAGCAGCTGAGAAAACTGGGGAGAGAGATGTGTTTATTTCCTTCCCTCATACTGGTGTGAGGTAAGAGCTCTTCGAGCCATTTCCCTCAGATGGAGCAAAGATTTGGAAGAAAAGCAGAAGAATCAAGAAGCCCAGTCAGGAACAAACAAGCAGAAAAGATGAAGAAAAAATAAAGACTTTGACAGGACAGAAATAGAAAGCAGAAACTAAAAAAAGATAAAAGACAGATCAAACTCTGTAGAAAACAAGTACAACTCTAAAGAGAGTAACAATAGACATATACAGGGATTAAGACAACAGAAATAGAGAGGTCAGCAATAAACAAGATATTGGAGATATAGAAAGATATGAGCATTTTTTAAGCTTTCCTTTTGTAGAATAAAAGTCTCTCCCCTGCCCCCTAGCTACAGAAGGAATACAAAAACCCAATCACTTGTTTCCAGCGCTTTGTATCTATTGGGTCTGTATCAATCTAGTTATTGGTGGTTAAAAAAAAAACCCATGACAGAAGTCCATGCTTTCCCATCATACATGCAACACTTCAATAGAAAGAAATGAAGAAGAAAACAATGGCTACATTCATGTGTTGTTCTAACCCAGGTTTTGTAGGACAAGCCACACTGGGTTCAGATTATGAATAAGCACGACACAGCTTATTGGCTGAACTCACTTATAACACCAGCACCCAGACATTAGTGAAGATTTGTTAACTATGGTGTGTTAAATAAGCAAGAGTCAATCTTACAGCTGAGAAAAACAATTATAGCTCCATTGGCCAGTTTCTGTTTTATTTTCTTCTCCTTTTTTCAGTATTCCAAACATCCTCCCAGTAATAAAAGACTGCTTGGCTTATGCGTTTCTTGCTTATTGGAAAGTGTAAATTTTCTGCTGCGTCTTTATAAGAGCTTTGTGACATGTATGTTTTGCCTGTACTTTTGTGGAATTGAGTTTTCATAGGCATTTCTCAGGGTATGAGTTTTGTTGTGTGTGCTTAAGACTTTCTTGCTGAAATTTTCTGGCTACTGTGTAGAGTGCATTTTGCTTATGTGAATCTTTCTTTCATTACATTCTCTTCCATGAAAAGGTTATTTGGAATCAAGATTCCCCATCTCTGCAATTTAGTTGGAAGAGTGGTTCCTTTTGAAACTGCTCTTGCCTTACACTTCTGTGCAAAAGGCTTGGAAGCAAATTTCAGACATCCTTGGATAAAAACAAGATAAGATTTGCAAATCAACTTGAATCTATTATCTTTAAGTCAACTTTGTATTAGGTTTCTTTGCCAAAACTAAACCTCAGTTTATTGCTGGTGGTATATTCAGACATACAAATAAATCCTAACCATTTTTGTTCAGTTTTATTGAATGTATATTCTGTGTTCAGTTCAGGATTTAAGGTAGCAATACAAGTATTCTTGACTCCAATATTATCCTTACAATATCCCTATGAGAAAGTTAGGAAAATAAATCCTAACTTAGTTTATTTGCAAATCATGCCAATACTTACTTTCTCTATTTTCCCACAAAACCATCACTCATATTATATAAGTTCCTCTGCCTTAACACTTCATGTTCAAAGGCTTTTTTCTTCTACTGCATAATGCTTGGCCCTGGTTCACAAGTACTGTGGGATGAACACCCAGATATTAATTTGAGCAGAACTTCTTGCTGAGAAAGGGAGTAAGAATTCACATCAGCCAAAACAGATTTTATACTAGAGATCTACAATTATTCAATAATAGAAATGTGCATGAAATAGAAAATATATTGTGTTTCAAACTTAGAACAAAAGAATCCCACACAAATTGTTCCATTAGGATGTTTCAAGTTGGCTGTGTTCTAACAGATAAAAACTTGAAACAGCTTGAGCAGAACAAAGCTCAAAATATTTTTAGTATTCTGGCCATTGGAAATAAAAGGATCATAGGAAACTACTCTTCCTTTGTTTTTACCTTAGGGTCTCCTGAATAAGTGGGATGGTTGACCATGGTGATTGCTACCTGATATCCAAATTGCAAAAATCTGACAAAGAGGTTACTTTTAAAAGTTTCTTTTAAAAAACAGTAAGTATCCATAGGAGACACAGCCCTTTTCTCACTCACTGAAAAATTTAGATCAGAAGCAAGCATCCCATCCCCCTTCTCAAACACAGAGAACAGGCAGAGGTCTTTTCAGTTACTTTAAATAAACTCTCTGGGTCACTCAGATGTTGTTTTTTTCATGAGTGCAAAAAAAAAAATGCTGGTATTTTTTGAATTGCATGAATAACTGTAAAAACAAAATACAAGAAACAGGCATGGCTATTTTGAGTTGGAATCTTCTGTATACGTATAATAATTACACTGCTTGGATTCAGTTCAAGGGTACATTTTGGAGACAGGGAGCTATTTCTAGCAAAACTGACCCAACTATGATTCCATTTTCTAGGGTGAATTCATGATGATGACATTAAAGCAGTAAGAGGCACCACAGCATTTTAGATAAAGTTTTATTGTGGCATGAATTTCTTCTGAAGTTAATTTATTTCATCTAATGCATGGAGCAGACAGAGAAAGTGGCAGTGAAGTTGAGTGGATAACAAGCTCACTAAACAGTTAACAAGAATACAAAAATTACATCCTGACAGCGCCAAACGAAAATCAGAACACACTAAATAACAAAAAATAACCTGCATTACTGGACTACTGTGAAATGAAAAATTAACAGTGGCTGCTAACACCATCTTGGGGCAACTGTTGTAGCAATCATTCAGCTATATTTGTATCAATAAGAGATCTGATGTAAATTTTGCTAATTCCAGTGGTCCCTTTAATATTTTAAAAATTATCTCAAAATCAGAGGTAGTATGCTCACATATGAGTTTTCTCTAAGGTCTCTGGTAAGAAGAACAAGAATAAAAAGCCAAGAAATCGCTCAAACGGTTTCTATTTCTCCTAGAATTGTACCATCAGGTGTATGAGGGAGTCGTGTTGCCTTTTATTTTTGTTTTGTATCATAAGGTCTCCCACCTTTATTGCAATTAAACTACAGTTGTGCCTTACACTGTTGATGATTCTTATTTTCATGATAAGAGCCCACACCTGTTGATCACTACATATCAGATCGTTCATCAAGGCACTGGGATAGTCCAAATAGGAAGCTAGTGATTTTTTTCTGAGCTTGGGCAATTCTAAACCCAGAATATGGTTAAAGTAGAGAACTCAAGAGCAAATCGATAATAACTACGGGCATACCGTTTCCAAAATCTCCAACCTCTATCTAACCTTGACGCTCTCAAACATGGTAACAAATGGTCAAGTAATGCAATCACGGAATGGGTCAAGAATGGCAACAAGCCAGCCAACATTTATATAAGAAATAAGGCCTCTCTGTTACTGTCCTCCAAATTCTACATTCTGTTTATCTAAATTAGACTCATTCTATTCTAAAATATTTGTTTGCTTTTTGTTGGTGTTCAGGTATCAGTATGTTTTCAAGAAACTGAAATTTTGTAAGTGCAGAACTAAAAGTAAAGAAGCAGAAAATGTCTCCGGGGCCAGTATCCAAGCAAATTAGAGAGATATACCTAGTACATCAAATAAGATATGTGTGGTTGCTTATTGGGAATTCTGTGAACAGATTGTTTATGACCAGCCAAAGCCCTCTATGGTTGTTTGCTTAAGCTGCAGCTCAAATGATTGTTTCATTATAATGGGCCAATTGCCCCAGACCAGGAAAGCTTGAAATAGAAGTTGGCATATTTCAGTAAGAGAATGCAACCCCCCTAACAATTGCTAGAGTGCCATCAGAACAATAAAGGTGAAGAAGGAAGGTCTGACTTATTTATGGGGAGAGATACACACATTACCTTTGAGGCCTGGAACCAGAATCTGAACAGAGCAGGATTCTTCTGCAATATGCTGAGCATATCCAGATCTTGGCAGAGACAGGAAGGCAAGGCTAATTACAGAGACAAAGAAAACCAGATCACTCTTCATAATGAGCTTGTCCCTTACTCCTAAAGGGAGGAAAAATGAATAAACCATTAACAGGGATTCCAAAGACTTTGAACAGTTCTAGTGTGTTGACTGTCTTCTAGGGACACAATAATCTTTACAGCATATAAAAAGATACCTTGAATATATGATAGCTTGTTAACTAGGTTGCAAAGATTGTTGCTATCATTTGTAATGTTTGCAGATATTTTATTGGGAAGGGGCACTCACATTTCATTAGAGTGAGAGTCTTTGCAACACAAATATATTTTTCCCTAGATCTCCTAATCTGTATTTAAACCAAGAGAAAGCTTATGCTTGTTCAAAATCCCCAGAAAAATTTAAAAAAGAAAAAAGGAAAGAATGTTCCTTCATATACACTCACATGAAAGGATTGGAAAGAAAAGCCTAATTCAATGTGCATGATGAGAGAGATCTACACACAGGTTCCCTGGGGAAGTCTGACTCACATTTCCACACTACTGAAAACATTTAGTTGAAGAGAAAACAAGCATCTTCGGGAAAGATCCCAAGTCCAAATCATTAGGTGGGAAAATTTATAAAATTGCCTTATCCTTCCACTTCCTAGTCAAGTAAGAGAAAAGAATAACTGCTAAGATCTTTCTTGTTTTCAAATGAAGTAAAAGCACCCGTGACTAGAGTTGTGCAAGAAAGGTTGGCGATGCACACAACTCAATATTCAGTGGCCTCTACTAATCTCGACGGGTTCACGTAGCATGCCACAAAGGTGGAGCACTGTAGGCACTGGGAAAAAAGACGGGAATTCCCTTTCTGTCCTCTGTTCTCCAATTGTACAACACACTTGTAATTGTATGACATTAGTGAACTATTTTCCAGGAACAGGGCATCAAGATTTGTTTAGGATTTTCAAGGACTGCATGCCAACCTTGTGGGCAATACAATTTCCTCTCAGTAAACCTTTAAATGATATAATATCAAAACTCTGGCACTGCTGGAACCGGTTTCAAAGCTAAAATTTGAGGTGCTCTATTATTGATTTTCATTCCTGTTCAAATAATATTTTATGTGTGGATTAAGGTATGGAGAACAGTGTAACTATATATTTCCCAATAATAAATTGATTTATACAATACACTGAACCACAAACTAGCTAACCATATTTTAGTCTAGCCAGTGCAGTAGCTGAACCTTGCAATTAATTTATGGTCGAGTGCATTTCATGCAAACCAAGAAAACTAGGTTAACTGAATAAAGGATCAGCATGAATAAGGCTGCTGTGAATCACACACTATATGGATTCAGTAAGCTCATCTTCATGGTGCAAGAACCCAACAGCCTTTGTTATTAAAAATAAAATAAACCAGCATGGGGTAGCTGACAAGGACAAGAAGCAAATCTTCCTCCTTTTGTGAATTTTGCTTTTGTAAAATTAGCTACTGCTTAATCTCTTCTTCATTTTTTTCTCAGGTCAGTGAATTTTCCCAACTGTACTAGACCTTCAGAGCAACTTGGCCTTATACTTTCCTGACACCAACCTTTGATATGTATTAAACCAGCCATCATACTCTTTATCCAACATGTCAGGAGGGTACCATGTTCAAGACAAGACAGAGAAACAAAAACAGGGGTCTGATCACTTCCTTCATTTCCTCAGAACCACTCCTAGCCCGCATAGCTTTAGCAAGCAAGGTCTGCTGGGCAAGAGATATCCAGGAGCTTGGAAACTATAGTCTGAAGATTCTCTTTAAATATTCCTGAAATGAGCATTTCGTGCCTAGGAGGGAAATTGTTAAGTGACCTGAAAGCATGGATGGTTTTGCCATGAAACTACATGATTGTGCTTATCAGAACTGGGCTATTTAGCAATTCTCCAAGCATGCAACAGATGTTTGTAGATATACAACTCCATATAATCAGGAAATCATAATCTACCTAAGAAATCCCTGGTGGCTTGGGCAGTGTCTTGAAAGGTTTAATATAATTATTGCAATTCTGATTTAATAAACTGTTTCTCCCCCTAGCCTCTTTATTACATCTTCCTTTAGATACAAAGAATTGTTTTCTCTGTATCTTATTCCCCTACATGCCATTGGCTCTTTTGTGGACTGAAAAGAGTTCTGGAGGTGGGGTATACACAATTCATTGTGCAGATTTGTTTGCTTTAGAGAGAAAACAGCCAGATAATCATCAATGCCTACAAGAACACTTACAGTATTTTAAACTCATCCTTTTCTCTGATCTTTTGTTTCTCTGATTCTTTCACTTTACTTCATCTCCATATCATTTTCCTACTCTGCCAACCCATCTATTTGCATTTTTTTCACTATTTTCAAAGCTCTTTCACCTTCTGTTTTTGCTTCTTCAATTTAGCCTACCTTTTTTGTTCCTTTTCCTGCAATAGGCTTTCTTAGAAGTAGCACTTAATTTTAGCTAACTGCTTCAGAACAGGGGTCCACAGTGTTTTTCCAAAGCAGGGGGATCTATTCAAAAAATTGGCTAGAGGTAGTAATACAATACAATACCAGAAACCTGCTTGTGAGAATGCACAGGGTATCACATTCAGTCCTGAGTGATGCCAACCTGCAGTCACTGACAGGTCAGGGTTCAAAGTACAAGACTGTAAATTATAGCCTAGTTGGAAGTGATAATTTTATAGTTTGCCTATCTGAAGAGCACTGGTTTAGGGAAGGATGCTCCAGATCTCTAGCAGCTGCTTGAGAAGAAAAATTAAATTTGGAGCACTGTATTCCATACTCCTTAACCAACATCCCATATTCCATATTCTATACTCCTTAGCAATGTGGGGGCAGGGGAGAGGGATGAGCCAGAGCCAAACTTTTCAATTCCAGATACTGTACAGGTTGAGAAGACTATGCTTTGTACTTTTGCAGTATATTATCTATGTCTTTTAACTAGCTCCTCAAAAAGAGATATTTTTTTCTTTTACCACTCTATGTTCCTTTTATGCTTTCTCCTACACTTTCTGTACCAAGAAGCAACTCATTTGCAATAGCATAGTGTAAACTAAAAAATACACTCCTACACAATCCTGAACCCCATATAAATCCATTTCAGATGTTTAACAGCTTTTAAAAATGCGAAGATGTGAGCCAGTCTTCTATATCCCTTGACATTAGATGACCTGCATTGCAACAGCTCCAGACTGATCCCAACTCAGCCCTGAGCTGAAAATCAGCAGTCTCCTCTTTATCCAGCCTACTCTCTTTTAAGCCGGGGTTTAGGGCTGGCGCAACCACCTTAGCATCACCTACCTTAGATTTGCTGAGCGGAGAGGCGCCGAGGCTGAGCTGCTGACTGAAAGGGCGCTGCACCACAGATGGACCTCATTGCTACTATTTACAAAAGCCCGATAGGTTTTAATTTGAAGCGGGCTCGACTCCTGCTCTTCGACATTCAACAAATCAGGCCCAACCGTTTGCAAGCGTTATCTATAAACAGCTTCCTGTTTGAAACAGCTCAGCTGTCCGGCAGGACGTTAATTAGGAGCAAAATGTGTGGGAACGCGGCAACGACCCATGATATAAACGGCTGCTTTTGGCAGGGCGCATTTTTGGGAATGCAGGACACTTCTCTTTTTGCCGCTCGCCTTCCCATGGAAAGAAGCCCCTCCGTTAACTCTTTCAAGCCTAGCCCAGATAGCAGCCCAGATGAACAGGATCCTAGAAGAGCAGAGGTCTTCCTGAGTGCCTCACTTTGGTTGTGAGCTTGGATATTCAGAGAGACTGTAAGGGGCTAAGATGGGACAGAAACCTTGACTTTACACAGGAGTGGGTGAATTCTGGCTGGTGCAACTTTGGCTAGAGTCAGGAATAGTTGGCTCTTGGGGAAAATAGCATCATGGATAGATTTCACATAGCTCCTTCCTTAACGCATTAACTCATAATATGCAGGGATTTTTAACTTAGTAACATACCTGTTCTGAACTGGCATAGTCCCAAATGCCATGACCTCCTCTTGCAGGAAATATGATTTTACAGATTATTTCAGAAAACTGTTCACCATCTCTCAGTAGCCTGCAGTGCAAAGCTTCAGTAAAGTCCCCATAGTCTGGCATAGACTACATTACAAAACAGAAGAGCTGAATCACATTCTTCCTTTTTCCCACCCCATACCAACATCAGCCTGTGACAAGAAGACACCATCTTGACATTTCATGCTTCTCCAGCATGAAGGCAGTGGGCAATGTGAAGTTCCAAGGTCCATTCGTTCTTGAGCTCCTGCTGAACATTACTGAAAAAGGTGGCATGCTTTCCTCCAACACTGAAACAGGAAAAGCTCAACAACTACTGCATGTTCTAAAATAGGCTTAATCAAGTTTTAAAACAACATCCTCTCAGAACCCCCCCCAAATTCTGGCCAAAATCCACATTATAGCAATGTCTCCTGCCCCCACTGTGGATCCTGCAAACCCAAATTGTTTATGGGCACATCCATCAAAAGACTGTCAACCTACCTTAGTATTACCTACCCCAAACTAGTCCTCCAAATGTATTGAGACTACAAGCAGAATTCCTATCTAAAGTCTATAAAGATCTTTAAATTAGAAATCTGAACTAGACATTCCAATTAACTTATTAACCTACTTAGTTCATCTCTGTCCTTATCTTAAACCCACATGGCAAAACTCTCCTAATAATTCCTACAATAGTGAATAATGAATTGCATGCCACAGCAGACTTGTAGCACCTAGCTGACCTTGGCTGATTTTGAAAAAGCAGAAACAGACCTGGGTAGTACTTGGATGGGAGACCATTAAGAAATTCCAGGGCTGTAGTCTACTCTGAGAGGTTGATAAACATTGTGGAAGAAAGCATTGGCAATTGGTTTGAAACAATATCATGCTGAAAAAACAGATAGTTGTGGCCATGTATTCACCTAGGTTTGCGCTCCACTCAAGGGAACCTTGGCAGTAATAATCTCCTCCATCCCAGTATAGACAGATTAAGATAGTCAGTAACCATTTCAAGTTCACCGTTCCCAAACATGAACATAGAAGTAGCCTTGTCATTTCCATTAATCCATGTTTAATAAAGACAGAATAAGTGATTTTTTTGTAAGAGGGTCCCCATATTCCCAGAGCAGAATAAACAGAGACAGAGCAACCCCACATACTCAAGTCTTTCTCTGAATAAAGCAGTGTCTACGAGAAGCTGCTACTGGGAATGGAGAAATGCCATCCCACTCTTTTTCACTGCCCCTCAGCAAATCTTTGATTCACATTATTCCTGAATGCCAAAAAGAAATGTCTTATTGGGCCTCCTCTTTCAGCAGCTATTTGGGCTATTACCTCTGGAGACTAAGGAAAAAGTTGCAGCTAAACCCAGGTGGAAGCTGCTTTGGGATTGATGATGACCACGGAGGATTTTGATCCTAGACATGACTCACCATTAGAAATGAGAGGGTATGGATATTTGTATTAATCATTTGCACCTGAGCTATTAAAGAATCCACTTTGTTTAGCAATTCTTTGGGCTTTCTAATAAAGTGAAATTACTTCAGCCATACAGGTGCTTTAAAATACAGGGCACTCTGTACGAATCAGAAAGATTCCAAGGGTTGAGGAATTTATTTGATACCCAGAACATGAACAGGTTCAGCTTAGTGCAGTGTTGTCCAAACTTGGCCACTTTAAGATGAGTGGACTTCAACTCCCAGAATTCCCCAGCCACCCATGCTGGCTGGGGAATTCTGGGAGTTGAAGTCCACTCATCTTAAAGTGGCCAAGTTTGGACAACACTGGCTTAGTGTTTCAAGATTCTACTGCAAATACTCTGCAGTGCTATCATCTGCAAAGTCATCACTGCCTACAAATGAAAAGTGTAGTGAGTCAAAGTCTTCAAATTAAAGTGAAGATTTTTTTTCAGTGTTATGTGAAAAATTATTAGAAAGGTTTATGGCATATGTTGGCCAGTGATAAAAAAATGCAGAGGAACATTAAGACGGGCAAATCTAAGAAAACACTACAGCATAATTTTTTGTAGGGGGAAAATGCCTTTTTTTAAACACAGAGATCATTCTATATGTTCAGAAAAATGTTGAATCCTCCATGACTTAGGACTGATAAAATGAAATTGTACCACTTCTGAAAAACGTCCAACTCAACTACCTCTGTAAAGGTGATAGGTAGAGAGCAGTAAATTAGAATTGTAAAAGTATAAAAGCAACTAGGCATTGCATTCAATCCACCTCCACGATTCAGAGAAAAATCTTAATATGCAACTGAAACAAGATTTGACAAAGTACAAGATTGTTAAATAAAAACATGTGGAAGACTTCAGTCTTCTTTACTAATTACAGTGGTACCTCTAGTTACGAACTTAATCCGTTCCGTGACTCTGGTTGCAACTTGAGTTGGTTGCAAGTCGAGGTAATGTTTCCCATAAGGTTCAATGTAAATACGATTAATCCGTTCCGCCCTCCGAATTTGGTCGCACCCCGAGGTAAATTTCCCCCATAAGGTTCAATGTAAATACGGCTAAACAGTTCTGAAACATATGCATTTAATTTTTAAACCTCAAAAACATGAAAAAAGTACAGTACGGCACAGTATGAAGAGGGAGAATGGGGTGGGGAGGCAGTTATTGTTTGGAGGGAGAGTCCCCCTCCAAAGGGACATCGGGGAGATCTCCTTCAGGGGTTTCCTCTCTTCTTTGCCTCTTAGCTGCAGGCTCAGTTCTGGGGAAAAACCTGTCTAAAGTCAGTTGCCAGCCTGCTCTGCATTTTCTTTGGAGCCATGCTGACAAGCACACCAAAAACCTTCCAAACGCCACAAAACACACCACAAGCCTCACCAAACGTCTCCTTGCTACCGCGATCTCGCCCACAGGAAGCCGTGACCGCGTGGCAGCAGGGCAAATGGCCGCGGATCCGGTTCGTAGCTCGAGGCGGAGTTCGCATGTCGAAGTAAATTTTTGGGGCCGGAGCTGGTCGTATCTTGAAAAGTTCGTAACTAGGTGTTCGTAACTAGAGGTACCACTGTAATTGAGTCTGCTTCAAGTCTACTTGCAGAGATCTGGAACCTCTAGTATTCCAGTCTTACCATAATCTGATTGTTGGGACTGGGAATGCTAAGAGTTGGAAACTCAGCACCATATCTTTGCATCTATTAATATGCGAGCAGTATGTTGAGTCAGATAAGACAACTGGACCTTAGAGTATTTTTGTTTCATAGATTGAGCCAAATGAGGGCATACTAACAGAGTATAAAATTACTCAAATCTTCCATGGACCAAGAATTCAATTATTTATGTAGATTCTTGATTTCATGCCTTGAGGTTTTTATAAATATGACAAGGTCAAGGGAATACTATGTAGCAGACTCTTGGGTTCTATGTTGTTCCCAGCAGAGTAATTAAAACCTTAGGCAGAAAATAGACTTCCCACAATGCCATCAAGAATTCCGTCTGTAGTATATTAAGGCTATACTAGTCAGGTAACACTGTTAATGATCCAATGAAGTGGCAAAATTTTGCCCATTTTATAACTGTGGTGCTTCAAGCTGACCTTCTTAATGGAAAAAAGAAAAAGAAAAAAACTGTAGCAAGGGATGCTTTTATATAATATTGCTCACACATCTCTCCTGACAGTTCCCATGAAGAAGTCTAAAAACATATCAGCCATCTGAGTTTGCAGAGTTTCTCTTGGCAGTGATTCTGGGAAAGAGGACAAGTTCATTTTGCAATGTATCTTTTCCCATTTCAGACCCCCGCATGCAGACATACACAAATGTAGTTCTTTGATCACTCCAGGGAGGGCAATAGGGTAAAAAACAGAGCAAAGTAATCTGTAATTATGATCAGAGTTCAAACTGCAGCTTCAGGTTCTTTCACATTCTCCCAAACACGAACATTCCTATAATATAACAAAGCCAATACAAGTATCAATTGTTATGCAAGTTAGTTCTATCCACAATTATGATAGGTGCTTTCATTACACCAAATTTAATACTAAAACTTTTTAGGGATCATCGCTACAGTGTACAAAATAGCAATTAGCCTTTGCAATAAAATCCTATAAATAGAACTCAATATTCATTAAAAAGTTGCTGGGATTTTTCAATGTAAGGGCGAGGACTGTATATTCTGTGAACTTTGATAGTAAATGACAGGCACACTGAAGCTTTTGTTAGAATTGATCGCCCCAAATTAACTTAGTCTAAGAATCTAGTATTGATGAGTATGGAGTTCTCCAAAACATTAAATATAAATCCAGATAAAAACATGATCTAAGAGGCAAACAACTGTCTTCATGCACAGAAGGGATCGGTAGAGCTACCAATTCTTCCAATACCTCCTAGCTTTTGAACCTGAAGGGATTTCAAAAGCAACTTAATATTTCAAAACCATGAGTCTCCTATTTAAAAAAGGTAACATCTCACTACATATTCTCAGAAAAGCTCTTTGGAAGTCAGGTGAACAGGTTACCGCATGAAGTGGTTTCTTCCCCTTCACTGGAGGTTTTCCAATGGATCCATCTATTGGGGATGGTGTAGTGAATCCTGCAGTGTGCAGGAAGTTAGACTTGGGATGATCTCTTGGGTCCCTTCAACTCTGTGATTCATTTAAAAAAATAGAGCAAAGCAGGGTGTTGACTGTTTTCACTAGAATCACTCCAAGTTTATGAAGTGCATACATCTATAGGTATATATTAATCTTTACTATTTGTTTCCCTCATGTGCAGAATGTGTAACGTAACCTGTAAGTCAACTTTTAACTATTTTCAAAAATAAAAATGATTAACTTTTTCCGTATACTTTAAATCCTTTACATCATAGCCATATATGGATCTACTCAGAAGTCCCAACTTCAGCAGGCAAATGGATATAGGATTGAAGTTTTACTCTTTTTAGGAAAATCAATTCAAAAACTGTTTAATGACACCCTACTTAACATAGCTTTTTCACATCTTTAAAAGTGTTGGCATATGATTAGCCTGTGAAAGCTTACCTGTCCAGTTACTCAAACTATTACTGAAGCATTAAATGTATCAATTGTTTTAGCCCAGGTTGCTTTAATGTTCTTCTAAAGCAGGATATTAAAAACATTTTGCATAGCCAAGTAATTTAGAAATACGTTTAGATGAAGTTTATTGGTGGCAAACCAAGACATGTTGAATCGGTTAGGTTTTACTCTAAACTGAACCTTTCAGCTCTTTTCATTATAAAACCCTAGAATGTCACTTTTCAGGATTCAGCATCCAGAATTCTTCAATTTTCTTTATATTTTAATCCTCTTCCCTTCAATTCTAGGATACTTAAAATTAAAAGATAGGTTTCTGGTATTTTAAGGGAAGTATTATAAAAGTTCTTTGGCTCTCTTGTCATTCAATAGGACAAAACAAACTCAGAATTTTTAATTATTATTCAGTAGGTGCCACAATATAATGATGGCAAGGTAAGACTAATCACTATCATGACTTTCAGTTATCTATTTTGGATAGCTATAAATTTGTTACCTACAGGGCATTCGGAAAGGATTCAGACCCCCTTCACTTTTTTCAATTTTGTTATGTTGTAGCCTGATGCTACAATTGTTCAAATTCATTTTTTTTTTCTCATTAATCTACACTCAGGACCCCATAATGACAAAGTGAAAACAGAATTTTAGAAATGTCTGTAAATTTATTAAAAAGAAAAAAACTGAAATATCACCTTGGCTTCACAGTATTCAGACCCTTTACTCAGTACTTTGTTGAAGCACCGTTGGCAGCAATTACAGCCTCGAGTCTTTTTCGGTATGACGTGACAAGCTTTGCATGCCTGGATTGGGGGATTTTCTGCCATTCTTCTTTGCAAATCCTCTCAAGCGCAACCAGGTTGGATGGGGACCATCGGTGGACAGCCATTTCCAGGTCTCTCCAGAGATGTTTAATAGGGTTCAAGTCAGGGCTCTGGCTGAGCCACTATAGGACATTCACAGAGTTGTCCCTAAGCCATTCCTGTGCTTAGGATCGTTGTCACGTCTGAAGGTGAACCTTCGGCCCAGTCTGAGGTCCTGAGTGCTGTGGAACAGGTTTTCATTGAGAATATTTCTGTCCTATGCTCCATTCAGCTTTCCCTCAACCCTGACCAGTCTCCCAGTCCCTGCTGCTGAAAAACACCCCCACAGCATAATGTTGCCACCACGCTTTGCTGTTGGGATGGTATTGGGCAGGTGATGAGTGGTGCCTGGTTTCCTCGAGATCATGTTTAGAATTGAGGCCAAACAGTTCAATCTTGGTTTCATCAGACCAGAGAATCTTGTTCCTCACAGTCTGAGAGTCCTTCAGGTGCTTTTTTGCAAACTCCAAGCAAGCTTTCCTTTGTTTTGCACTGAGGAGAGGCTTCCGTCTAGCCACTCTGCCAGAAAGCCCAGATCGGTGGAGGGCTGCAGTGGTTGTCCTTCTGGAACTTTGTCCCATCGCCACACAGGATCTCTGGAGCTCTGTCAGTGACCATCGGGTTCTTGGTTACCTCTCTGAGGCTCTTCTCCCCCGATTGCTCAGTTTGGCCAGGCAATCAGCTCTTGGAAGAGTCCTGGTTGTGCCAAACGTCTTCCATTTGAGAATGATGGAGGCCACCATGCTCTTGGGAACCTTCAGTGCAGCAGAAATTTTTTTGTAGCCTTCCCCAGATCTGTGCCTTGCAATAATCCTGTCTCTGAGCTCTGCAGGCAGTTCCTTTGACCTCATGGCTTTTGCTCTGATACAGTATACATTGTCAGCTGTGAGGCCTTCCATAGAGAGGTGTGCGCCTTTCCAAATCATGTCCAATCCATTTAATTTACCACAGGTGGACTCCAATCAAGGTGTAGAAACAGCTCAGCAATGATCAAGAGGCACCTGAGCTCAATTCCAAGTGTTGTTGCAAATGGTCTGAATACTTATGCCAATGTGATATTTCAGTTTTTCCTTTTTAATAAATTTACAGACATTTCAAAAATTCTGTTTTCACTTTGTCATTATGGGGTCCCGAGTGTAGATTAATGAGGGGAAAAAAATGAATTTGAACTATTGTAGTATTGGGCTGCAACATAACAAAATTGAAAAAAGTGAAGGGGGTCTGAATATTTTCCGAATGCACTGTATGTCATCTTTTCATTGACAACTAAATCTGTAGAGATTTTACTCTTAGTGGTTTAATTTCTTTAAAAAAGCATGACATTCAGAGATATGAAGAATTAACTCTTTTATTCATTCATATATAGTTTTTGCACTTTACAGCTGAAATTCTGGAAATTCAAACACAACATCTTTGCCCGTCAGCTTCTTGTATACACCAGAAAATGTTTCAACCTGCAAACAGAATAATCAAACATCAGTAAACATAGGAAGTATAAGGTGTAAGGATTTTTCAGTAAAATATCAGTCAACTCTGGAATTACAGGAATATATATGGTATTACCAGATAAAATTTTTAAAAGCTTACAACCACCCTCTACAATACTCTAAGATTAAACCGTACATCAAGGAATGTTTATAGGAACAACACATTTGGCACTTAAGACAAAAGTAAGCCATGGCAGGTGGCAGCACTGAATCAATCTTGACTATAGAGATCAGAGAGGCCAACCTGGTGAACCACCAGGAAGCCTCAGGGAAGTCAGCTGGACCATGCAATAAAATAACAAACAAGGAGAGCTGAAATAACAAGCTACTTCCATAACTTGCCAATAAAACAATGTGTCTACGTATTCACTAGGAGGTTGTCTTTATCTCTAAACACTGTTAATATTTTCAAATAAGGAAGCCAATGAGTGTTGACTATTCAAGCTGGTAATTGAAAACACCTAACTTATATCTCAGAGTATTAACAGTCATACAGAAAATCAGGATAACTGAAGACAGGATAAAGCAGAATTTCTCTTCCTTTTTCTATCAATTCAAGCTTCATCCTATGCATAACTGTTGCAGAAGTTTAATGACCTAATTGGGGGAAGTGTGCACTATAAACAAATATCCATTAAAATAGAGACTATTTTTATATCCATTAACATAGAGACTACTTATGGACTACTCACCCATCTCATTACACAAATATGGCAGATTATGTACAGAGGATGTTTGTTATTTGCAGTAGTCATGTTCTATAAAGTTGCTGTGAACAATGAATTAGCGAATACTGAACCCTCCGATCGAAATGTGGGTATCAGGCGACTCAATTTTTTCACCACTCTGCATATCCATGAATGATCGCAAAAGTGCCCCAAGTATTAATTTTGCAGTTATAAATTTTAGTGAGTAGGCGAATTTGCAAATATGGAATCCGCAAATGAGAATCGACTTTAATTTATATATGGTCATTACACAACATAAATTAAGTCATTTACATGTCATCGTTGCACAAATGTCATCATTGTGCAAATTATGTTAACCTAAGTTTCATGTGAAGTGTGAAAGTTCTCAGAAGCAAACAGCTAAATCAGGTTGTTACTAAAACAATGAATAGATAAAAACTATCTCCTGCCCAAAAGAGAATTGTGTCCAGCTCTTCATGTGAAATTTGAAAACTGATTATTATAAATGGAACTTATACTCAACCCTCAGCCATTATTGGAATTCCTTTGTAATAGCTTGTTAGCTTTTCCGCAATAAATTATCAGAAATTCTTGGATTATTGTGTCCATGTTTAATTAGTTTTGCCTCAGCCTGCCAAGTTAGTTGCAATCTGCCTGACATGAAGTCCATTACAATGAGATCCATTAAATTGAGGTTTTACTGTATATCTGAAAGTCAACTTTTTCAGCAATCCAGGAACGGACAGTTCTGGAAAACTCTAGAATGTTCTCTTTCCTTCCAGATTATATTATTCTGGGGGAAGTGGATTTTCTATATGTAAATTTTGTAAACCAAAAGCATTTCAAGGTGTTCGGGACATACCATTCTGAATAAAATAGACCTGTTTCAGGGCTAAACTAATGGCATTGTTTGGAGGATGTTTGGCAGAAAATTAAACATTCCAGAATTCTCCAGAAGGACCTGTTCCTAAATTATGATTCCATACATCCCTACAACACAGGCATGCCATAAAGTACCCTCAATCCTTACCCATCTTAAATAATGCTTTTTATTGTGTCTTTTTTACCAAAAAAACCCTGACACTTGCAAGCACAAGGCACCATCTTTCGGTTTAATCACAGGACCAAGGGGACATTAAACTCTGTCCTTTGATCATTTACCAAGTTTTGGTTTTCAAACGTATCAGCTTCAGCAAATGATCTACTGAAGCCTGCTTTATGCCATTTTCTAAAGTTTATCTAAGTAAAGGCCAACCTCTTCTTCCAACTATTCCTTACCTTGTGTTCAACATTGTTCTGTTGCGCTTTATCTAAATGGACCTTTATAAGCCGGCTGCCATCCAGTTTTACGCGGATTCTCTTGCCCACAATTTCACTGGGGAAAACCAAGTCTTCAAGAATAGCATCATGCACTGCAGTAAGTGTACGGCTAAACAGAAGAGAATCAAATACTTACTACTTTCAATTTTATACAACTTCTACTACGGAATTATTCGGTTTATAAATGAAAACTGGATATTTCTATGGAATGTTTTAAATTAGACATTCTGCTTCAACAATGACGCTGCATTATCCAAAGAGTAAGATTAAATTTACCAAATTTTTAAGTAGCCATAACATTTTAGTGAAACAATTGGCTATTCTTGTCCATGACTCATAACATTAGCGCCATCTCTCTTAATATTTCGCAAATCCCTCAAGACCTGGCTATGTGATCAGGCCTGGGGCTCCCAGGGGACCGGGGAGATTTTACGATGGCCCCCTTATTAATTTTATCCCCTCCTGTTTTGTGTGTTTTTACTCTTTTTTATATGTAGTTGTTTTTATGTATTTATTTTTTTAATTGTTGTACACCACCCAGAGTCACCTTGTGTGAGATGGGCGGCTATATAAATACGATAAATAAAATAAATTACCACTGTAACAAAACAGAATGTGCTAAGCAGAACACAGAAAACAACGAGTTATACTTTTCTCTCAGAAAATAGCACCAGCTAGCCTTGCTTGAAAGTGCTGCTTTCAAAGACATCATGAAATTACAAGTGAAGTCTCCAGGATCAGGATCCAAATGGCTAAATTTACATGGAATAATAAACCATAATTCTATAGAATATTAGCTTAAAATGCATGAAGGCTCTTGGAACAAATAGGGCTACTTCCATCCAGAGTGGTTAAAAGAAACTTAATGTATTGCGTCGCCTAAAACTGAACTGATGGCTCAAGACTAAATACTACTTAACATCTTACCAATAAATTTGGCTTATAAACAACGCAACAAGCCATTTACCTCAGTTCAGGCAGAACTCTTAAGTTCTTATTTTCTAAACAGTTTGGTTGCTTCAACCTGCAGGAGGATCATCACTGCTTTGTAGAACTGTGTGGAGAATATACAGGTAGTCCTCGCTTACCGACCATTCATTCAGCAACTGTTCGAAATTACAACAGCACTGAAAAAATGGACTTATGACCCGCGCCCAAAGATACAGCCGTTGCAGCATCCTGGCCATCATGTGATCAAAATTCGGGCACTTGGCACTGGCCCACCCGCACTTATGACTGCAGGGGCACTGCCAACTCCCCACACCCGCCTATCTACTCCCCCACCTATGCCCTTTTGGCTGCCCTGCACAGCAGCACTTGTCGGCAGTAGCGCTGGGGCTGGGACTGAAGTAGCTGCCCAAGGCCTTCAGCAGTCTCAGCCAGCTGCCACCCCTCCAGGCCTTGACTTCAGCCCCAGCGCAGCTGCTGCCACTGAGAAACGCTGCCTCAAGCCCCACGCTGCTGGCCTTTGCCGCCCTGCACTGTTCCCCAAGCCGCACCTCTCATTCCTTCCCTAAAGCCATCGTCCAGTTCCTTCCCCAAGCCAGCTTCCCATTCCTTCCCCAAGCCGTACCTCTTGTTCCTTCCCTAAAGCCGGGGTCCCATTCTTGCAAGACCTGGGGAAGACCAGGTTTCCGAGGGATTGCGAGTGTGGGAAGCTGGCTTGCAGAAGGCATGGGATGCATGGTTTGGGGAAGGAACGAGGCAGAGCTTGGGGATGGAATGGGATGCTGACTTGCAAAAGGTATGGGATGCGCGGCTTGGGGAAGGAACGGAATGGCTTTAGGGAAGGAACCAGAGGTGTGGCTTCGGGAACAGTGCAAGACGGTAAAGGCCAGCGGTGTGGGGCTTGAGGCACCATTTCTGAGTGGTAGCAGTGGCACTGGGGCTGAAGCTGAGGCCTGGGGGCAATGGCAGCTGGCTGAGACTGCTAAAGGCCTCAGGCCTTGACTTCAGCCCCAACCCTGGTGCTGAGTGCTACTGTGCCGGGTGACCAAAAGGGCATAGTGGGGGGGAGATAGGTGGTTGGGGGGAGTTGCAGTGCCCCTGCAGTCATAAGTGCTGCTGGCCAGACTGTGGCTTTGCGCTGCACTGCAGTGCCCAACTCGTGCGTGGCCTGCACTGGGCCTCCCCCACCCCCCAGGCACCTCCAACCTCCTTACCTGGGACTCCATCCACTTAATGACCCGCAATTCTCACTTAACAATGGCAGCCAGAAGTGCTGGGATTGCAGTTGCTAAGTGAAGCAGTCACATAATTCACTTAACGTCCACTACTTAGTGACCTAATTCTGGTCCCAATTGTAGTTGTTAAGCAACGACTACCTGTATATTTGTACTGCTGCTAAACAGAAGGTCCTAAGAGCAAAATGATAATACAGCCCTGTTTGCCTAGACATGAAGTTCAAGTCAGCTCTGCATTTTCCACACAATAGACTTGAAAAGTTGTAATGTGTAGTATCCATACTGTGTTAACATAAAAGGCAGAGATGTAACATATAAGCAAAAATAACAATTTCTCAGAACGGCCAATGAATTGAACTATTTTATCTAACCTTGCAACTTCCAGGTTTTCTTGATTACTACTCTTGTCCCCAATCAGACGGCAATTAGTCTGGGGATTGTTGATTCTGGAAGTTCATCTAGAGCTTGCCAGGATGAGGACTAAGGCATACAAT
Source organism: Python bivittatus (assembly GCF_059951505.1). Taxonomy (NCBI): domain Eukaryota; kingdom Metazoa; phylum Chordata; class Lepidosauria; order Squamata; family Pythonidae; genus Python; species Python bivittatus. Next base: position 29,887,540 of record NW_028277030.1, read on the forward strand.
CCCCAGAGACTCAATTTCAGCACTAACCCACCTTATGTAAAAATCAGAGGGCGTGGAACGTAAGAAAGGAATATTGTACCTAATAATTTTAAGTAGAAGCTGCCAAACAGCACTTCAAGCAACTATAAAAAAGGTTTTTTTAAAAAATGGTCAAATTTTGTCAAAGGACTAAATTCTGCAAGACTTTAGTGTTTCTTGATTGAGGCCCTGCAAGCTTTCAGATGGTTTCAGCCATTGTTTAAAAAATTATTTTGAGAAATTTCCAAATGATGCTTGCCAATCCCCAGTTTAAGATATAACATAAAAATGTGTAAGCACACAACAAACTGCCTTTGCTCACTTCCCCCTACACCATACTGATCTGCTCTAGAGAGCCAGTCAACCACATGGAGCAGAGAGCAGTCAATAATAGCAACTTCTGGTGGCAGCTTCCTTTCCGTCAGTGGACAAATAAAAATTGATATACCTTCTAAAATAATTAGAGATGTTCATCTAATCCAGTACTATTTTCTCCAAATGGCAACAGATTTCTAATGGCTTAGGCAGACGCCTTTACCATTATCTCGGATCCTTGCACAACTGAAATTATAGATTAAACCTAGCACGTCCCTGCATGAAAACCATGTGCTACAGTCATTTAGCTATAGACCATTCACATTGAGATCCAACGAATAGCCAAATAAAATCATACTGTTGCCATTAAACCTGTGAACTTGCAAATGGCATGGAAGGATTTGAACACAATTGTACCAAAATATGTTTGTTTTATTTCAAAACCATTACCTCCTGGGACGCTTCTGCTTGTTTTTTGTGCGGCTTTTTCTTGTTGGCTTGGGTAAAATTCTCCTCTGTTAAAATAAGACAGCATTACCCCTATAAGCATATTTCTTAAACAATGTAGACAGATCCCTTTACAGCAAATGAGATTTGTTTCTGGTGAGCCTAAGGCAGGCTTTCGGCACAACACAAGGCATTCACAATTGAAAGGAGGACTCAGTTCTAGCACTAGATGTGTAGGCTACCGATTTTTTAAGTGAACTGATCATCTTCATGAACCTCTCAGTTTTTAAAATCCAAAGGTTCCGATATTTATGACAGACACCTACCTGAGCAATGAAGACCACATGTTTTCCACTGAATTTCTTCTCCAGTTCACGAACTAGCCGCACCTGAATCTTCTGAAAAGATTTCAGCTGAGGAACTGGTACAAAAATGATGATTGCTTTTCTACCACCACCCACTTCAATCTCCTAAACAAAAACAGAAATGGGGGTGAACATGATTTACATTTTAAAATATAACCTAGCATTTTATTCCCATAACCACAAAAGACACAAAGGTATCTTAATTCTTGGAATGTCTGCAGGCAAAACTGTAATCTACGCATCATATACTCTTGTGTACCAAGTTCTGAGTATCAGTAAATTCAGCTCTTGTAGAAATTCCTATAGAAAGTTCTAGACAAAACTTTTGACTCCATCGTTGATCAAATCCAGCACAATGAAAATAATAATTTTACATCTTGTTTTACAGACAAGGGAATTACATTTATTACTACATTTTATATTAATAGTGTATTACCTGGTAACTAGGTTTTTTTTAAAGTTTTTGAATGCATTTTAATTGGTACATGCAGCTGAAATGTGCAAGTCTTCATGTTGTTGGTGCAAAAATTACACCCAGTAAGAAAGTGAATGAGCGAACTTTTGATTTCCACAAAAGTTTTTAAAGTTTAGATATGTAACCAATTATACTGATTGCAAGTCAAAGGCATTCTAAGTACCCTCTATAATTTTGTGTTTGCAGTAACTGTATCCAAGGAGTTTTAGGAACATGCAGAAGACTCCCCTAAGAAGCTTTTTATTTTGAACACAAAACTTTCTGTTTCAACTAAACTCCCGTATTCTATCTGGGCAGACTCACGTGAAGATCACTTCATAGAATGCCTACATTGGAGTCTATTCAAGGCTATAGCAATTTCCAAGTCTCAGTGATAATAGATCAATGGTATGGAAGGGGAGACTACAAAATTAAACAGTAGGAGTTATATCTGGTTATACTGGAAGTTTACTGTTCTCTTGCATCCTACTCAAACTTCAGGGATCTTTTGGGTCCAAAGGGCAAAATGAAGTTCTTGGAGTAAACTTAACATGTTATATGAATTACATTACATAAAATACTGCATACGTACAAAATATATGATCCCAACCAAAGCTTACATCATATTACCTTTGCTGCTGTAATATTCAGTTCTCGCAGCTGAGCCTTTAAGTCAGAATTCATCTCCAACTCCAAGAGAGCCTTAAGAGAGCATTATTATTATTTAGATTTATAGGTTGCCTTTCTGCTTTGGATGTTTTACTTTTGGCAAATAATTATATTTGTCATGGACCTATGGTATTTTGATTAAAATACTTAGATGAGCTACAGATTCGGCTAAAAGGTCTGGAAGCTATCCTAGAAGCAATTAGCCCAGGTTCCTCTTAAATACACCTCAAATACATAAAGTGACTTCCATTTCCATTTAAAATGATCTTTCAACCACAAAATCCTTACTAAACTTTCCAACTGCACAGTGTTTATTTGGTATACAAATGTTTATCACAAAATAATCATTACAAATCCCTAACTATAACCAGCTCAGTAGTAACATTTTAAAGCTGCTCTTATTTCCTTCAGCCTAAAAATTTCAACTAATTTTATCAAACAAAAAGGGCACATACCTGGGAGATGCCAGACTCAAATTCATCTGGCTTTTCGCCATTGGGCTTCACAATCTTTGCACTCGAACTGAACATGGCCTTTCTACATTAAAAAAAAACAAAAACCCTCAGTACAGAATACAAAATGTCCTTCACAATAGTTAAGGAAAAGTAAATGTTGGTTCTATGTGATTATTTTTTAGCTAGTCCTGCAGATTTTAATCTATAACACAAATGAATGTGTAGAAATACCAAACAAAGCAGTAAAGCATTTAAGGACATAATAGGAGCTAGTAAAAGAAAATCTAAGTTCAACCAACTGCTTGACAATAATTTCTGAATTATAGTTTTCATATTTATAACAGCTTACAAGAGTAGGCTACCTCATAAGGCTATTGTATATGGCCAATACAAGTTGCAAAGCATTTGATACCCTTAATTATGCACAGCCCTTTACACATATAAATCACAGTGCTGGATTAACAGCATCTTCTTGCTCAGAACAGAGTTACTGTAAAATATCCCACACATACAAGGTGGTCAAGATACAATATCCTTTCCAAATATACTCTAAAAACAGATTGGGTAAGGCTGTGCTGGTCAATGACCAAAATAAAGATTTTGATGTGACTGGATAACGCATGAATACTACAGCAGCTTTCTAAAGAATCCCGAACAGTGGGATAGAATGTGCTATATAGAAGAACCTTAGCTTCAAACAGTCCCCCCGTTATTATTCAGTATTTGGAAAATGCAAGATAGGAAAGATGACGATTAACCCCGTGCTAAACTCAAAGGCCTGTAGCAAAGTTGGCTGATTTGCATCAGCATCTCACCAGAGCACGTATGCTGAAGCTGGCAAGTTTATCCACCATGTGCCATCATGAGGGCAAGAAGAGCCATTTTCTATTAAATAAACATCGCTGAGAGAGAATGGGTGGGGGGAAAACAGTTTCTTTTGCAGAGAACTATGCCACAGAAGTAATGCTGCTGGGATCCCAATGGGAGGCTGAATCAACAAACTCAGGAGTGCAAGAAGCGCGTGGACCCGGAAGCCGTGGCACATTTGGGATCTACTAAGCCCAAAGTACCATTAAAATACAAAATCAAGCTTTTTTATGGTTCTTCTCCCTCTTCCTCCCTCCCAGGTTTTTTTTCCTAGCGCCCCCCCCCCACACAAGACCAAGCTCCTTTCCTGCCCCAGGCAGCCATCGGGCACTAAGAAAGGGCGAATCGGACGCATCCCGAGACGCTCGGGCCAGAAAAGCAGATTTCCGCCAACAAGACATAATATCACTAGACCCTCCAAGGAAAAACACATCGTCACCTCCCGCCAGGCCCAAGTCGCTCATACCAACCGCTTTCGGTGCCGGCCTAGAAAAAGGAAGAGTTCTCGCGAGAACACCGCTCATCCCCGGCGTGGAAAACCTTGACTCCGCCCCCTTATTCTCCAAAAGGCTCAATAGGAAGCCTAGAAGGCAGAAGACTTCCGCCCTCGCGAAGTTTTCTAGCGAGAGTGAACTCTGGGCAGAAGGTAATCTGGCCGCTTGGGCAAAAGTCTGGCCGTGACCGCTTTAAAAAAAAAAGGGAGGGAAGCGAGTACTGGTTTTAAGCTGGTTGTCATATCCACAAATACATACGCATTACCTTTTTAGATCTTTAATCTATATTACAGCCATACTTTTATTAGCCCCTTTAAAATCACAACTTGCAAACTTCAGTTATTCATCTAATGTTCTTTCTTAAGCACGACAAAAAACAAATTGAAGAAGGGGGAAATTGGAGTACTTGGTTGGAACTGGAACCTTAACATGGAATGTGAAAAGAGGCTTTCTTTCTTTCCTTCCTTTTGCTTTCGAGCCTGGTGACTGTCTGGGCAAGTGCCTGAAGTTTTCTTGAGAAGATTTCAGAAGTAGTTTCCCCTTGCCTTCTTCCTAGGATTGAGAGTGACTGAGCCAAAGTCCCCAGCTGGCTTTGTGCCTCAGGCAGGACTAGAACTCAGCCTGCCAGTTTCTGGCCTGGCGCCTTAACCACTACAGGAACATTCAAATCCTAGTCCATCTAGTGCTAAGAGGGCTTGGTTTTGCCTTGTATTCTAATGCTACTGAGGAAAAAAATAGCCATTTTTTAAAATTAGAAAATGCAGCTGTAAGAGTGGCTTTTTCCTAACTATTTTCAAATTTGTTTAGCTGAGAGCAAATGTGTGTGAGATGAAAATTGAATTTTGTAACAATGGAGACTATACATAGGGTTAAATTGTTAGGTTTTTATGTTTGTGAAGATTCTGTCATCCAGGTGGAATTGTCTGGAGGTTGAGTCATGGCAACCTCCAGACTGTTAGGTTTTTAGTGTTCTCTGACCTTGATTTTCTTCTTGCAGACATTTCATTATCAGACTTGGTAACATCTGATAGGACAAGCTGCTATATATAAACAGCCATCAACCCCACTTCTCAGTGGCAGAACACTGGTAAGAAGAAAACCAACCTCCGAACACAAGAACCCAACAAACCTGGGGGTTTATTATTCTGATGTTTTTATTTTTGGATGCTATTTTCTTATTTCGTTTTGATGATGTGTTGTATGCTTTTTATAGTTACTTATAATGCTTTAAACTTTGAAGCTTTGTTAGCTGCCCAGAGTTGCTTGGATGAGATGGGTGGCTGTATAAATTGAATAAAACAAACAAATCCAACATTGCTATAAGCTCCTCTTGCATGGTAACATTATACAGGTTGCTTGTCAGCTTTCAGAGGTGCTGGGTTTGAAGTCAAGGAATCTGCTTTAGTTCAAAAATTAGTTTCTAAGTGTAATCATTCTTTTCCTTCCATTTGCAAAGAGCCATGGACAGGGAAGAGAGGAAATAAGTCATCTTGCCGAAGAAACAATATACACTGCAAAAAAACCAAAAAGTATTCATATTACAGCAGTGCCAACTTAGGTCACCAAATAGTATTGTCCAGTATTCCAGAACACTTCATTAGAATCCTATGTAATTGCTGGCCTCCTTGTATTTCCCTTCTCCCAGTAACTTCTTTATATCTGTGCATAACTTTTAAAGGGAATTTCTCATTAAAACTTCCCCACGTGAAAGATTGCACAACTACATAGGTTCACAATTCAGAGATATGTCATCTTTACTTGGAGCTTTTTGGAAAAAGAGGTCTGTTAGGGAGGTTTTAACTTACTCCTTGTCAATTTGTAACAAGTTGTTGACAACACTTCTATCACAAATTATAGAAGATACCAACTTGATCAGTCTCTATTCAAAAGTATTTAGGAACCAGACTAGTGCAGCCTAAGCCTTGGAAATAAATCTTGCCTCTTAAAAGTGAACTCACTCCCCACTAATTGTTGTAATGTCAATTTATATCTATCACGCCTAAAAAAGAAAACACCGGTCGAGGTCAGCTACAGTTTTATTGCAGCTCAGAAGTAAACCGTGCTGAATTTAATGCAGATCAGACGCTTATCATTTCGGCCTACGAGTATCAGAGTGAAATGAGCGTCACTTTCCCGCCTTCAAGACGAACGCGGAAAGGTCGCGCATGCGCACACGCAAAGCTCGCTTGAGTAGTTCCACTCTTTCGGAGGCAGAAATCGGGGGTAGAGTAGGCAAAACCCTGCGTTAGCGCTTGCGCAGAAACTACTTTCGTTCTCCAGAGCGACTTAAACTTTCATAGACGGGTCATGGAGACGAAGAAGCAGAGCATCCTTCCGGTTTCCACTTGAACGCCGCTCTGGGTTGCGCCTTCCTGCCGAGACGTCAACTATCTCAGTTAATACGCTACTCACAGCCACGTGAGTTCCGCTTGAGAACCGGAAGTGTTACTCTCCATTGTTTGCATCTCCGGTTCGGTATCCCACCGCGACGTCCCCTTCACGGCGCCCGATTATTTCGTTATCCGGAAGTGTGGATCCTGGATTCGGTCGAGCCCGAGAGTGAGACGGGGAGGCGGCGGTCGGGCAGATGGGAGGGGGCGGGAAGAGGCGGGGTTAGTTATGTTGCGCCGGATCCTGGCTCTGCTCGTTCATCCATTTTTGCCCCCCAATTCTGAAGTCCTCGGTAGAGGTGGCATGTTCTATGCGGTGCGGAGAGGCAGGAAAATTGGAGTGTATCCCACTTGGTGAGTAGCTGCCCGTCTTTCTCCCACTCCGTAATGTTTCAGACTCTCATCCCTTTAAAGCAAGAATCCTTAATTGCAACTCCTGTCGAAGTTTTACTTTTTCCCTTCTTTTTATGTTCCGAACAGCCCTGTACGGTAGGATAAGCTGCGAAGTAGAGTTCAGCCAGCTGAGGGACTTGGAGGAGGTAGCCTTGATTCTGGGTCTTAAAGGCTCTTAAACTATATTTAAGAATTATTTATTTATGCATACTGTTCTGCAAAGTGTCATGGGTCATTGAAATATAACAGTTGCAACTTACTATGTATGTATTTATTTATATAGCTCCCCGTCTCACAGAGCGTGACTCTGGGTGGTGTACAATAAAAAGCAAGTAACAAAAAGAAATTAACAATTAAAAAGCATTCTACAATTAAAAACACTGATCAGGATTACTAGTAACAGAGTAGTAGAGAGATTTATTATTATAGGCAATACAGCCATCTTTCTAATTCACCACTTCCTTGAGATCCCCAAACCTGTTTATACAACCATGTTTATTTATTCATTCAGTCAATCAGTTTGTATGGCTGCCCATCTCAGCAAGTGACTCTGGGCAGTGAGGCATAAAAGCAATGGATCTCTTAAGGAAAATGGAGAAGATGAGAGGCTGTTAAGTAGATGTTAGTTGCTGTTAAGATTGAATTTTAAAAACAAAGCAAAGTCATTTATTCCCATGTTCAAATACTCACTGAGCTATTAAGTTCACCAGGTAGTTTGGAATTAATCATATATTTCAATCTTACTTAACCTTACAAAGATGTTGTGGTGATAGTTAGCAAGGAGAAGATGGTATTCTCACCTTTGAGCTTTTAAAAAGAAATATAAATAAAGATTTACATGGAAATTATTGCAACTAAGTTTACTGAGATTCAGTTTCAAGGAAATATGTTTTTGCACTCTGAAGATGTCATCTTGTACAAATTTATTCAGAAATAGTTGAGTTGAATTCATTAATACACCAAATGTGTACATACGATTGCAAGTCTGAGAGCTCATAAATAGACTTTTTTGGGCTATTTGCACAAATACTTTTATGGGAGGGAAGAAGAAATGGGCCAATATGCAGCTTTAAAAGCTGGAAATTGTCTTCTAGGGCTTCCCCACCTCTATCACATTCCTTCCTTTTTTCATGCTGAATGATCTGTTGCTTTCCGGCATAGATTGTGACTTGAACTGTAAAATTAAGCAAATCTATAGAAGAAATTTCTCCAGTTCTGTCTTCACTTCACATAGTTCTAAAAATTTTTTCGACTCTCTTTATGTAAATTTCCCTAAATTAACTTACTTTAGAATCTAAGCCAGTATATTCTTCACTTAAAGGAAATCTGAAAGGAAGCTAAGATTTCCCATGTAGAGAATTTCTGGGGTTGTAATCTAAACATCATGGCCTCTCTTTTTATCACTGCATTTTGACAGGCAGGAATGTAAAGAACAAGTTGATAAATATCAACATGCCAGCTTCAAAAAGTTTGCAACAGAGAAAGCAGCCTGGGCTTTTATAAATGAAGAGTCAACAGAATCATCCATTTCTTCAACAGGTAAACTCTTTAGAAAAAATTGTCACATAGCAGAAATATAGAAATAGCTTTCTGATAATTAATGAGAGTGTGCTAGATGTAATGAAAAGTAACTAGGATGAGCTGTGTATTCAAATGAAATTCAGAACTCCAGTGAGCTGGTTGCATCTCCAGAAAATAATTTCAACTGTATTTACTTCCAGATGTAGGTATGCTGGCTGTTATTTTAATTCAAATCAATCGTTACTGCTGTCATTAATCAATCTTAAAATTATCTTGCTTTTTAAAGTAGAATTGATGGGCAGGATTTTAATACTGTAGTAAAAATAAAAAGTTATAGTTGAACAAATAAGGCAAGGCAAGGATTTTTAAAATCATGCCATGCTTTCCTGTAGATAAAGTGGTCTGAAAAATGTAATGTTACAATGATAATTTTCCTCTGCTTAATGAGGAATACAAGTGCTTGCATTCAGATAAATTACTTGTATCTTTTGGGACCTGGGCAAAGGGGGATGCATTGTAGGCACTATGAAGTTGATTGATTGATTTAATTTGATCTATATAGCCACCCATCTTAGTACATGACTCTGAGTGGCTCACAACATTAAAACAGATAAAAATATATGCAAATACAAAATAAACAAGAAAAACACACAGCAGCTGGAGAAGTTAGGATAATGTAGACAAGTATGGAGATGGCTTTGAAGAAGAACAGCTGTTGTGTAAGCATCAGCTTATGTCAGATGGGAGGATGAGATGGAGGGAAAAAAATTAAAATTGACCTACATTTATTGTCTTTGGTATAAGGAGAGAGAGAGAGAATCTCTGTCAGGCTTTAAAGATTCTCTTATTGCACCATATACCAATAAAGCTCTAGTAGTTTATGTGCTGTTTATTTCCTAAGGTGGTCTACCTCAAAGGGCTGACAATATGCCCATTGAACCATGGCATTTTTTGAGAAAACAAGTAATCAGGCAGCAAGTCTGACAAATCTGTATTTATAAAAGCCTAAGGTTTGAGATTTTTTATTTAATAGAGAAGGTTCTTCTTCTATCTCAGACACCAAAGACAGAGCCAATAAGAAAGGGATAATTCTACCTCTTCTAGACTTGCCTTCATATGTGTCAAGTGTGGGCAACATTTCCCATTACTCTAAAATCTGGACCTTTTCTAATGAAGTTTATTTTATGGTTGTTATTAGTAATGTGCAAGATCTGAACACCATAAAGAAGCTGAGAAATAACCTTAGCAAGAAAGATCTTGCAATCACCTACTCAGCAGCCTTTCCTAAGAAGATTGGATGAAAATGGATGGGTGCTGGATTCTGCTAGGTCAAGCAGTAGTTTCTTGAGGAGAGGCTGGACCACTACCTCCCTCAGAGCTGGTAGAACCACCCCCTCTCTCAGAGATGTGTTCACTGCTGTATGGACCCAACCACATGTCATCTTTGTGGGGCTTGTCCAACCAAGAGGCATGGACCTAAAATGCAAGTGGTCACATAGTCCCAAGGACTGTATCTACTCCTTCAGGACTAACAGGCTCACATTCTTCCCAGATAACAGGGCTAGACCATGCCTTAGTCATCTCCATGGGACCTACATAGCTGGCATCCATTTCAGAGTGATTCTGAGCGACTTTATACAACAGATGTGTAAAATAGTCCTCATAATGGCGTTGCAGATACTTCCTTAGTCCCTCCTTACCCAGGATGACTGAGTCAATAAGACCACTGGCTGGTAATCTGTTGATGCAGTAAGAGTGGATTACTATGAGGTAATCCTTAACAAAGCCTCTTTCTCTTTCTCGGTCAGACTTGCTCTTTGTCTTCCACAAACAGCACTCTTGGCATCTCTACCACCATTTCATCTCTCAAAGCTCCTCCAAAAACCAAGGGGCTCTCCAGGCTCCACAAGCAGCAAGAATCATTTAATCTTATTTAATTAATCTTTAAAGGCATCCATGCTTTTTAGCCTTCCATCATCATTGGCATCTCCAACCATTCGTACAGTATTTTCTGTTGCTTAGCAGATGTAAAACACACAGAAGCATGTTCTTGGGTAATGAATAAAATTCCTCCTCTTTCTACCAGACTAATGCAATAGTATAAATGTGGCACCAAAACTAAGTAGATTAAGTATTGTTCTAGTGATGGAGTTGCTTGCACTGTGTACTATACTATCTTCTGATATTAGTGTTCAAACCATTGTTGGTAGTCAAATCCTATCTTTTAGTTAGAAGTTAGATATGCAAAAAACCACATATTTCTCCTATTAGATATGAAGACTATCTCTGTTATCCTTTACCTTTTGATTAATGAATGGATAAAGAGAAAGGATTATCTCTTACTATTGTACATGTGAATTATTTTTCTTAAAGTTATTCTATATTTTAAATGATTTTTTTTTTAGATTTGTAAATTTGATGAGGCTTGCACAGACATTAAACAAGAAAAGTTTCATGCGAAAAGAGTTTTGGATCTGTGAGTTAAACTGGTTAAAATGTTTGTGTGAGGAACTCCAGTGAGATTCTTGGACATGAGCGTTACACTTTCAATTTGATATTTGTATAACTTTGTTTTTTCTCTAAGGCCTTGGTGATACACCTGAAAAGCAGAAAAGTAATAGCCATTGGAGTAACCAGGCTACATCTGAATCAAATTATACAAGATCATACAAAAGACCATATGAAGAGCTTTCAGAGAACAAGCTTACAAATAAGCGTGTAAAATATACAGAAGTCCCTTATACTCCTTCAGAAAATAAGAATGAATTCTTATATATAGGTAACTCCTCTCTTTCTGCAAATTATTATAGTGCCTTTGAATCTGTTTTATATGATTTTTCTCTTGGTGAAAGAACTTTATGTCCTTCCTTTTACAGCAGTTTGGTTCTGGTGTATTGCTTCTATGCCAAATAACTATAAGAGGTGCAAAAATTTGGGGTTCAAATGCTGCAAGTGCTATAAGTATCTAAAATGGATACGGTGGAAGATGGAAGAAACAAAGCTAGCAAAGGATCAAAACAAGCAAATAAGGGGCATCATTTCCTTAACCATGACTGTTGGGAATGGGAGCAAAATGAAAGGCTTTGGGGGGAAAATAGGCTTTGAAAACGGATTTAAGGAGAAGAAATTTCATCCAATTATGAATTTACACATTGATTCTTTTCCAACAGTGGAGTGAAGTTATCCAAAGCTGGATTGTGCCTTTCTTCTGCTCTAGCAGGCATGACAAAAGCCATAGGGGAGAGGAGTCCTCTGAGCTACTTTTCCAGTACTGCCTGCTCTATTCACAGGTTGCTTAGACATTCCTACTTTCCATTTCCCTTCTTGCCTAGTACTGTATGGTCTCTGAGGGATCGGACAAGACAGCACCAATACTGGAGTCTTCAGACAAGCATTCCAGAGGCTGGGATCACCATCCTTGGGGCTCTGTCATTCACTCAAGCTATTTTTGCAGGAGATCTGACCATCTACCTACAGGTGAAACTCGAAAAATTAGAATATCGTGCAAATGTTCGTTTATGTCAGTATGGCAACTCAAAAGGTGAAACCAATATATGAGATAGACGCATTACATGCAAAGCGAGATATGTTAAGCCTTACTTTGGTATAATTGTGATGATTATGGCGTACAGCTTATGAAAACCCCAAATTCAGAATCTCAGAAAATTAGAATATTACATGACATCTATAACACAAGGATTGGGAATAGAACAATATCGGACCTCTGCAAAGTATAAGCATGCATATGTACTCAGTACTTGGTTTGGGCCCCTTTTGCAGCAATGACTGCCGCAATGCGGTGTGGCATGGATGCTATCAGCCTGTGGCACTGCTGAGGTGTTATGGAAGACCAGGATGCTTCAATAGCGGCCTTCAGCTCCACTGCATTGTTCGGTCTCATGTCCCTCATCTTTCTCTTGGCAATGCCCCATAGATTCTCTATGGGGTTCAGGTCAGGCGAGTTTGCTGGCCAATCAAGCACAGTAATCCCATGGTCATTGAACCAGGTTTTGGTACTTTTGGCAGTGTGGGCAGGTGCCAAGTCCTGCTGGAAAATGAAGTCAGCATCCCCATAAAGCTCGTCTGCGGAAGGAAGCATGAAGTGCTCCAAAATCTCCTGGTAGACGGCTGCATTGACCCTGGACTTAATGAAGCACAGTGGACCAACACCAGCAGATGACATGGCTCCCCAAATCAACACAGACTGTGGAAACTTCACACTGGACTTCAAGCATCGTGCATTGTGTGCCCCTCTATTCTTCCTCTAGACTCTGGGTCCTTGGTTCCCAAATGAGATGCAAAAGTTGCTCTCATCAGAAAAGAGGACTTTGGACCACTGGGCAACAGACCAGTTCTTTTTTTCTGTAGCCCAGGTAAGACGCTTCTGACGTCGTTTGTTGTTCAGGAGCGGCTTGACAAGAGGAATACAACATTTGAAGCCCATGTCCAGGATCCGTCTGTGTGTGGTGGCTCTTGATGCACTAACTCCAGCCTCAGTCCACTCCTTGTGAAAGTCCCCAACACTTTTGAATGGCCTTTTCCTGACAATCCTCTCCAGGCTGCAGTCATCCCTGCTGCTTGTGCACCTTCTTCTACCACACTTTTCCCTTCCACATAACCTATTGAGGTGCTTTGATACAGCACTTTGGGAACATCCAACTTCTTTTGCAATTACCTTTTGGGGCTTTCCCTCCTTATGGAGGGTGTCAATGATGATTTTCTGCACAACTGTCAGGTCAGCAGTCTTTCCCATGACTATGATTCCTACTGAACCAGCCTGAGAGGCCATTTAAAGGCTCAGGAACCCTTTGCAGGTGTTATGGATTCATTAGCTGATTATAGTGGGACACTTTGAGCCTAGAATATTGAACCTTTTCACACTATTCTAATTTTCTGAGATTGTGAATTTGGGGTTTTCATAAGCTGTACGCCATAGACATCACAATTATACCAAAGTAAGGCTTGACATATCTCACTTTGCATGTAATGCGTCTATCTCATATATTGGTTTCACCTTTTGAGTTGCCTTACTAACATAAATGAACATTTGCACGATATTCTAATTTTTCGAGTTTCACCTGTAGGTGCTTCTCCCTTTATAAAGCCCCAGATTCATCTTACATCTGTGGAAGGCCTGAATTGACAGATGTCTGCCATGTGATGCCATTCTGTGTGTCATATCAGGCATGCTTGTGGGAAGCTGAGGATAAGAGTGAATGGTCCCATGGAATGAAGAGCTGCTGATTCCTCCTCCATTAGAGATGGGGTTGATCCTCCTAACACATGGAGTTTTGCCACTGGGTTTAGGCAAATAATAATTCTTCTCTCCATATGGTCCCCTCACTTCTTCCTCTCCCCTGGTTCCTTAGCATGCTTGCCAGACCATAACCTAATATGTTTTCACCACATATGTGATCTTACCAGGGATCAGTAGTTTTCACTGACTTTGCTACCTCCATCATTCATAGATTTCACTCCTGAAATCTTCATGTGGCTTTTAAGGCATTGGTTACTACTCCAATGGCTTTATAAAGTGTTCCTTAGGTTTCTGTCCTGCAAAGTAGCTTTCTTATTGCTTCAATCTGATATGTTCTGGAACTAGTGACTCTATCAGTTTGCAGTAAGCAATTTGTTTTTTCTGAATTCTGTGAGAATTTAAACTAATCCAACATTTATGTCTGAAACCAATGTTTCATCAGTTGCAGTTGTGGCTTCCTTTACTTGCCCTCATCTGGTGTAGGAGACTAGAGAAAGACTGGCGTAAGCTATACAAAAACTTTTGGCATTCATATTAACTATAAACAACATCTACACACTATTCAAAAGAGACAATAAAAAGGAAAACAAAAGACCAGAACATCTCCTCACCAGCAATCATCACCCAGATAAGCAGAGATTAACACCAAGATTATCACCAAATGTACAATCAAGCAGTAAACAATACCCTAATTAAGGAACTACCAGAGGGGGAAAAAATAAAACCCACACTCCCACCAACACTGGCAGGGCATGCCACTATATATAAACAGCAAGCCCCATTCCATTCTAGCTCTGAAGATGTTACCTAGCCTGGTAATGAAATGTTTGCAAGAAAACCAAGCTCAGAGAACCCCAAGGACTCCATTTCAAATTTACTGCTGGGGTACAGAGTGTCTACTATAACCATCTTGGAATCGATCCAGCCTCCAGAGCTTGCTGTGAATGTCAACCTGCTGCTCTTCCAGCAAGAATCATGGTCCATTCCACTAGAGTGCAGCCATTACTAACAGTGTTCCTCTTTTAGATACTTGTAATCATGTAATCACCTAGCTGTATGATCCATTTTCTCTTCCTTTTACATTGCAAATCTTGGCTAATGTTATCTTAAGGAAGGTTTTTCAATTTACACCACAGGGTGCTGTGCTGGGTGTAAGTTCCTACTTGATTGAAACCACCCTGTTTAGTCCCAGCTGCAGACACCATCCTCCACTGTTTGAAATTGGAACCACGGAGATCCTTTTCCTACTGTGGATGGAGGGTTACTCAGTGTTCCCTTGATGAGATTTTCTCTGAACATGGAGATCTTGCTTTTTTCTGGTCTTGGAGCTCTCATTTTAATTGTTGTTCCCATCCTTCTATAAGGATAGCAAGGAATATTTGATCTTGCTTGCTGCAGGAAGGAGAACCCAGCTTTAGATACCTTCCTCCAGTGTATAAAAGAATATTTCTGGTAATTCCAGTGTGTCTATTCCCCCAGAATTATTTGTTCAGTGTTGGCAATTTATTAACTACAGTTTTCAATTTTGAGTTCCATTATATAGTTTGCTTAGATAATACAAAAGTTATACAGTTTTGCTAAAAATTGCTAAATATTGTATATCATATTCCAAAGTAGATTTATTATCTGTATTTAAATGCAGTTTCTAGAAACAACAGTCTATTTAAATTGTTTAGGAAATTTGACATTACATTCTGTTCTAATGCAAATTTGCTTTTATAGGAGATTACACAGTTGTTTATACAGATGGATGTTGTTCAGGTAATGGACGCCATAAAGCACGTGCTGGAACAGGTGTATATTGGGGACCTGGTCATCCTCTGTAAGTCAGCTGTTTTTCTTTATATCTGCTAGGAGAGATTTTGGCAGGCATCATGTGTGATCTTCACTATAGCTTTACAAATATATCATGCATAATGAACTCTGAAGAGGAGTGGATATAATGTTCACATAGGGAGGCTGAGAGGATGTTTGGACAACCTTTTAAATAGCATTTGATTCATGACTGGTCACTACGAAACTTTGAGCCAAATTGGCAATGCAGTTTTCAGAGGGAAGGAGCAAATCAAATAAAACCTGTCCAAAGCAGGTCATGGCCCCACCCGCTCTTGAAGTGCAAACATTACCATGCCATGCAAAGCATAATGTACTCCTCAAACCAACAGAAGTTCTGCATCTTACCAGCTGCCATTCATTTAACTATTGGCTACAGACCATGCCATATATGCAACCATTTTATCTATGCCCAAGTTATTAGTATGTAAGACAGGTGAGTTTAGCTGGTCCTTGTTTAATGAACACTTGTTCAGTGACAGCTTGAAGTTACAACAGTGCTGAATGAGGGGACTTACGACCGGTCCTTGAAGTTGCAGCCATCATAGCACCCCTGCAGTCACGTGATCGCAATTTGGGTACTTGGCAACCAGCCCACATTTATGATGGTTGCAGCATCCTGCGGTCATGTAGTCACCATTTGTGACCTTCCCTGCTTCCCACAAGCAGAGTCAGTGGGGAAGCCAGCAGGAGGTTGCAAGTCATGGTCACATGACATCTCGCTTAATGACTGCATGTGATTCACTTAACGATGGCAACAGAACTGCCATTGTAAGTTGGCATGGTCATGTGGTTTTTCGATTTATGGTCACTTGGCAATGGAGCTGCCAGTCCTAATTACTGTTGTTAAGTGAGGACTATGTGTATCGAAGTGTATTGAAGGAATTCTATACTTTAGTCTAAGGTACCTTTTATATTGTACCTAGTTTTGTATGGAATCACATTTTGACTTAATGCTGTTTTCAGTAATTTTACTGTATGTTGTCCTCCACAGAAATAATAGTGAAAGACTTGATGGACGGCAAACAAATCAAAGGGCTGAAATACATGTAAGCAGTGACTGAATTAATGTGAAACTTGTGCAACAAGGCCATGTTCAATTTATTTAATTTTGCTAGGAATGTAGTCTGATATTTGTTCATCTACAAGGAATTGATCAGCACTACTATAAAATGGAAAGCTTCGCTATTCATGTCCGCCATACCAGTAGTCCTCACTTAACGACCACTCATTCAGTGACTGAAGTTATGATGGTGCTGAACGAGTGGTACTTATAACTGGTCCTCACACTTAACCATTGTTGCAGTGTCCCCATGGTCATGTGATCAAAATTCTGGCACTTGGCAACCAGCCCACATTTCCGACCGTCGCAGCATCCCGCTGACACGATTACCATTTGTGACCTTCTCTGCCAGCCTCTGACAAGCAAAGTTAACGGGGAAGCTGGCAGGAAGTCACAAAATATGATAATGTGAAGTCCTTGCTTAGTGACCCACGCAGTCTTCGCTTAACAACTGCTGTGAAAATGCCATCTTAAGTCGTCGCAGTCACATAGGGTCCTCACTTAATGATCGCGTTGCTCAGCAATGAAGTTTCCAGTCCCAATTAGGTTCGTTAAGTGAAGACTACCTGTATATTATTGGAGCATTTCCTGCCAGGCTTCAGTATTTTGCTTTTATGCCAATCTGGAGTGTATAGTGCCATTTCAACTCCAAGGGATCTGAATGATGCAGATAATCTTGATCCGTTTTATTCTGGTTTTGGGCAGTTTTTGCCAAGAACTAAAAGTTAACATGAATATGTTCCTCTTGGCTTTAGAGTGCTTGTTAGCTTTCAGTACCATTGATTGTGGCATATTTCTGAGCTATCTGGGTAGGATGCAAGTTGGAGTTACTTGTTTACAGTGGCTGTGGTCTTTCTGGATTGGTAATGCTGGGGAAGGATTCTTATTTGTTCAATGAGTGTTGTCTTGTGGATCCTGTCCTCAGGATCCTGTCTTATTCTCAGACTTGTATCTAATATTGCTGGATAAAATTATTCATAGGGTTTTGCAGTGTGATGCAGTTTTTATGGAAGTTACCCAACTCTTACCCTTTGCACTGACTGGCAGTTTTTCAAATATTGTAGTGGTGTCTGATGTGGTAGTAATGGATTTAATGGGGCCAAACAAGTTAAACTGTGTTTTTTACTGGATAGTGGTGCTTTTCATTAGTCCAAAGGCAGACAGAAGATTGTATTCAGTCTTTCACTGAGTGGGTTTATTCTAGAAACTCCAGCTCATAGTCTTGGTATACTTCTTAAACCTTCACTCCTTTATTTAATATCCATGAGAGGTTCCCAAGAAAGAAGAGCTTTATTAAGGTAAATATTTACAGGAGTAAACACGCAAGGCTCCCTGGGACAGACACCAGTATGTATGTATGCAATGTTCTGCCATGGCATGTCTATACCAGAGGGCGGGTTTGTAAAGCTTTTATACCTAACACACTGAGCATTCATTGATCATGGTACCAAACAGACTGTCAATTAAAAATGTGTGAGAAACTAGCTTATCAGCTTGTGAAAAGCCTTTCCTGTGAACTCCTCAGTATCTCTGCATCTGGCATGACTCCCCAGGTATATTCCCAGGCCATGCTATGCTCTACATCTACTATTTATACTAAAAGTTCAATATGGTGTTAGCTTGGTTCAGGGTATATGCTAGTGTGACGGTGAAGTTGTCTTTGGAGATATCAGAGCTGGCCATGAGGAAGAGTGACATATTGGATTATTGAAATATTTTCAGTTGGCAGCTGCCATTGAAAAGTACCCAACAATTTCAGCTGGTCCAGAATGTCATGCCCAGGCTGTTGGCTGGGCCTCAGTGCCAGAGAGCACAAGCTATCTTTGTAAGCAAAATTCAGAGGGCTGGTTTTCTCCTATAAAATCAAATGCAACATGGGATTGGGCTGTTTGAAACACCACATCCCAGGCTTTAATGGTCCTGGGAATCATCCTTCAGCCCTGCCATCATGAGAGGTAAGATAGGTAAAAACATGAGAAAGGACATTTTCAATGGCTGCTCCCAGGCTTTAGGGTTTCCTGCCCAGGGAGGTCTCACGGATCCTGTCGCTTACAATTGTGCAGTGCTTCAGAGTCAAAGGAAAAAAAGGTATGGATATGCAACTATAGCACTTGTCTACAACCCCTTCAGTCAGCAGCATCTTTTCCCGGGATCACATAGCTGCCTTTCGCAGCTGCTGCACAATTCCTAAAACAAGATGCAGATCATTTAAGAGAGTTACAAACAGGTGCTTCAAGGCCCCTTTTTGCTTCATATCCAAAATACTACCTTTGCTTTTCGACAAGCATTCAAAAAACGTTTTTATTCAGGCAGGCCCTGGGATGGGAATTTTGCCTCAGGAGTTTTCATGTTTCAGGTACGATCTGTTCCACTGATGTGTTTATTGTCACTGAAATAAAACTACAGTATCTTGAACTGAGAGGAATTGTGATAGTCACATGAACATTCATTTCACCCATCTACAGCAAGAAAATTCATGGCTAGTCACCCAGGATGATGTGTAAGCCAATGAAATATTCATAAGTAAACTCAGTAGTTGTCATGGTAAATAGTCAGACATGGTTTACATCCTTCAAAGGGAACTTGCACATATCTGTAGATGAAGTGTCCTGTACTGCAATTGAATGGCAGCGATGTTGTGTGTTACAGTCCTAAAACTAAATACTTGCTCAGCTTTCTCACTCCTGAAGTATGTTCTCTAAATTTCTCTTCAGGCAGCTTGCAAAGCAATAGAACAAGCAAAGAGTCAAAATATCACAAAACTGGCGATCTATACTGACAGCAAATTCACCATTAATGGTAAGCATTTCAGTTGCTGAGTAGTAGTTGCAAGGTGAAATAGCCTTCTTTAATGATTACAGATTGCAGAAGGCATACATTGTCTTACCGAACATGGTTGACATACATTAAACCCATTTTTTCTGCAACTAAGAATGTGAGATTATTTTTTCCCCTTTGCTTTTATTTATTTATTTTTTTTAAAGGGCATCAACAGACCTGGAGAGAAAGAATATATAATATTCTTGCAAGGATCTGGGGTCTGAAATGCTATGGTTGATTGCCCTGATGAAATTTTCTGTCTGATGTCATACTTGATGAGAGGGAGAGCACTTGCTGTGTGCCTTTCTACATTTGGACAAAGATGATGGCATATGTGCAAAACTACTGAAATCCCTTGTATAGCATGTTCCAATGACCTGCACCGCTTGCTCAAGCAGACCCATGGCCTCCGTTACATGTATTTAAAACGTACAGCTCTTCTTCCTGCACAAAAGAAGTCGGCAAAGTGAGATGGCAGATTCTAGTAAAATTTATGAAACATATTTTATAGTTTTGCAAGAATCCACTATTCCCAGGACATTTAATGTGGTGCCTGTAAGCAAGTACATGGCTCTGCTTCTAAACACAGCATTAAATCTTTACCTTCCAGAGTAGAATTGATCAGTCTTTGCATAGTGTAACCAGAGAGCTGGTTCATAAGCAGAAAGCAAAGACATATCATCAATATATTTCCATCATAAAAGAGTCATAGTTTTTAGCTACTTCCCATGGTTTAGTTCTTCATGTAATGTTAAATACCAATTTTTGGTATATAAATAAAAACCATATCCACCTCTTTAAACTGTATGGCTCTATCCAAAACTATATTAACAGATTTCTGAATATTATACCAAAATGGAACAGTAGTGGAGCAAGCCCATATCATATGAGTAAGTGTCCCCTTCATTTTATTACAGTATTTCTAGCACAGTGAATTTGACAGACAATTGTTTTTAAACATTCTTTGAGGTGTCAAATAAATATGAAAAAATCCTTTGTTGAATTATCTTAACATTGTTAGAAACATTTATTATTGCTTAAAAACTATTAACCACTTATTTATTAATATAGGTAGTGTAACTCTTTTGTCTGGAATTCTTCCAAATAACTAATTTTACAATAATCGTCAATGGTGTGTAAAAAAAAATAACATATTTGGACTCATTCAAAGCATAATTCAGTGCTGTTTATAATTTAGGAGTCAGGTGCTGCTAATGCATTTAGTCCAAATTGTGAAATCAAGAGGTTTTGATTGAATATACTGCCATTTTGCAATTTTAAACAACCCAAATTCCTTTTGCAATAGCTCAAATTATTCAAGAACTTGATTGACAATTAGCTATTCTATTAGCTAATTAATATTAATGCTTTTATTAGTCCATGAATTCAAGAGAGAGATAAATTGATCTGCAGTTTCCAGGCTGGAGTTATGCCTAAATTTAAGCTGCTGCTGCTGCTGCTGCTGCTGCTGCTGCTGCTGCTGCTGCTGCTGCTGCTGCTGCTGCTGCTGCTTCTTCTTCTTCTTCTTCTTCTTCTTCTTCTTCTTCTTCTTCTTCTTCTTCTTCTTCTTCTTCTTCTTCTTCTTCTTCTTCTTCTTCTTATTATTATTATTATTATTATTATTATTATTATTAATTTGACTTGTCCCCGCCCATCTCCCCACAAGGGGGGACTCTGGGTGGCTTACAACAAACTAAAATCAGCAATACATAATTAAAAGATTATAAAACCAAAGTTACAAAGAGAAAGATAAAAAGGCTAAAAAATCCAAGAAGCCAATAGAGGCCACACCAGGCTGCTAAGGGGCCAGCCAACCCCATTTTTGATATCCTCCTTCCCCGCCCCAGGCCAGATGGCAGAGCCAGGTCTTCAAATCCCTCTGAAAGGCCTGGAGTGAGGGGGCCTGTCTCACCCCTGGGGGCAAGATGTTTCAAAGGGAGGGGGCTACAGCAGAGAAGGCCCACCTTCTGGATCCCGCTAATCCAAGTTCTTTTACTGCGGGGATCCGGAGCATGCCTTCTCTGTGAGATCGGGTGGGACAGGTTGAAATCGTGGGGGCAAGGCAGTCCTTCAGGTAACCTGGCCCCATGCCATGTAGGGCTTTAAAGGTGATAACCAACACCTTGAATTGGACCTGGAAGCAAACTGGTACCCAATGCAGCTCACGGAGCAAAGGTGTTATATAGGTCCTTCTTCGGGCCCCAAAAATCGCGTGGCCGCATTCTGGACCAGCTGAAGCTTCCGGATACTCTTCAAGGGTAGCCCCATGTAGAGCGCATTGCAGTAGTCTATCTGGGAGATAACAAGGGCATGAGTGACTGTTCGCAGGGCATCCCAATCTAGGAAAGGGCATAACTGGTGCACAACCCGAAGTTGTGCAAAAGCCCTCCTGGCCACGGCTGCCACCTGCTCTTCGAGCAGGAGCCGTGAGTCCAGGAGGACCCCCAAATTACGCACTGGCTCTGTCTGGGGCAGTGCTATCCCATCCAAGACCAACGATGACAACGTCCCGGATACAGAGGAGCCATTAACCCACAGCCACTCCGTCTTGCCAGGGTTCAGCTGGAGCCTGTTGTTCCCCATCCAGACCCTCACAGCCTCCAGGCACTGCGAGAGGGCGGTCATGGCATCACTTGCCTCACCAAGGATGGAGATATATAGTTGAGTATCATCAGCATACTGATGATACCTCATCCCATGATGACGGATGATCTCGCCCAGCGGTTTCATATAGATGTTGAAAAGGAGCGGAGAGAGAACCAAACCCTGCGGCACCCCACAATGGAGGGACCGAGGATGGGACCTCTCGCTCCCTATCACCACCGATTGGGATCGGCCCTGGAGAAAGGAGGTGAACCAGCACAAAACTGTGCCTCCCACCCCCATATCCCTGAGCCGTCCCAATAGGATACTGTGGTCGACGGTATCGAACGCTGCTGAGACATCAAGGAGAGCAAGGATGGTCGCACTTCCACCATCCCGCTCCCGCCAGAGATCATCCATAAGTGCAACCAATGCCGTTTCCGTTCCATAGCCGGGCCTGAAACCTGACTGATAAGGGTCCAGATAATCTGTTTCCTCCAGGACCCTTTGGAGCTGCGAAGCCACCACTTTCTCAACCACCTTCCCCAAGAAGGGGAGGTGGGAGACTGGACGAAAGTTGTCCAGTACAGTAGGATCCAGGGAGGGCTTCTTGAGGAGGGGGTGCACCAACGCCTCTTTAAAGGGCGCTGGAAACACTCCCTCCTGCAAGGATGCATTAACCATCACCTGGATCCAACCACATGTCACCTCCCGAGCTGCTTCCACCAGCCAGGAGGGGCATGGGTCCAGATGACAAGTGGTGGTCCTCGCAGTCCGGAGGATCCTGTCCACTTCCTCAGGAACCACAGGATCAAACCGTTCCCAGCTAACTAGGCAAGAACGATCCCCTGGTATCTCCCCAGATCCTGCCCCACGCTCGGAGTCCAACTTGGAATGAATCTGAGTGATTTTATCCTGCAGGTGCTCTGCAAATTCCTCCGTGCGGCCCTGCAAATGAACCACCACATCCCCCTTATCAAGGAGGGACCTGGTGATCCCAAACAGGACTGCCGGGCAGCACTCTGCAGACGCAATAAGGGCGGAGAAGTATTGACGCTTCACCGCCCTTATCGCCACGATGTAGGCCTTAATAGCGGCTCTAACATGTGTTCGGTCGGATTCAGTCCATGTCTTCCTCCAGCAGCGCTCTAGACATCTCTTAACCCTCTTCAGCACCCTCAACTCCTCCTTAAACTACGGGGAGTGTCAGGGCCAACGTGGCAAGAGAGGCCGCAAAGGTGCAATCTTGTCCAAGGCCCTGGCCGCTTCTCTATTCCAAGCAGCAGCCAGGGCCTCCGCTGGACCGTGCAGCAGGTCCACGGGAATATCCCCCAGCTCCCTCTGAAACCCTGACGGGTCCATCAGGCGCCGGGGGTGGACCAATCGCATGGGTCCTGCCTCCCTGCGGAGGGGGGTGGCATAGGAGAAACTCAAGGTCACCAGGACGTGATCTGACCATGACAGTGGGGAAAGCTGTACATCTCCCCTCAGATCACTTTGCCATTGCTCAGACAAGAAAACTAAATCCGGCATGTGGCCACTATCTTGGGTTGGGTCCCGCACGATTTGAGACAGGCCCATGGCTGCCATGGTAGCCATGAACTCCTGAGCTGCCTCCGAGGACCGTCCCAGGGATGGCAGGTTGAAGTCCCCCAGAACCATAAGTCTGGGGAACTCCACCGCTAGCCCTGAGATGGCCTCCAGCAGCTCAGGCAGGGAGGCTGCCACGCAGCAAGGAGGCTGGTATTGTGTGAATAAAGGTAAAAATCATATTTCTATCCTAACAGCTTTTCATGGACTTCTCCAACAGCTTCTGGTTCTTCTTAACCACGATTTAAGCTTGACTTGAGGGAGTTTTTATCTTTTTTACTTTTCTCTTCAACTGTATACATTTGTTTGCTGTTTCCTAAAGATATGCTTTGGATTATCAGGTAATATCTTTAAATACTATTTGCATTTTGTGTTTCCATGTAATTAAAACTAGCAAATGTTCTTTGTCAGGGGATATGTTGTTGACAGTAGAATTGGGACAAAGGGAGGCTATAGCTATTATTCCTCCTCCCTCTCTCTCTCCTTACTCCCCCCCACTACCATCCCGCATGAGATTTGCCAGCCATTATTACCTGTCAGGATTTATCATCTTTCAATTTGCCTTCATTTGGTCCTAGTCTATTGTCTGACATTCAGTAGCATATTGAAATTGCTCCAGGTTATCACTGGAGCCCCAGAAAAGTGATGAAAATTTAGCTAAGAGTAACTAAGTAAATCAATAAATTGCTTAAGCTTTTGGAAGCAAAGGCTGGTAATGGGTTGATAAAGGAATTTGTCTGAATAAACTTTTATTTGGGGTCAGGATTGAATAATTGCAAAGAGATGATCACCTGTCAGATTTGGCATTTGCAACTTTGTTCACTCTGTTCTGACTGGCAAAATCAAATCACCTCAAACTAAATGATAGAAGATCACAGATCAAGTAGAATATATATGATTTGTCTGGATTGCAATTACAAACTGGCTTGAGCCAATATTCAGAACAACTTTGGTTTATCAAACTGTTAGCCTGTTGGGTCAGCTCAGTTACATGGGATTGTTTCAGATGGAGAGGCAGAGGAGAATTTCAGCAGATGTCCCAAAAGTTCTGAGACAGTCATCCAAGTTACAGTCTTACAGTAGCAATCACTCTTTTTTTATAGGTATGACAAACTGGATCCCAAACTGGAAGAATAATGGTTGGAAAACCAGAACAGGAAAAGAAGTAAGAAACAAAGAAGATTTTGAAAGGCTTGCTAAGCTTTCAGAAGGCATGGACATCCAGTGGGTAAGTAATGTTCCTCTAAAAACTGACTGAAGTTTTAAATAAATTCACAGAATACTGATAAAAGCACCAATCTTTAACAGACGTAGCTATGATGAATAGCAACATGTAAAATGGATTATGTCAACCCAAAGGAAAGAGATTTATTTGAAATCTGCGGCTGGGTTCATGCACTGTACCAAGCTATATAGTATGTTCTTTTTGACCCTCTGATATGAATGCTACATCATAAAGATTAGTGGAAGATAAGTGAATATTGCAGATAGTTATAGAACACACACATTGTTATATGTCTGGAGTAATTAATTTGGGCTCTTGTTATCAACAGATGCATGTTCCCGGTCATGCTGGCTTTCCTGGAAACGAAGCAGCTGATCGATTAGCAAAAGAAGGAGCTGGAAAATCATTATCTTAGCATTTTATAACCTAAATACTCCACATAAGAAGGAAGATTAAGATTATTTCAGGTTAATTTTTGTTGAGTCTCCATATGCTTTGAATAAAAGATGCAAAAATTTAGCTTAAACAGTGGAGAATGTAAATGCTTTTTATATATCCTATGTCTTGCCAGAGCATCTCCTCCATTTCTCAATCTGTGTCTGAGAGTTGAGTGTTTGCATCATATTAATTATGTAAAACAGCAAATTGGGAAGTGTTAAAAAAGTATATATGGAAAATATACTCTACTTGCTTGGACAACAATATGTTCTTGTTACCTTAAAGGTTTTTTTTTTTAATTTCAATCCTATTGTCTCTACAATACAATAGATAAAGGAAAGTACAAATCAAAATCAAAATTATTAGATCACAGTCACCTTACTCAACAAGGTGCAAACTCTATATGTAAGATCGGTATTCACGGTATATTCAGATGTTCACATTCTAAAGATTACTTTAGAGCTTGGTGTTTATTTATTTACAATAAATAAAATTATTATTGGTGCTGGCATACCTAACATATGATGTTAGCGCAATAAGCATTGTTTGTGTTTATTATTTTATTTGTTACATGTATATTCCACTGCTCATCAAGGAGTTTAAAGTGACTTAACATGGAAATCTCTACTTTACACCCCCACCCCCCAAAAATACCCTACTTGGTGAGATAAATTGGGGCTGACTGGCCTCCAATCATGCTATGAATTTCTATAACTGAGGATGGATTTGAACCTAGGTTCAGCCAGGTCCAAGTCCAGAATCTTAAAACACATTGGCTGTGTTTCTATAACTGATTTACTCTATTTATGTCCTGTTTTCCTCCAAAGTTCACACTATTCCCTTCATATTCTGACAAGATACAATATACATAGAAAGATAGAATCTATTCTTATAGTTATCAATTATTATAGCCTGTAGAATTTGAACATGTGTCTATTATGCCTTCTAAGCAGGTGGGATAGGTAGGACAAGATTTGGTGCTATAGTTGAGCCTGAAAATTAGAATGGTCACTTTTCAGCCATCACATCTCTTTTCAATGTAGTGTATGTTTTTAAGCTCTCTGAGATTCCTGATGACTTGCCTAGGGAGATTCAGATTTTGTACTTGTATGTATACAAGTACATATACATACATACTTGTATACAAACAGTATGCAGTATTCATTTCAAAATGTGTTTATTTCAGGACGAGAATGATCAATGTTAAGATGTTTCAGCCTATCACTGCATGAATGCATGTGCTTTTTTAAGCCATAGTCCATCTTTTGATTTAAGATACTATAGAGTTTTGTCTGGGATATGTTTGTGGCTTCAATAAGCCAACTTTTCTAAATTAAGTATGTATTGATTTCCCAGGATTGTAAAACAAGGTTGCTGTGCTCGGTATACTTGTACAAACAGATCTTCATATACAGTAGACTTTATGGCAATATAATATATAATTTCATCACAGAGCCATTTTAGCAGATTATACCTTTTAAAAAGAAGTTATAGACCCATAATGAGACAGATTTATCAAGATTTGATAGATTCCCTTGATTTTAATCTGGTTCTGAAAGAAGGAGTGCAAAAATACAAGATGAAATGCCATGTCCCTGTGATAGCAAACAGCCACTTCATTCTTAATAGTGTAGCGTGTTTCTCAAGGATCTGAGAAACTGATGAAGACACATTTTCTGAGTTCACTTAATTTCATAAAATAAATATAGAGTAAATGTTAGAAAATGAATTTAGAAACCTGTTATACATAGCTAATTGAGGAATAGGCAGATTTTATATGGAAGTAAGAGTAGGACTAGACTAGAAGTATATTGAAGTGGTATGCTCTCGTAAAATGCCTTGCAATTTGACTTTGATGGTGATCTGGTTCTCTTAAGATTATTAATGACCTCTCACAACTAGGCCTCTTTCATATCCCCTTCATCAATCAGAGAGTGTAGTTGTGTTGACAGGTCTCTCCTTGAACTTACAAGGCAAGTCATTTGCTGATCTCCCTGAGAAGTGATGGTGCAGAATTCACAACAGATGTTTTCATGCATGGCTGCCCTCCCTCCTAGACCCCTCCCCTTCTGCTGAGGATAGGGCTTGTTTTTCCAGGAGGAGGAGAAAGACATTGAAACTTAAGAGCAAGAGAAATGCAGTCATTAATGGAATAGTCTAAGTGGACTAGTTGTGATAGGTTGCAGGGATTATTTTCTTCAGGCAGTTTTGCAAAACAACACTTCTTTTTACTTAACTTGCCTAATACCTTTGTTTTTCTTAGGAACTGGGAAGGAAATGAGTACAGTATTAGCCTCTGTTCTTATTTCATCTAATTTCACACAAGCTTAATGTTGAGAAAAAAATCAGGTGTTTAATAGGTATTTCATAGTACTTACTTTGAAAACTTGAGCAAGACAACTTGGCAAGATGAGGGTGCAAGTAATGAGGAAGCAGATTAGGAGGCACATCCTTCTAGTTTCAGAAATGCTAACCCCAGTTCTATTTCCTTTTTTAATCTTAGGAATCTAGCTTTACTTACAGCAGATACATTATGTTTGTTTATTTATTCAAGTTATATAGCCGCCCATGTCATCTTCGTGACTCTGGGCAGCTTACAATTAAAACATAAACATTACTAAGAAAAAAATAAAACAATCATACAAACATAAAAAACAATTTAAACAATTTTAAAAAACCATACAGTACTGGAAAGCACAGTCATTCAAAAACAGTACAGGTAATCCTTGCTTAACGGCTGCCCTGTTTAGTGACTGTTCAAAGTTACGATGGCGCTGAAAAAGTAACTTTATGACCAGTCCTCACATGACCATCGCAGCGTCCCTGCAGTTATGTGATGGAAAATCAGGTGCTTTGCAACCAGCAGGCATTTATGACTGTTGCAGCATACCGTGGTGATGTGATCAGCATTTGCACACTTCACAGCAAGCTTCTGACAAGCAGAGTCAAGGGAGAAGCTGGCAGTAAAATCTCAAGATGCAGTCACATGTTGTCTTGCTTAACAACCACAGGGATTCGCTTAGCAACCACAACAAAATGAGGTTGTAAACATGTTGCAGTTATGTGATGTCTCACTTAATAACAGTGTCACTCAGCTACAGAGTTGCTGGTCCCAATTGTGTTATTAAGCGAGGACTACCAGTACAGCTAGTCCTCAACTTACGACCATTCATTCAGCCACTGTTCGAAATTATGATGGCACTGAATGAGGGGGACTTGTGACCAGTCTGCAAAGTTGCAGCCATCACAGCATTCCCACAGTTATGTGGTTACAATCCGGCACCCAGCTTGCCATTACAACATCACAGCAAGCCACAGTCACATGATCAACACTTGCAACCTTCCCTGCCAGCTTCCCACAAGCAAAGTCAATGGGGAAGCCAGCAGGGAAATAGCAAGTCACTCCCATAAGTTGCACCTGCTGCTTTTTCTCCCAAGGAGCCCCACTACAGAGTACTAGATCCCAGGGATCTCATACTCCTTTGCACCCCCACCCCTCCGCATGCTCCCCAGGACCTGCCCTCAGCCCTTGCCGGCCCACCCACACTCCCTAGAGCCTACCTCTTCATGCTTAACAATCGTGTGGTCCTGGGGTTTCAACAGCAACAGGGACTGCTGGGATTGCCATTGCTAAATGATGTGGTCACATGTAATGATATGCAAGAAAGACCTTGCAAAACAGGGTGAAGAGATACTGCCTGGGGAATGGTCAGATAAGAGGGCATAGCCCACAGCTGCCAAATGGATGGAGAAAGAGGCTCAGAAGGGACCCTCCTTAACTTCTCGGGCTGTAAAGGAGAGACGGCAGGAGATTTGTACTTTCAGATTTTTCAAGATTGATGTCAGCCTTCACAGGTAGACCAGGCAGGAAACATGACCAGATGAGCTAATTCTACTTTATTGTAAAACTACATGAATAGAATCTTGCAAATATCACAGAAATCAAAGTAGCTGTGCTTCTTTAAAATCTGGATCTTTTAAAAGCACTTGTAGCGTTATCATTTGTGGGCAGAATGTAATTAAATTTGCAACAATAAGTGTCCCTCCTATGGGAAATATCCTTGCAAAGTATCAGACATATACATAGAGGGAGTTGGTGCAAAGGAATGATAGTGCTTTTTTCTGAATGTAGTGAACCTTAGTACCCGGAATTGTAGAAATATCTGAACTTTCCTATAAAATAAATTACTTGCTGCTATGCCAGGTCAGCTAGCTAATTCAGCTGGAAAAATGCTCAGGCAATGACAATGAGATGATGCTTGGAGCAAATAGCACAACTAAGAATATCTTTCCACTTCCCCACCACTGTCCAAGAAATTATGTTTGAGGCAATCAATGGTGATATGATGGTGGCCTGATCCTAAGGGTCATTCTTATATGAGGATAGATTTCCCAGTGATTGAATCCAATGCTCCCTTCTTTTTCCACATTATTTTATGTAAACATCAACAGCTCTCCCCCCCCCCTTTTTTTTTGAGCATGGTTGCTTTAGTGTCATTTGTGGTATGCTGGAGTTCTAAAGAAAAGATCAAAACTAGAGTTTTATGGATAAGATACACTGATTCTGAATAGACCATATTAAGGTCTCTTTGCTTCACTCCAAGTAAATGAGGATTTCCCCCCTAAATTATACAATTTTAGATTTATAATACTTAATTAACCTAACTAGTACTTGAATTTTATGTTTATTTTATTATTAATTTAATAAAAATGCTTTACGTACCTCCATTCAAGCTCTGTAAATTCATTGCATAACTCCATACTTGACTGGTTATTGATGAAAATAAAAATGTTCTGTTTATATTTGTTGTGAATCGTCCATAGTTGTTTAAGATGGACGGCTATACAAATCTTTTAAATAAATAAAAAATAAAATATTTGGACTCACTTCCAACTCAACATGTTATGATCAGGATGGATGTATTAAAATGTCTATATAATTTAATGTTATATTTTAGTACAACTAAGGCTGCTTTAGTGTTTCAGATGAGACAGCATTCACTTTTTTAGCATATAAAAAATCTTCAGTTTTCTTTTTGCCAATAAAATAAAAACATATTTTAATGTATCACATGCATTCCATATCTCTGAAAAACTCATTAAATAGAGCCCTGGCAAGTGCTAAAAACAATGTGTATATTTACATTCCTAGGGGATAGGTTCAAAGATTGAAATTTTAAAAAAGTCTACAAGATTTTTGAGTGATTTCTTGTTTCCTTGCATGAGGAAAATATAAGCAGTTATAAAACACTGACATGGCCTATTTAACAACTAATGTTGACTGCCAATGATTGAAGGATGCAAGAAGTACTTAGTAAGAGAAGATGGTATCTTATGGGGTAAACCTAAGTTACTACAACAGGGATGAAATAAGCAGGAAATGCATATGGACATGCTTTTAGATTTACAACTTTTTACACATAGTCTGGACAAGACTAATCTAGTCATGTCCGTATTATAGCTAAGTTATTAATAGCTTGGATGCTAAATGTGCCTTCTGCAAATGGAAGAACAGATTTTTCGGATGACAAGTGATGGGAGGTTCTGTTGGAAAGAGAAAGTTCTGAATCCAAACTATATATTTAGTGTATCTAGATGTTTAAAAGATAATAACTACATGACAGATAGCTTGGGTTCTGTTTGCTGCTATTTTAACTCTAAAATAGTTCATTTAAATAAAGTTTAAATTGTTCAAAATGTTTTGGAGATGCTGCATTTTGTCCTATACTATAATTAGATAACAGTATTTCAAAGCTAGCTTAGCTAAACAAATTCCATATTGTTATTTTCCAGTTACCAAGAAAACCCTAAAACAGAGGCAGGGACATTTTGTCCTCTAGGTATAGCTGACCTACAACCCCTAGCAAGCCTGACCTGCATTGATAATGTTATGAAAAGCTGGGAAATGTAGTCCATCAATATCTGGAAGGCCAAGGTCCTTGCATTAAAAAATTAGGTTGCCAACTTGGTGTCCTTAAGGTATTGTGAACACAACTCCCCTGGTCCTTGCCATTGGCTATATTGGCTGAGGTTGATTTTTGGAGGGACACCAACTTGTCTGTCTCTGTTGTAATCCAGCATACAACTCACAGCACCTTGAAGCTAAACTACTGCAGTGTGCTATACACAGGGATGCTTTTGAATACTACTAGGAAAATGCAATTGGGCAAAATATGACAGACTGTTTTGCTGGTGGCTGAACCCCATTACAGCCATATAACACCATTTTTGTGGGCATTGCATTGACTTCTGATAGGGCTCTGGGTACAATTCAAAGTGCTGGTTTTAATCAATAAACCCCTTCATGGCCATTTAGGACTGTCTTCAAGCAGAACTGTCCCATGCAATGCACTTATCTCATAAAGGGATGCTAAAGGTCCCCTTCCTCAGTTGAGATGTGTGTTTTTCAATGGTAGCCTCTTCCATTTGGAATAGCCTCCTGCCAGGTGTTGGATTGGTGCCCACCTTGTTGTCGTTTAGGAAGGCCATAACATTGTTCAGTACAGCATTTGATGTGTAATTGTCACTGCTGGGACTGGGCAACAGTGGACGTTGTTAGCTTGTTTAATTGTTTTTATAAATTTGTTGATGGTATTTTATTATTTTATGTGCACATCTCTGGAAGTTGTATTTGGAATAAACTGTATATTAAAGCTATAAATAAAGAAAGAAAGAAACTGGGAATAAATTGTAGCCTCATGGAACTTATTTTGCAGTAACAACTGCATACAAAGAGACTTCATAAAATCACAACATATAAGGACAGGAATGGATTTTGAATGTAATCTATTCCAAGTCCAGTGTAGGGATCCAGTACTATAGAATCACCACTGGTTGGCCATCCAGCCTCTCTGAGCCCCTCCAGACAAGGAGAGTCCACCACCTCTTCAGGCAGCCTGTTTCATTGCTGTACAGGGTTTATCATTAGGAAATTTGTATTGATGCCCAAGCAAAATGTATTCCATTGTAATTCTGACCATTGTTTCTTGTCCTGTCTTCTAGAACAATGCCAAACGATTCTGTCTTGCCTTCTACATGATAGAAGACGGTTATCATGTCTCCCTGCAGTCTTCTCTTCTCCATATTAAACATGATCCAGGGTTTAAATCATTCCTCATACGTTTTTCCTCTTAAACCTCTTATTAATTTGGTTGCTGTTCTCTGGCCAGAACTGGAACAATGGTCTAAGTGAAATCTGATCAATACAGAATATTACTGAATGATTACTTCTCTTCATCTTGTCACTGTATCTGTTCTAAATATTGGAGCCATTTTTGGACAGAGATATGGGAACTATAGGGAAAAGAAAGAAATTCATTCCACCAAAATGTCCATTTCATTTGTGGATGGGCATAATTGGAAATCATCTATTTGCCTATTAACTTAGACTAACGTATCAGGCACATTATGTCATGGGCTTTAGACCCAAAAAGCTCACGTCATGATAAATGCATTGGTTTTCAAAGCACTGTAAGATTTCTGCTTTTGTGAAAGCTAAACTTCAAATATTTATATTTCTAAAAATCTTGACCTGAAAGTCTTACTACTGCACCATTTAACTTTCTTCACTTGAGCTATGAGACTAGAAGAAAAATCAAATAGCCCAATGTTGACAGCTGTTGCTCAGCTACCCAGACCAGTCTTCTAGCTAGAGCTGAACAATTTAACAAAGTCTTCCATTACCTGCACCTTTAGAGCTCATTTTCTCTCTGCCTATCTGTCTTTTCCAGACAGCCTTCTGGCCTGCTTAGCTTAGAAGAAATTCCTTCAGTTTCGCCCAGAGGGACTAAGAGGGATATTGAGAACAGCATCTGACTCAGAATTGATTTGCTGGAGCACTTCGTGAGGTGCATTTCCTGCAGTCCTGGGAGCCGAAGAAAATGTAGGCCTGGAGGCATCCGTGGGAGCAGGCAAGTTTAGAAAAATCCCGCTGATTGCTTCTAATCCTGCCCTGTGTCAGTTTCTGGATGCACCAGCAAAATAAAAACCATCTGATACATGGCAAGCTGTGCTTGGCATATGCTTGGAAATCCATGAACAAGAGGGGAGCTGAATTAAAAATAATTGAGAAGGAGGCAAAGAAAACCAAGATGCAACATTTGGTGTTTCCTTAGGCTCCAGCTGTGAGCAGTGTCTGTCTGGAATTTAATGTTCAAGGTAAAGTGTGCGTGTATAGTTTGAGCCTTAAGCACAATAAATTCTTGGGGCTCTGCACAGACTGGCAACATGCTCCATTTCTTTTCTGCTAGATGAAAGGCAGTAATACTATCCAAATTCTCCTCTGCAGAGAGACCCAGGATGACAACAAGCTTTCTGCTTGACTGCTTATCTGTAGTGGAATCAAATATACAGAAACATTGACACACACCATTCTCTGCAGCAAAGCCATGCCATCTGATCTTTGTCCTCTGGTATCAGAGATACCTGGCCTATGTCTCTTGGCCATATTCTAGCCCCCACCCCTGCTTTCAA
This sequence comes from Python bivittatus, assembly GCF_059951505.1. NCBI lineage: Eukaryota > Metazoa > Chordata > Lepidosauria > Squamata > Pythonidae > Python > Python bivittatus. The sequence goes on from NW_028277030.1 coordinate 29,921,209, forward strand.
AGTTTGCTTATAGATTGCAGACCTGAGCTGCTACTGCATGTAGGTGTTGGGGAATGGGGAATATATTGTGTAAACTCGCTCAGAAGTAAGCCTCACAGAACAAAGCAAGATTTATTTCCCACTATGGATACCCAGAATGGAACCTGCCTCCCTGAAAATATTTAAGAAGTCATAGCTATAACAGAAATGTGCCTTATGGAGATGCAAGAATATCCAAGTTTTGTTCAAGCTTGGCTAATAACAGAAATAAGATGGGAACACATGATGGATAAAGTAATCCCTGTACTGTTTCATTGTTTTTTAGAAGGGTTTCTGTCCTTGTCCCTAACCTGGTCCTTCAGGTCTTTCAACACTGCACCCATTGCCACTGTGTATGAGTCCACCCAACTTGCTGCTGGTCATCCTCTTTTCTTTCCTTCCACCCTTTCTAGCATCATACTTCCCCAGAGACCTAGGTCTTTACATATGTCTATGCTTAAACATATCTAGTAAGGAAGAGCCCATTACATCCAACACTGTAGGAACACAGGTGTGTTACTCTATGGTAGCCAAGAATCAAGAATCTGGTGCCATCTTTTCATACTAAAAAATGTATTAAAAAGCATAAGTGTTTGTGAACTGTAGCTCACTTCATCAGATACATTCTGATTTTCATCACCTCTGAGTAACTGATCCCTCTGTGGAACTGCTTGTTAGTCTTTCCCTAATATTTAGCCAGAAGGCCTTCCTATAATTTAAATCCATTATTTCACACTCCCACTCTGAAACGAAAGAAAACAGGTCTTGCCCTTCTTCTGTGTGATGCTCTTTCACATTCTTGAAAGTACTTTCATATTCCTGCTCAGTCATCTTTTTTCAAGGTTAAATATACTTAGTTTCCCCAGTATAAGATTTAGTTTTCAGTACCCTGATTATCCTTGTTGCTTTTCTTAGAATCTGTTTGCTCCATTTATCTGATTCCTTGTTAAAGTGTGACATTGAAAAGGCTTGAAATAGTGTCAGAAAGAGAAATTCTCCTGCACATACTCAATAGCCATGGGAGGAGAGCACCTTAAGAAGGCATCCAGCCCCTCACCATCCTGAGAGTACTGTATAGTACAGAACATTGGCAGCAAAATGGTCAATTTTGGGTGGCATAATTTTAATTTGAAAGGATAGAAATTGGAATGAGAAACCACTGGAAGGCAAACCATTCCCATTCTTAACCTTCCCAAACAATCAAAAAGTACTTTGTTGAAGTTCAGCTATTCTGCTGTAATTTTCAGGCATGATTTTGGCCCACTGGGGTGGGTGGTTTTAAGAGTAAAAATGGGACCAGGTTGTGTGAGACTAGGCTGAAGCTGCCATAACCTAAAGATGAAGCAGGCAGGTTAGCAGAGAGGACAAAAGCCAGGAATCTTATCTGTGAGATCCCTTCAGGGAGGTAGATAAGAAGGAAGCAAGTCGTTAAGGAAAAAACAAAGGACCTGAACCAGAAAGAGGAAGTTGGGCCTGAGCACATGGAAGCCCTCACCCCAATCCCATCAACTTGTAAATCAACCCAGCAAGGACTTTTGGGGATAAAAGGGGTCCCAAAGCCCGCCCACTCTGAGTCTCTTGGTCATCTGAGTCATCCAGACTTGGTGGCTTCCATCCCTCTAGCTAGTGCCTGGCAACCTAGTTGGGAAGGACGTGGGTAAGTGTGTGTGTGTATGAGGAACAGCAAATGTACCTTGCAACCAGTAAAGTTTTGCTGTTACTTTAAATTCACTGGGTCTCCGTGTATTACAAAGAACCTCTTGTGGCTCAGTGTTTGGTTGGAAGTGATTTGTGTGTATCCCTAATTGTTGACCAGGGCTGTGTGTCTGTCTGCTCCAGCCGCACCTATCTGGAAAACCCAGGTAGAAAGCAAGGGGGGCTGACAAAATGCATCTGCCTCAATAGGCTGTGAGTGTGTGAGTGAGTGACCATAAGCCGAACCTGGGAGCAGTGTAACAGTTGCCCCTCAGAAGCCTTTTGCCCCCCTTCTCACTCTTAATTGTCCCTGCCCAACATGCTGAACATTTCAGCCACACCACTGCCAGCAATACTATTCCATTTCCAAATCACCTCTTTCAGTACTTCAAAAAGTTGGGAGGTGGGGTTGGGTCACATAGCTGCTCAAAAGCTGTCCATCCTGAGTTACAAGGTGGCCAAGGAGTATGTTTGAATATCCTACATTCCATTGTACATTTATCTTTCCAGTGGTTTGCAGCTCTATTGGTGTGCACACATCTATGAAATCCCAAGGGAAGACACCATGTGGAGTGCTCCCCAAGAGGCTTTTTCAGTAGAGTTGGTACCCTTACCACTAAAGGGGCATCCTGGTGTTGAAAAATTGTTGGGGATTTCTTTTTTCCCTGGAGAATTTTGTAGGAATTGCTCAGACCAAACATTTGTTGAAGCCTTTCAAAATGCCCTTTGTGCCCGTCTCTAATTTAAACAGCCTAGATTCTTCCTTCATCCCTCACCTTCTGCTACTTAGCTCTTTCCTAAGGAAATCCGGGAAGAGAGGAACTAAATGTTTTTCCATCTCCTGAGAAAGAGAAGCCTTTTTCTCAGAGCTTAGAAGTCACCCTCTTCCCGCGCATGGTGCTATCTTTTTGTGCATCAGGGAAGAGGAAACTCTTTTTCCAGGCAGTTCCAAGTCATTCCATAAGCTACCCAAGGGAAATCTTCTGAAACTACTGCTGCAAGGCACTTCAGGCATTCTTGGGCAGAGTGTCTGACTGAGTGGATGTAACGTGGGAAAGTCCTTGGGAAATGGGGTGAAGAGATGCTGCCTAGGGAATGGTCAGATAAGAGAGGGCATAGCCTGCAGATGCATAATGGGTGGAGCAAGAGGCTCAGGAGGGACCCTCCCTAGCTGTAAAGAAGACTGGGAGAATTGTACTTTCAAACTTGCAAGATTCTGCTAATGTAGCTTTACAATAAAGTAAAATTACCTCATCTGGTCATGTTTCCTGTCTGGTCTGCCTGGGAAGGGTGACAGCTGGCTTCCCTCTGCTTGCCTTTCTCTGAGAGGAGAGCTTTGACTGGAGTCTTGCTTTGCCAGATGGGGAGACCTGCTAGCTAGGGGAGACCTGGCGAACGGCACCTTTCATTGTCGGGTCTGGAACTGCTGGGTAATCAGATGTAATAGTGCACAGTTCTACTTACTTCATTCTGATTTTTGTTTTAAGGAACCCATTAGCTCAAAAGAAGCGATCACATTTGATACCTCTGTGATGCTGCTTCCATGCAGGGTAGAAGAACCTACACATCCTAGAGCCCTCTGGTCGAAAGAACCGCCCGTCAGTAGACAATTACAATATGACCATTTCCACTCCTGCCTGCAATCTCAACCGGCACCCTCCAAATCTGCGCCAGAAGGCTGAGGCGCTCTCTAGAAATCTAGGGGCTTGCGGGGAGAGTTTCAGGGAGGAAACGAGAGGCAGGCGGTCCGCTCATGCAAGCAGGGCATCGCGTTTTGCTCTGGCTCGCGCAGCGTTGAACCTGGAGTCCGGGGCCTGTTCTAGCGGGAGCGACACAACATTCCTTCCCTTCTCTATCTTCTCACAGAATCCGGGCACCTGCAGGGGGGCAGGAGAGGAGACGCGCCTCGTGACGCGGACCCCACCCCTCCCATGCTGCAGGAGACGTCACGAAGCGGAGGCGAAAGGGCAGAGCTCGTGGTGGGGCGTTGGGGAGATCTGAAACGTTAAAGCCGCGTTTGCGCTTGTATTTGAGCGGACGCGGACGGAAAGCGTTGCGCTGCCTCGTCATTACAAACGCCGTGGATTTGCCCTCCCCGGCAAAGCTCCTGGTGGGATCTGCACTTCGGTAGCGAACTGCAGACTTTCGCTTATCGCCCTTGGAAGTTAAGTCCCCCTGAGCTGCAGTGAGCGCGCTCCGGCGCACCCGTCGCTCACGCAGCGCGCCAGCTCCGGGCCCGGCGTCCTTGCAGCGGGCGGGGGCGGGCAGGGGAGGAGCCCTCCCTGCGGGCGGGGCGGAGGCGGCGCGGCGCGGCGCCCTGGGCTGCTGGGCAGGAGGGAGCGAAGGCTTCCCCGCGGGGGACGATGGTGGAGGCTTGGTACATGGACGAGTCCCCGGAGGACCCGCGGAAGCCGCATCGCCGAGAGCCGCATCGGCCGGTCAGCCTAGAGCAGCTGAGCCAGCTCGGCGTCTTCTACTGGAAAGTAGGCAGAGCAGGAGGGAGGCGGGCCGCGTCCGAGACTGGGGCTGCCGAGCGGCGGAAGGCTGCCCGGCTGCTCCGCTCAGGCTGCCAGGCGCCTGGCCCCGCTTGCAGCGCGCTGCCTTGCCTTGCGTTGCGCGGCGCCAGGCCCTGCTGCCCGAGGCAGCAGCGAGCCACTTGCGCTCCGGGGCCGTCGCGGGCGGTGCTGCTTGGGCCTTGCTTGGGCGAGCCGAGTCCAAAGTCCCCCCTCGCCACAAACCCCGCTTGGCCGCGCTCAGACACCGCGCTTCGTTACTGAGTTAATCGGGGCGTGTTAAGGACCCCGAGAAGCCGTGGGAAAAGCGTTCCCCTTGGCCCCGGTCCCCCGCGCTTTTTTCCTTGCTGCATCTTCCGCCGCTGTGATTTTCGGGTGTAGCGTTTCCCCGCCCCCTGAAGAAATGCTGTAAAAATAAACAATCCAGTTATGGGGAGCATAGCGGGGAACCTGACATCCTGAAAAACCGGCAACCCTTGCAAGTTCTGTTTGAACGGATGAGATTTGCTTTAATGGAAAATACTGACTATCTTTTCAAATATAAATTCTGCTTCGGATGCCCCCGCCCCATGTTTGCCCCCTTGACTTCCTATTAAAGAGGGCCTGTGGTTACCCCATTGTCTGGTTTTCACAACACTCAACGGAACAGACTAGCGCAAAAAAAAAACAAAAACCCAAACCACCCCAAAACAAAACCTAACCAAGCTTAGCATTGTCTGCTGAACAGTATTGCCAATTCGGTCACTCACTGACCTGGTTAAGCTTGTTGTGTGAGTTGGGCCTCTTGGCCTTTCTTAGCCTGATTTATCCAATGGGATCATTGCTATAGTTCTCTGGGACATTAGTGGCTCATGAAAGGAAGTTTGCAAAACAAATATAGTTATTAATAACAGTAATAATTAGCATCACTAATAATATCTGGTGGCACCTTAAGAGCTGACAAATTTATCAGATTAAAACTCTTCTTTGCAGTCCATGCTGTATTCTGTTGATCAGTAGGATACCACATATTACAGTTGTAAATATGGATGTCAATAAGCTATGAAGGCAAAAAAAAGTGTGCAAGTTACAAATAAGTGATTCTCCTGTAAATGCAAAACACTCATCCTCCCTAAACCCACACAAACAAAAAAATAGAACACCTTCTCCCATGACTTCCATGTCACAGATGAATTCACTGGGATAGTCACTTCTAACCAGACCTGCTTAGGCTGTGATTCAGTTCTTCAGCTCTACATATTAAAATCAGTGGGGCTTAATTTTCTGTAGGCATGCACAGAATTATGCTAAAAAAATGTATTGTTTATTAGATTTAACAGTGGACTACAAGTCTCCTTGGGCTAGCAGGGAATGATGAGAGCTGTAATACAGAACTGGAAGGGAAGTGCTTGGGGAAGGCTTGATTAGGCCTTATTCAGTTGCAAATCATTTCACCTTGGAAGAGGAACAACATTGGTTCCCCATTGCCATGAAAATATAAATATCCAGCAGATCCTTGGATCTCTTCCCGTGCTGTACGACACATTCATGTCTTATGAGGCAGAGGACAGGATTTTAAAAAAACATACAGGAGAGTGGCTACATTAGTAAAACTGGACACTAATTTTAGTTTTCTCTGGGAGGCTAAAAAAGTATAAAAGCCAGATTGGGTGGCTTTACTGAGTGGTTGGAGATTCCGTAACTCCATCCTATTTTTCCTGTTGTTTGCTTGGCTTCCATCCTGCTGGGGAGGGACCATCTACAGGGCTGCTGTGAAGAATATTCTTGCTGTTTGGCAGATAAAGTTGTTCATTATCACTCATGGCTGGACTCTGACTGGATGGGTCCAGTTGAAGCGTCCAGGTCAAGATCTTGTGTAATTATCTGAAGCGATTTTGGTCCTGTGACTCCAGAGTCCTCCAGTGTGTTAGTTCAGCCACCTGTTTATTAAATCCAAGTTCCTCCTGGATAATGAAGATTGCCCAGGAGGTGACCTGTGGTTGAGTCCATGTGGTGGTGTCAGCTTCTTTGAGGGAGAGGAGGGTTCCCTCAGCCTCAAAGGAGATTGTGGTGTGCCCTCTCCTCAGTCATTGGACCCAAGAGTCCTGGACAACTATCATCCAGTCTCCAACCTCCCCTTTTTAGGGAAGTTGGGAGAGAGGGTCGTTAGGCTTTAGCTCCAGAGGGCCCTGGAGGAAGCAGATTATATAGACCCATTTCATTTGGGTTTCAGAGTGGGGTTTAGTACAGCAATAGCTTTGGTCATGCTTGTGGATTACCTGTGCTGGAGCTGGGATTGGAGTGGTGTGGCCATCTCTCAGCAACTTTTGATACCATTGACTACAGGTAGTCCTTGGTTAACAACAGTAATTGGGACCAGAATTTCTGTTGCTAAGCGATGCGGTTGTAAAGCATGATGTCACGTGACCACAATCCTGGCAGTCCCTTTTGCCGTTGTTAAGCGAGGATCTCCTTGCAACTTCCTGCCAGCTTCCATCAAGCAAAGTCAATGGGGACGTTGGTAGGAAGTTGTGAGTCCCAGGCAGTTTGCAAGCAGACCAGCGGGTGGGTAAGTGGCTGCTGCAGTCCAGTGCAAGCACAGCTGGACCAGGAGTGGCTGCTGCCCAGGACAGGAGGGTGTGCAAGCAGCCCTGTGCTCTGCTGCCCCTGCCGCCTCCAGCTGACTTCTGTTGTCTTCTGCTGCTGCTGATGAGGTGTGCCTGGCCTGGCCTTTCAGGAGGCAGCTGCTGGCCGTGCAAGGCCTTTCAGAAGGCCTCATGCGGCCAGCAGCTGCCTCACACAGGGCTAGGCTGGATGCACCTCATCAGCAGTGGGAGGAAGAAGACGGCAAAGGTCAGCTGGGGGCGGCAGGGCAGCAGAGCACAAGATGGCCAGAAGGAAAGAGATGGGGGGAAAATAGGTGGGTGGAGGGCAGTTGAAGCACACCTGCAGTCATAAATGCAGGTGGGCTGCCAAGCACCCAAATATTGATCACATGACCTCAGGGGTGCTGCAACAGCTATAACTTCAAGGACCTGGCGTAAATATTGGTTCATCACTGTTGTAACTTTGAATGCTTGCTGAATGAATGGTTGCTAAGCGAGGACTACCTGTATGCTTCATATTTAATGATGTAATGAATTTCAGTCCTCTGTTCTTCAGGCACTTTATCAAATCCAATCCATAACATTTATTGTTTATGTTCACCACATAATGATACAGCATATGCAGTGCATTCGGAAAGTATTCAGACCCCCTTCACTTTTTTCAGTTTTGTTATGTTGCAGCCTGATACTACAATCGTTCAAATTCATTTTTTTTCTCATTAATCTACACTCAGTACCCCATAATGACAAAGTGAAAACAGAATTTTAGAAATGTCTGTAAATTTATTAAAAAGGAAAAACCGAAATATCACATTCACATAAGTATTCAGACCCTTTACTCAGTACTTTGTTGAAGCACCTTTGCCAGCAATTACAGCCTCGAGTCTTTTTCGGTATGACGCGACAAGCTTTGCACACCTGGATTGGGGGATTTTCTGCCATTCTTCTTTGCAAATCCTCTCAAGCGCAATCAGGTTGGATAGGGACTGTCGGTGGCCAGCCATTTCCAAGTCTCTCCAGAGATGTTCAATAGGGTTCAAGTCAGAGCTCTGGCTGGGCCACTCTAGGACATTCACAGAGTTGTCCCTAAGCCATTCCTGTGTTGTCTTGGCTGTGTGCTTAGGATTGTTGTCATGTTGGAAGGTGAACCTTCGGCCCAGTCTGAGATCCTGAGTGCTGTGGAACAGGTTTTCATTGAGGATATCTCTGTCCTTTGCTCCATTCAGCTTTCCCTCAACCCTGACTAGTCTCCCAGTCCCTGCTGCTGAAAAACACCCCCACAGCATGATGCTGCCACCACCATGCTTCCCTGTTGGGATGGTATTGGGCAGGTGATGAGCGGTGCCTGGTTTCCTCCAGACGTAACATTTAGAATTGAGGCCAAACAGTTCAATCTTGGTTTCATCAGACCAGAGAATCTTGTTCCTCACAGTCTGAGAGTCCTTCAGGTGCTTTTTTGCAAACTCCAAGCAGGCTTTCATGTGTTTTGCACTGAGAGAGGCTTCCGTCTAGCCACTCTGCCAGAAAGCCCAGATCGGTGGAGGGCTGCAGTGATGGTTGTCCTTCTGGAACTTTGTTCCATCGCCACACAGGATCTCTGGAGCTCAGTCAGAGTGACCAATGGGTTCTTGGTCACCTCTCTTCCTATGGCTCTTCTCCCCCGATTACTCAGTTTGGCTGGGCAACCAGCTCTTGGAGGAGTCCTAGTTGTGCCAAACTTCTTTCATTTGAGAATTATGGAGGCCGCTGTGCTCTTGGGAACCTTCAGTGCAGCAGAATTTTTTTTGCAGCCTTCTCCAGATCTGTGCCTTGCAATAATCCTGTCTCTGAGCTCTGCAGACAGTTCCTTTGACCTCATGGCTTTTGCTCTGATACAGTATGCATTGCCAGCTGTGAGGCCTTCCATAGAGAGGTGTGTGCCTTTCCAAATCATGTCCAATCAATTTAATTGACCACAGGTGGACTCCAATCAAGGTGTAAAAACAGCTCAGCAATGATCAAGAGGCACCTGAGCTCAATTCCAAGTGTTGTTGCAAAGGGTCTGAATACTTATGCCAATGTGATATTTCAGTTTTTCCTTTTTAATAAATTTATAGACATTTCTAAAATTCTGTTTTCACTTTGTCATTATGGGGTCCTGAGTGTAGGTTAATGAGAAAAAAAAAAAGAATTTGAACGATTGTAGTATCGGGCTGCAACATAACAAAACTGAAAAAAGTGAAGGGGGTCTGAATACTTTCCGAATGCAGTGTAGATAGTCCCCGGGTTACGAACACCCGGGTTACAAACCACCCATAGTTAAGAACGGAGCCTATTGTAGCAAAATTTGAGTTAAATACACAATGATATGAGTTAAATACACAATGGTTCAAGTTAATTACACAATATTACTTATATGGTATTATTCAATAATACTGTTCCGGCTTACATACAAATTTGACTTAAGGACAGACTTTGGGAAAGGAACTCATTCTTACACTGGGGACTACCTGTATCACAAGGGCTGTTTCTTGTTGATCTGGTGACTGCATTTGTCTTCTTTAGTTTAAGATGAGATTTTGGGAGAAAATGTTAGTGATATGACAGCAGTCAGCACCAGTTTTTGTTTTTGCTGATTGAATAGAACTTCTGCATCTTTTTGTTGTTGTTGTTGTTCAGTCGTTAAGTCATGTTCAACTCTTCGTGACCCCATGAACCATATCGCGCCAGGCCTTCCTGTCCTTCACTGCCTCCCTGAGTTTGCTCAGTTTCATGCTCATTCTGCATCTTTACTTGAAGAATATATAGTTGGTTTGATATTGATGATCATCCAATGATGACCATGGGTAGAGTCATCTTTTACTTTGTTGAAAAAAAGGTATTTGCTATAAATGTTGAATTTTATTGGCAGAAATGTGTTAGTCTGTCTCCTGCTTGGTTTTATATGCCCAGTACCAACTGTTCCTGTTAGTAGTACTTCAGTGTATAATTAATATACTTTTTTAAGGTGTGGTGTCCAAAAGGTGGGGCAAATTGGTACAGAACCATTCAGTATCAGCTATATCTGTGGTTGGAGCATAGACATGGATCACTGAAATGTTGAATGGCTTGCCTTGGAGTTGAGAACGTAAACATGACTAAGCACTGATTTTGGTACTGTTTTCTTAATAATGATGCCTATTCCATTTGTTCTGTGATTCCTACAGTAGAAGATCTGATGCTCCACTGATGTGAAATGATCATTCCAGACCATTTCAGTTCAGTGATTCCCAGAATGTCAGTGTTCAGTCTTGATATTTCTGCTCTGACAAATCAAGGAAGCTTTAGTTCATGAGGTTTTGACACTCTACCTATCTCTCCCCCCCTCTCTCTCTCTCCCCCCCCTCTCTCCCTCCCTCTCTCCCTCCCCTCATGCTTCCCATTGAATACCTTCTGACCTGAGGGGTGTATCTTCCAGTATCATGTTGTCATTGTCCTAGTTGTCATGCCCATTTGGTTTTCTAAGGCAGAATATTGGGGTTAGTTGCAATTTTCCAGTGGGTCGTATTTAATCTGGTCCTTTGGATGTGGCCTGTTTATAATGGGTGACCTTTATGAGCATAAACATTTCCAGGGGTATTGCTTATGGTGTCATTGGGATATGCAAGGCCCTTCATCGCTCCAGGTATGAAATCCATGAAGGACTACTATTTTCCTAGTCATCTATCAATAATTTGTATTATATTTAGAAAGAATTGGCTAATTTAGACCTTAAAGACCTGTATCTTAAAAAAAACTCCCGCACATTTGTTCTGGTGGTTACATTATTGTACACCTGAAAAAAAGTGGAAAGTTGTTACCTTGGAATAGCTTTCCTCAGCCTGATTCCCTTTGGATGTGTTGGATTTCAGCTCCTGTAATCGAAGGTCATTGTGGTTTGGGATTATGGGAATTGAAATCCAACACATCTAGAAAACAGGAAAACTGCATTAGAAAGCCTGGGCAATCTGCTGATGACTTCTGATGGGCAGAATAGATACAATTGTACTTCTCTGAGTTTACACTACCACTGCTTCCTTTGAAGTAGAACCATTGCATGTAGAGGGCAAATCCTGTTAATCTGGACCTGGGCAGTTTCAGCAATTGATAAATATTCTTTGAAAGTCCTATTAGTCTTGTCAACATTTAAACTTAATCTCATTTGTTTGCTGGGTTCATGCTGCTTTCCCTACTAAGACTCATTTTGTTGTTTTGGAAAGCTGCCCTGTCAGTGATGGCAAGCTGCCGGGAGGGAAATCCAGGGAAGGACTTAAGCAAGGGCTTAAAACTCTTGAGGTACTGCTTTCCCTTCCCTGGAAAATTTATAATGACATTAGAAGGCTGGCTTTGTCCTAATCTCCTTTCTGAAGAATCAAAATGATCCAGAAAATAAGAATATTATTGCTAATCTCTGAAGATGTTTTATCCTCTAAATAAGCAATCCTGATGATCCTTGATCCATGTACTTAGATTAATGTTTCAATTGTGGGATCATTTGAGACGGCCAGTAGCCATTCATACGATTAGGCTGACGGGATGGGGGTGTTGGCAGAATTGTGGGGTATAATGTCAATACATGAATACTCACAGAATCAGGAAAATTTGTTGCTTTGCATGACTTTGAAGGTACCATTCCCTTCAGCCTCTAAGTCTTGAAAGTGGCTCCTAGACCTCTTTCAAAAGTTGTCAGTTAATTTGGTAAATGTTGTGCTTTCCAGAACTGGGAGGATTTCCTTTATTCCAGAATTAAGTCAGTAGTGACTCACGCACTCAGTTCGTAGTCTTCATTGAGATTTTAAAGTGAAGACTTCATGGCCATAATATCTAGCCTAAATACTGGACCTCTGCTTCTTCCTGTATCCTATTTTTGTTACCACCCTAACAGTCTTTTGTAACTTGATACTCCTCATAAGTGTTGGATCATCTCTTACAAATCAGTGCGGCATATATAAATGGAAATCACTAAGTTTAGGAAGAATGATGTGTTCAGGAAAATTTAAAAACTTATACACATTCTTGTGTCATTTTGACATTCCTAATAAAGATAGCTCTTACAATATTTTTTATATATCTATGTTTTGTCAGTGGGCATACATCTGTGGTTTAAATTATTTATCTGGAGGAAATATTATGATAATTAGGACAGTTTTACTTTACTAAATTGGTATTGTGCTTTATCAATCTCAAGTGTCCAAAAGGATGTAAAAGTCTTGGTTATCAAAACTGGGTATTCCACTTTTTTCCTTGACCCCTGAAATCTTTTTTTTTTTTTTTTTACTAATGTTGGACCACTTCTTAAAGATACAGTGGTGAACTTTCAAGAAGAGAAAGGTCCAAGGTTGCATGTGAAATATTTGGAAAGTCTCCTGGCAGTATATACATGTGAACTACTACTGTTGTAAAACCTTGTTAGTTGTGCTGAGCCTTGGGAGACCCAGTTTTCAACTGTATGTGAAGCATAACTATATTTAAACAAGCCGTATTTCCTCATCAATACAGCAGGACTAAGGGAAAAAAATGCTTTAGAGAGATATTAATTTCCTTGTACACCAGAATTCCAGTTGCCTTGCTTTGAACTAGTGAACCAAGACAACCCTTTTTTTCATTTTGTAGTTGGATGCTGACAACTATGAGACTGACCCAGAATTAGCAAAAATTCGTAAGGAGAAGAACTACTCCTGGATGGATATAATAACGATACATAAAGACACGCTGCCAAATTATGAAGAGAAGGTAATAACTGTGGCTTTGTTTGAGCTTTAGGAGGATTGTAAAGGCTGGAATTTACCACTAGAGTGTGTGCCAGTTTTAAAAGTTTCTACTCTGATATCTGAGCAGTGGATTCCCTTTGTTTAAGAAGTAAGTCCCACTTCATATCTGCTCTAACAGGAACATGTGGGTGTATGGGTGTAGACTCCTTTTCACCTGCTTTTTAATTTTTATAACAAGGTTCTGGTAACATTAACAGCCAGATAATTCTGTCATATGAATTGAATGACAGAATGGACTACTTTTAAATAAATACATTTTTTTAATGCCTGGAGAAATGGCACACATTTAATTTCTGCTGCTTCTGTTAAAGTTGAAGCAGTCCTCGAAACCAGATATAAATCACTTGCTCTCTCAGAACAGCGGCTGAGTTCACAGATTACGCTGAGGCTAAGCCATAAATATGTTTGTGAAGCTTAGAATATTCTATGAACCCAGCCAATTGTGACTGTGGTTTATTTAATAAATAATGGCTAAGCAAAGCACCGCATGGCATAGAAAGCAAACCCAGATATCCAGTTAACACTTTAGAGCTTTGTTCAAATTGTAAAACACTTTCTCTTCCATATTGTATGTCTTTTTCCACATCACCCCTATGGATAGACAGAGGAATGATCATTTGAGTTGAGGATTACAACCAGTAATAGTGTTTCCTGACATAAGAGTGTGTACAATATATCAGGCTTCCAAAGAGTTGGTCACAAATGGAAATAACAAGTATGGGATTTTTAGAGTGATTATTCAGGAAGAGGGACTTCTCTTTAATTTTCTTACGTGGTTGTCAAGGCAATGCATTTGAAGTGCTATGAATATTTTAGTTCATGGTTGGAGAAAATTAAGAATGCGTACCTAGTCTCTTTCTCTTGATTCATTTTATGTATATTGTCACTTGTGGTTAGCATTAATTTTTCAAATTATCCTAGGAAAGTCAAAATGCTTCTGTCATTGGTGGTTTTTTATTTACTAGATTTAGATATTCTTCTACCAGTAATAGGAAGAATGATAATAACCTGACTTCTGAAAAGTAGTTAGGCTACTGTGTATGAAGGATTCATTGTCAAAAATCTTTCAAAAGAAGCTGTATACACAGATGCAGAAACAAAACAAATAATTGAAGTTTTGATTTCACTACAATCTCTGAAATCTGACCCTTTCTAATGTCATACCTTCCCAGAGATAGATTTCATTCTATCACTCTTCTATTTATTCTTACTATCAGATACCAGACTGCAGAATAGAGAATATAGAAATAAATTAGTTCTTAGCCAGAGAGTTGATAAATTTCATGAGATAGAAGAATAAAATGGAGCCTGCCATTTCAGAACTGGCATTGCAAAAGGTTATCTGTGAAGTTTAAAAAGGGCAAGAATTGTTTTTGTAGTTCCTTTTCTTGGTTTATGTTAATAAACTTCTTATAGCAGTTACAAGAAAGAAAAAGCCAATCTAGACAGGCAGGAAGGAAGATAACGTGCCTTTGACATGTATCCGTAGCATCTGGACCTACTGATTTATTTGTAGCAAGAGTTCAGCCCTCCCCACCCTTGTGTTCTCGGAGTGTGAAGCGATATTCTAGCTAAGAGTTGCGGTTCCAACACATGTGGAGGACAACAAGTCAGAGAACACTGCATTTTGAGTGTAGATCCAGTGACTGAGTTTACACATGTTAATACACATCATGTTAAGACCATGATTTGTGAACTAAGTCATGGTGGCTAGATTCATGCACTGTGTTAAACCATGGTCTTGTTAAATATGGTTTTATTGGATAAGCGACAATTAGAGGTTGCACATTACACTAAGCCAAACCAAACAAACTTATTATGGCTTAATTCAGTGTAAATCAATGTAAATCTAGCCACTGAATTCCTTAGAGATCTGCCAAATATTCTTGAAGAATTATCACTGGATAACTATAATGCATTGTACATGGGCCTGACCTTGAAGATTAGGTTGAAGTATCAATTAGTAGAAGGCACCAGCTATATTGTTAAGGGGAACCTAGTTGAAAGGTTTAGCATACTTTTGTCTTGAACAAGTGAAAGTAGTACTTGATTTTTCTGAGCATGATTTAAGGTTTTACTTCTTTGTTTTAAAACCTAATTGAGTTTAAAGCCCCAAACACCACTCAGACCCATGTCAGACCCTAACAATGGCACCACAGTTTTGTCTGGATTGAGTTTGGTTTATTGCCCCCCCCCCATCTATTTTATTATTGATTAGGCTTAGCAGCTCCTCAGCTTCACTGAATCTGATAATAAGGAGAAACAGAGGTGGGCATTTCATTTATTAGACAGCCAGAGCACTAATGTTATTTCTCTCCAGATTCTTATTCCATCCAGACTGAGATATAGGAGGACTTAGGAAAGATGGCACCCTGATTTCCAGAAAATAAAACCAAGGGCAATTATGGAGGACAGTGCTTGCTAACAGAGTGTGACTTGTCTAAGGCCAAGGTACATTCAGACATTCTAGCATAGAATAAACATCTGATGGAAGTAGAGGTGTAAGGCAAAGCTCTCCAAAGTGAGAGATGCCCAGAAGAGAAGGCTGCACAAGAAGGGTCTTGGCTACCTGTGGAGAAAGAAGAGCAGCCACAAGGATGTTTTCTCACTCAGAGCTATCCTGACAGCTATCCTCTGTCATGGATGGATTTCCATGTGTGAATTTCTACTTCTAGAATTTTCAGCCTGGCTGTGCTGGGTAAGAAATTCTGGGAGATGAAGTCTGTATATCTACAGCAGTATTTCCTAACCTAGGAATCTTTAAGATGTGTGGATTTCAACTCCCAGAATTCTTAGCAATGGCCATATTGGCTAGGGAATTCTGGGAGTTGAAGTCCACACAGCACAAAGTTGCTCAGGTTGGGAAACACTGATCTAGAGTAAAGCTAGGTTGAGAAAGTTGAGGCACATGGTGTTCAAGGCTGGATAAAACCCTTTGGCACTTGGGGCAGAAAATCTTGTGAATGTTTGTCAGGGCATGCACCCCAAAGCAATAAACGAAATAACTGATAAGTTGCTTGCTTTTGTAGCACTTCAAATCAACTGCTTGAGCCAGTTATCAGTCTAATGGAAGGACAAACCTTAATCAGGGGTTCTCCATAAATGTCCTTCAGTAAACTGAGATGAACATTTTCATTCAAATAAGTTGGTATCAGTTAATTTTATATTTTCATGTGTTAGAAAAAAAAATGCTGAAAAATCATCCTTATACAGTCTGGTGCCCTCTAAGTACTTTAGAAACTGCAATTTAGAATCTACCACCAGTATAACCAAAGGTCAGCTGGAAATTTTGGAAGTTGTAATCCTAACTTATCTAGATAATATTAAGTTGAATACAGCTAGCAGACGTAGTATGATCTGTTTGGTGGGCACATGAAATGTGAGATTTTTATGAAGTGTGTATTTGGAAAGTAATGCCATCTAGAGAAATATGACTTCATTCTGCCTAGAGATGACAACCTATTTAATAGGACCGTTCAAACCATTTAGAAGGGTGCTTCACTCATGGAAATAGGCCTCCCAAGTAGCCAGCTTGCACACAGTTTTTACTAGCATGCTGCCATCTGGTCAAGGAGGAACAAAGAGCTTAAGTTCTATGCTGGGCACAGAGCAGGGAAAGAATACAGCCATTTTCTGGCAACATGCTCATTTGCTTTTATGTAATTCTTGTCATCTGCAACAACTAGACTGGTGTTTAAATACATGGCATACATAGATTTAATGTTACGAACAGCTGGTCTCAAACTGAGGCTGATGGAATGTAAGGATATCTCGGAATTTGCTTTTTAAATGTCCCCCAACTAGGAATTCACAGGCCAAAGAACTTGCATCCTTTATCTGCAATAACTGTGCTGATCTACTCTGTAGGATTGCTGTAAGAATAATTCTGAGAAAATTTGGAATGTTCAAAATCCACCATATAAACGCTAAACAGCTTACTAGTAACAGAAGCTTCGGGTTTTTGGAAGTAGCATCTTGCAATCTGTGCAGCAAGCAATGTGCTTAGTGCTTGTAATAGACCTGCTCCATGAAATCTTGTTTATTCTGTTCCTTCCCTCTCCTAGATAAAAATATTTTATGAAGAGCACTTACACCTGGATGATGAGATTCGCTACATCCTGGAAGGAAATGGATATTTTGATGTTCGTGATAAAGATGACAAATGGATCCGGATTGCCATGGAAAAGGGCGACATGATCACACTTCCTGCTGGCATCTATCACCGATTCACACTGGATGAATCTGTATGAAACAGCTTTTTAAAAAAATAAAATAAAATCCACATAGAGTTGAGGCAGATGTAGACCAGCATATAAAAACAGAGCACTGAGTCCTCGGGTATGAATCAGTAATGTAGAAATGTGTGGCTAGGTTCTTGAAGAAGTAACATCTACAAAATCATAACCGGTTCTAACAGTTTTAACCTATTACTGATGGGAAAGCATTGATTTGGTATTGGTGAGTTACCTTGCTTGAAATCAAAGTGTGGTATCGAAAACTTGCCTGCCTTCCAAGCAACTCTCTGGGCTTAGAAATCAATTCCTGAGGTTCAGGGAAAGATAGTATTAGAGCACATATGCTTTCTCTGCTCTGAACTGCTATCTTTATAGATAAATGGAGCACTTGTGTCTCCAGCCTTGTCATAAAATCCATCTTTAGTAAGGGATTGGTGTTACCATAGCAACTATCCATTGGAGCCTCAGGAGATCTGCTCTGCTTGTTCTGTTGTTTGGCTTGTGTGGGATACAAAGCATTCAGAACCGAAGGGTGAAGCAGCTAGTATCTTGCTGGGTCTCTGTCCTCGGTAGCCATGGATTGGAGAGCAGTTGGTGGGATCACTTTGTTGGTTTTGCTACATGGGGAAGAATATGCAGAGGCAGTGTTTCTGGAACCCCAGGTTTTGTGGTAGTCACTGTACTGCAGTAAATATGTTCTATTTTGTTAAGGTTGCTACTACATATTGTATTTCATTTCATTTCATTTCAGAATTTTAAGTCCCCCGCATACCTCCTGAGTAAAGGAAACTCAAACACACATTATTAACTGCAGAGGCATTAGAAATAGCAAATCAAATTGGACTTGGATTTTTTTAAAAGTCAGAATGCTTTTATAAGCCACTGAATGTTTTAAAAGTCTTAATTTAAATATTAAGCAGCTGTTGCTAAAATGCTGTTACTGAACAGGGGCTAACATGTAAAAATATAAACCAATAATTCGGTAGTAGCTTAAAGGCTAACATGGTTATAGCATGAGCTGTCCGTCAGAGGCAAGAGACTGCATCCCATTTTCATGCGCATGATGAAACGAGCTATTTCTTACCCAGCTCCTGCTGGTACCTTTTTGAAAATTGAAAAAAAAGAAAGAAAAGACGTTACTTGGCTTCTGCATTGACAGATAAAAGGTGGTCCTCTGAAATCTTTTTTTCCTTTTTGAAATAAAGCTCTCAGGTTTTTCTGGCTGGGTGAGGTGGGGGTACTGGGACAGTGGTTTCTTGTTGGGTGCTTAGAGTGAAACTGCTGTTAAAAAGCAAGCTCAGGCTGGCCTGGGACTTGTCCCTGATAATCCAATTCCAAGTCTGCTTCTTGATTGCAGTTCAGTATAGTGTGTGAACTCAGTCATCACGTGCCCAGTTACTTCCTGTATTCTCTTGATAGCTGAACCAGCAAGCTCTGGCTTTAGAGTGGCCCATGTTTGTAGAAAGAATATAAACTCCAGTCTTGGTTGGTTTGTCGCAAAAAGGTGTCGTTTAAGAAGCCATAAAGACTTTCCCTCCTCTAACATGAAAGAGGGGAAAAGAAACAGTGTGGGGTGAAGAGAGTACATGAGCATATTACTCACGCACACATTCAGAGTGTACCTTCAACTGAGCCTTATGCTGAGAACTTTTATGCAATTAATGGTGTACTTGCCCAGTGAGATGACAATTCAGACCTACAGCATTTATGCAGAGGCGGTATCTTGAATTCAGCGCAACTTAAAGCTAAGGCTACCAGGTTTGGCTACAAAAATTGCATGACAATAAGATGGCTGCCATGAGTTAGAGTTCCCTGTAATTCTTTCCTGACATCTGTAGGTTGCCTGGATTTTTTCAGTCCAGATCTGGCAGCCCTGTTTTATACCCAATAAGCGGATACTGAGCAACAGTTTGTGAGTTATTCCATGGGCACTCTTCTGCACCAGGGTGGTGATTCTATGATCCTCCAGATGTTGAGCCACAACTTCCAGCATCCCTCACATTGGTCAGAGTTTGGAAACATTTGAAGTGCCCCATGCTCTCTTACCCTGTGGAATAGGGAATATCATCAATGAAGCAGTACTTTGTTCTTTGATGGCCACAGTTTTCCTGCTCCCATGCTTTGAAGAACAACATGCATGCCAACTTTGAGCATGATCTCTAGCTTGAGATCATGTGTGAGAAGAGCACCAGCTGTTCAATTTCAGTTTCTTACAGACTCAGGCCGATAAAATGAGGGAATTCTAAATCTGCCAAATGTCCAAAGAACTTCTTTCCCTGATGGGACTTTAGATATATTGACTCTGGTACCTGGCTGAGTTGAATAGTGATTTACATCACTATTATTTCTTCCACAATGTAAATATTGCGAACCAGGCAAAAAAAATCAGATGATGGGTTATAGCTATATTTTTAAAAGTCTGGATATTTTCTAAGGCTTGAGTAAAACCACTTTCATTTCTCTTCCTAATTATTATATTTGTAATGCTTTTTTTTCTTTTTCAAAAAATCTCTTTAATACTGTTTGTGGCAAAACTTCCTCAAGATAGTTTTGACCTTAATTCTTTCAGCATTTTGGTAGTTTGATCCACATCTTTTGTGAAAGTGAATTATACTGAGTGTGAATGCCTGTGTTTTTCCTCCCAGAATTATGTCAAGGCAATGAGACTGTTTGCTGGAGAACCAGTGTGGACTGCTTATAACAGACCGGCTGACCACTTTCCTGCTCGAGCACAGTACCAACAGTTTTTGTCACAAATGGTTCAATAAAGCAGTGGGACGACATGAGGCATGGAACATCCTGCAACATCTGTAGCATTAAAATGGCAAAGCGGCTTTGTTTATAGCATCTGTAGTAGATAAATCTTTGATTTCCCCTCTCTCAAATATCAATTTTTAATATCAATTTTTGTCCCTGGATGAATGGATTTTCACTTACAATAGTGATTTCTGTAGTTTTCAGATCTCAATTCAGAGGATCAATCCTTCCTTGCTTCTCCTACAAGCAATACCTACCTGATTCATTCCTGAATTAACCTAAAGCATTATTACGTTTGGTAGTTGCTGTAGTTTTAATGTTTGTAGAGGTAATAAAATAACATTCTATTTTTCATTTGTCTTCAGCCTTTTTCAGCTAGCTTGTTGGGTTGGTGTTTGTATCACCTTAAGGGCTCATCTCTGTGAGGCATATATATAAATGCTCACACTGTACGTGATTGCTTTTGTGTGAAATCACTGTATGTATGGAAGGTATGCAAGGGATCGTGAAAACCCAGGTAAGAGCTGAAGTGTGAATTCTGCTTTTAAACTGTCAGCTGTAGGAACAGGTTGGATAGGCATAGGTTTATTAACTACAAGAAATGAAACCCAATCACTAAATTCTGTGGCATGCAATACAGTTTAAATCCACATAAATGACCAAACAGGATGTGATGGACATGAGGGCTGTATTTGCACACAGATTAATTCTTGCTTAAGTGGACTAAATTTACTGAATTAACTGAGTTGCCTGAATTTGCACAACTGGCTGAATAAAATAATCTTGCTGGCTGTGTTTACAAATGATCCACAGACTAGTCAGCTGTATTTTAACCTGTAAGCGTGGTTGATACGCAACCAGGGTATTCCACGTTGTTTTACAAAATATGTAGCAGCTGCAGGGATTCTGATGCCGCAGAAGAAGAATCATGATAAAAGTTAATCAGAAATTAATTAGCTAAAGATAAAAGCTCTTAAACTGTATTGAATTAAAAATAACCTGTTTCCATTTTCAACTCCTTAAAAAGTTGTTGGGCTTGAGAGGTTTGGGGCAGGGGCCTGAAGCTGCTTTTCCGTGACAGTGTTGATGCTTTGAAGCAGCCTCCTGATAGAGATGACCCCAGTGTGGACTTCAATCTCAGCCACTTTAAGATGTGTGGACTTCAATCCATACATCTTAAAGTTGCTGAGATTGAAAAACAGTCGATCAGACTAACCCACTCCCTGCTGGTTTTTTAGAAATTCTTAAAAAGACTGGATTTTTTTGGAGATCATTCTCTTAGGCTTATATATGACACCATCTTTTTATCCCCTTTTTTCCGTTCTACATTGTGGATGGCTTCTTTCAGGTTTAGCTCATGGATGTTTTAATTTGTTTTATATTCTGTGCAAGATGCTGAGATTCATTTGATTGTGGTCTGGTAGAAATGTGATAAATAACCCTGAAATCATGGCTGCATTTACACACTATACTTACCTATGGTTAACCAGGTTATTTACCTGGCCACATTTCTTGGATTAACACAACACACTGAACCATACAGGTTGGATTCACTTAACACAGCTAGATTAAAGCGTAGTTATTTTGTGGTTCAGTATTGTGTGAATATAACCAATGAATATAAAGAATCAATGGCATTTTTTTCCATTTGCAAATTATTTAGGTTTCTTTCCCATAAACCCACTGAAATGTAGCTATTTATTTCCTTTATTGATGCATTCATGAATTGCCCAGTTCTACAGGACAGCAATTGACTAATCCCTGATTTGGATTCTTCTCACTCTCCTTAACGTGCAACAGTTTCTAAAAGTCAATACATCTCTATGGACAGAGAGGTGCTGCTGAACTAAATGGGACAATACACAAATAACCGAGCACGTGACTGAATCATTGGTGCTTCAACAGAGCAACAAGTGGACACTATATTTCTGTTTACCTGTCTTCTAGGAAGGCTGCTGGTGTCTGTTCCATTAGTTTCATGTCTGTTAGGTTTGTGCAGAATGCACCATTTGATTCCGTGAAGGAGCATAAATATGTTCCCAAATATATTACTGCAGCTCCTTAAAAAAATATAGATATGACTTAAAGCAACCACCTCTTTTCTTGGGATTATAAAACTTCTTTAAAGAGTTCTGATGTTCTTTGCTTTTATGGAAGAGCAAGCATTATCCTTACCGAGGATTCTGTTTGTCTACTAAAGTAGTAGGGGTAGTCTACTACTACCCCTACTACTGTTAGGGTTCAAGTTGGGAATCCTTGAGTTTGGTGAAGAAGAGACATCTGAAATGGCTGGAACTGGGCTGTAAAACTCCAGACACCTCCTAGGTGGCAGCAAAAAGCTAAGACTTGCTTGCATTATTACTTTGTTGCCACCTAGTGGTGTTTCGTAGCCCAGATATGGCAGCCCCACCTTTACCTTATCAGTTAATTTAAGGCCAACTTGGTGTGGAAAACTCTTACCAAAAGCCCAGAATCTCTTGAAATGCTGCATAAAAGCTATGGCATAAGAAAAGAAAAAAATGTGTCTATTCTGCAATTAGGAACAAGCCTGGCCCCGTTTAAATGTTGAAACTGGCAGAGTTTCCTCTTCACTGGAATGAATCCAGCTTGCCTCCACCTTGATTTCCATGGCAATCGGAGGAGGTACTTGCTTCCTCTTGAAAAAGTGGGTATGTTTTGTTGGGCGTGCAGCACTTTCCTTTCTGCTCTCTAAACTGGACTGTGGCCTTTGTGGGTTATGAAGCAGCTTAAAATACTGCTGATGAATATAAACAAACATCCAGTGATTTGTTTTAAACCAGAATCCTTTTAGACCTATTGTGCTTTTATTCGAACCATAGTTCTCCATGGAGATTACAACAGATCTAAAAGACTAAAAACAGCAGAATGCATGCTGGGGAATGTTCTACCTCGTGAATTTTTACTTGTTATACCACTGTGTGAAAGATACAGGATCATGGATAGCAGAAGGCTTTTCAAAAACAAAAAACGGCTGGCTGAAAAAAAATCCAGATGACAGGACTGGAGTCAAACCCTTCTGCAGTCACCACTGGCACATCCATGGTGTGGTTTGTTTGTTTTTTACTGTGACTAAGCCTTCATCCATGTTTTTGCTCTCTTCCCATTTTGCTTGCTTCTTGGGAGGAAAAAAAATGGCTGGCCATGATGAATAGCCCTTTAACAACGAGAAGAGCACTTGAGGACCTTGGGAAATCAAGACTGCTGACTGGTTTGAAGAGGTAAAGATTGGTGCTCTTAATTAGGCGAGCAAAGAGGCGCTGTTTACTTTGGTTTGACAGCCGCTGCGTCTGCCTGCTCTCAATCAAGAAGCAGCTTGAAACCCCCAGGACATTTGCTTGTTCTTTTAAATTTCAGAATTAAAAATTTAGCATCCACAAAAGGGCTGGTGCCTGCTAGGGCATGGAGCGGTGGTCTGGTGCCAGTAGTCTGTGAAGCCCATCTGCTAAGTTCTTGCTGTTCCAGCCCTTGGCACACCCTGTCTGGTCCGACAGAAATCCTCTCTTGGCTGTCAGGCAGAGATGTCAATGCAAAAGTCTTTCTTTCCTGAGAGCATAACACGGCACCAGGCCCTTGTGCTGTTGACGGAAGGCAACTATTTTTCCATGGATTGCTGCCATTGTTACCCTCGATTGCTGATCCTTGGTCCCATGGTTGTAACAGCTGCCTGCTGCACAGAAATTGAAATGATAATGGGACAAGAGGGGTGTTCGGGCATGGGAGTGGGGGGATAGTCACTTGCCATTCCTATATATTAGGCAAATTATCATGCTACTTCTTTAGAGGATTTAAAAAAAAAATGGAGTAGACAAGCTGATATCCTCAGTATTTTGGGCTACATCTCTCACAGCTTCTTGTCATTGGATTAGCTGAGTCTGATGGGATTTGGAGTCCAAGCTCTCTGAAGTGCACTTGTCAATTCTGTTTCCCACCTATCTCCTTTCCCCACCAAATCTCACTGCAGCACCTGAATGCTGCAACTTCAAAAAGGAAGAAAAAGCAACTTGGCAGAAACACCACAAAACTACAAAATCATGAAGTGACTTATACAAGAACCAGGAGCTGAGTTTGTACATCACATTAAGCCACAATGTGATTTGTATGGCTTGAATTTAGAGTACAATGTGACACTAGCCACTAAATTCTATAAATCGTGGTTTATGGCATAGTATATTGTGTGAACCCAGCTAATCATAGTTTATTGCAATCTATTTCCTGCTGACCAATGTAGACCAACATCTAATAAATCATGTTGCTTTGTTTGCAGTGACTGCAAGGAAGATATGAATGCAGATGTTGACAGATACTGCTGTTACTTTGTGGGGGGGGGGTGAATTGAGTGGATAAGGATTGTTGTAATTTTATATGGATTTTTACTAAAACCTATAGTTGGAAATAAATGTACTAACTAGTTTATTGCAATAAACCATGGTGATACAAATTGTTTAGTACACCATGAACCACAGCAGAAACTTAGATGATGACGATGACGACAATAATAAAATGTATATACTGCCTGACTCCCAGCAACTCTGGGTGGTTTACAATTAAAACATTTAAAAACAAAAAACAATAAAAAAAAAACACAAAATCAGTACAAGACAAAAGAACAACGATGGCAAAGAAAATAAACCCAGAGGGGAACAGAAAGGAAGAGGGGGGCATCACTCATCCTCTCCAAAGGCCTGGCGAAGAGCCAGGTCTTTAAGGCCCTTCGAAATACTAATAGGGTGGGAATCCCTTCTTTTAGGAACCAAGATTTAATTGGCTGGGTTTGTACACTACATTAATGGTTTGCTTAATCATGGTTTATTGAATTAATCACAGACAGAAGTTTGTGCATCTTTTTTCCCGTGGGCACCACCTCCTTATTGCTCATAAAAGACTTCTGAAGACTTCATGCAGATGGAGAAACAGCACAGAAGGTTGGTGAGATTTTTGGACCACTTCTGTTGTGTGGGGAGTGGGAAATAGTGCTTGCTTCTTTGTTTTTCAATTCAAGCCCAATAGGTTAAGCTTGCCAAAGGTTTAATTTTGCTAAAAAGCTAATTCTGCTGCCACAAAGACCACAGTTTTGCTACTAAATTTCAGTAGTATGAATTTGGGTGGTCACTGAAGAATGTAAACATGGAAATGGAGTACAGCACAAAGCTTGCAGATCAGGGCTCACCCATTCCCTAGTTTAGTGTCTTTTAGTGTCTTTTTTAGTTTAGTGTCTTTTTTTAGTGTCCAAGACATAGTTTATGGCTTGTAGCAATCTGACCCTAGCCATTGTGGCCTCAATACAGTGGATGTGTGTCAAATCATGGCTTCATACTGTATGTGAAGCCAGCAAAATGTGGTTAGGTTTGCACTTCACACTGAGCTATTTCCGGCTAAGTGCGTGCTTATTTGATTCAGCATATTACATAATTCTATGATTTCTGGTGTAGTATCTATGAACCCACAGTTAACAAGACAGCTTAATTTTTCTTAAATCAAGTCTCTGAGATTAGCATGACTGTTTTCTGGGTAACAAAATGTAACTTGTCATTGCCTTCTTCTGGGATATATTTTTTTAAATCTTATTTTCTAACGTACAAAGCTGGGATATCCTATTGGTATCCAGTCCGAGGGCAGGTTCAATCTTGCTTAGTTTTTCGAGATCAGCCATACTGCTAGATTAATGGAAGCTGCTTTCCTCTGCTTTCTCGGGGCTGGTTGCAAGAGCGACGCCAAATTCAGCACATTCCCTCGCTCTCCTCCGGGGTCATACGGGAAGAGATTTTATGTCTGGGTGGCCGTGGTTTAAGATACTGCTGTTTGCACTCTTCGGATGTAGGACCAGATTCACGCGCATTTTTAAAATCCGATCACGCAGACAATGTGCCGCCGCCGCAGCAGCAGCTCCCGCCTGAGGAAAACCCGGGCCGAAGTCAAGGCCCCTGGCCACGCGCCTTCCCCGAGGCGGACAGAACCCCCAGGGCAGCCCCTTCGGGAGGGATGGAGCGCCTCAGCTCGGGGAGGGGGTCTGTGCAACGGCCGCCCCGGCGAATTGGCGCGAAACCGCCTTAGAAATGAGACCCCTGCCTGAGGCACAACAGCCCTGGCGACCCATAAGCCACCTTTTTGCTTCTCGCAAAATCACACCTATGCTTGCCCCCTCCTCTTTTTTTCTTTCATCCCAGCTGGCCCCGCTGGAAGGCTGCTCGTCCCCTCTTGCAGGCTTGGCAAACAACGGCGCGAGAGCCTGGCCGGCTGAAGAGCGGATCCTTCACGCGGGGCCGGGCCGGGCCCCCCTCTTCCCTTTTGCGCTGAGACCCCCTCGAGCTCGTGACCCTCCGACTGGCGAGCGCAGCCGCCCCTCATCGACGGGGCCCGAACGTCCGCTGGCCCGGGACCCGCTTTGCAGCTCGCTCGCTGGCTGCCTGCCGCCCCTCTCCACCCCCGCCGTCTCGTTTGAATGGCAGCTCTCTTGTTTTAATAGATCCCTGATTTTAATTTGGCTTTTCAAGCAGCAGGCTTTTAATGCTGGCGGAGAGGCGGCTTCCTCATTTTCACCTCTAAAGCAGGTCAATTCGTCGCCTATTCATTCACCCGTCACAGTAACCTTTGGAATTATCCCGGGCGCTCTCGCGCGCGTGTGAGGAGCATAGCAATAAGAGCAGCGCACCTGCTGACATGCTCTGCCAGCACTTTATGCATTATGGATACATCCAGGCAGACAAATCTGTACAATATACCCACTGCCGCCCTCCGGCATCATGGCCTTCTTTTTTCATGGATGCACGTGTGCACATATGTGGGAATGCATTCGCCAATGGACCAGAACTTGGCAAAAGAGGGGAAATAAAGCAACCCATAACACGTTGAAGGCGACTGGTCCAGTCTGGGATGGCAATAATAAGGAGGCCTATCCCTCTGCCTTTTAAGCGTGCAGAAGAGAATTTCTGTTTCAACCCCATTCAATTCTGGCCTATTCTTCCCAGGTGAAGGGATGCTTAGATTACATTACCTCACATTCCTGTGCAGACTCTTTCTGGACTTACTTGGCTTAAAT
Source organism: Python bivittatus (assembly GCF_059951505.1). Lineage (NCBI taxonomy): Eukaryota > Metazoa > Chordata > Lepidosauria > Squamata > Pythonidae > Python > Python bivittatus. Next base: position 29,947,837 of record NW_028277030.1, read on the forward strand.
GTGATCAGTTTGGTTTTGTCTTAGGGTGCTTGGAGGTTCTAGCAGGGGAGCGCAGCTATCGTATCCCCTTGACCCAAGATCGGTACACTCCTATCTGGGATGGTTGTCCTCTTCCACTGAGCGCGCAGCTTCGGGAGGGACGCACATGGAGCGGTGAGGGAGGGAGGGAGGGAGGGAGAGAGGGGACACCTGCCTAGCCAGCCAGATCAGCCGAATCAACCCAGGTAATCAATGGGGTGACAGACGTCGCAGCCAGCTCGCCCTCACATCCTGCCTTAGGATGTTGTTTTATGGCCACCTATATTATATAAAATAACCTCGGGGGGGCTAACACACAAATGAAAACCCAAGATTATGATGCCAGTTACTGATTGTAAACCCAGTGATGTGTGTGTTCATTCAATTGTGGTTTATTCAACAAACCATAATTGGACAAGCCATGGTTTGATGTGATATGCGAATCTGGTTTTTGTCTGCCTTTTTACTCTGAACAAGCTATCCTTACCTTCAAATAATTAGCCTTTGAGCTTGCTGGTAATAAATCAATGGACCACATCCCAAGTTAAATGGATGGGCTTCTGCTCACCCAACAGAACGTATTGTTCTCTCCCTCCTCTGCGTGTTTCTCAGTTTGTCCTGGAACAACCTCCAGAGCTGATTTCAGGGGCAAGGGGGGGGGGGTTGTTTAGAGATAAAATTATTTTTGCTTGCAGATGCTGTTTGTTCATTTGACGGACAAAACTCCTTATCTTTAAGGGAAGAGTTCGGATAGAAGATTACAGACGGCATTAACAAATGAATTATGAACAAGTTCTTTCTTTGGATGAGCCTATTCTGCCATGAATACAATCTGGCCTTCTGTTCCGATATGCTTGGGTAAATCCTGATGCGTTTCGGTCACAGAAGCAAATGAAAGCTGGTATTAGTATTTAGGCACCATTTCTTGCCTAGCTGGGTAAAGTTAAGGGGGAAACAGCAGCTGTTTCCATACTGAAACAGGTGAAGGAGGCTGTGTCCCATAATTCTTCTCAAAATCATTTAGGGAGAGTTTATGGGGCACCACTAGTGGGCCCACTGCTTTACCGAAACAAACAAGACCTAGACTGGAGCCTGTCTTTATAACTTCCTACTTTATTGCAGTCGTCTCCATCCGTCACCCACTGCCTTCCAATTATACACATGCAATCACTAAGCCCTGAATGCGTTCAGAACAAAAGCCATCAAGACAAGTTAGCTCATATAGGTCACTATTAGTAGGAAAAAAGCTCATCTGAATAATTGTGATTGTTTGTATATGCTCTATAAGCTGGCAATAACTGCAGGGATGAATTTGGCAGTAGATTAACAGGAAATCCTGAGGGTGATAGCCAGGATGTATTGAAACAGACCAGCGTATAAATTCCTATATTACAACAATTTTATCATATGTTCATAATTCAAAAGCCTTTTTATTGCACTTGCTGGAGGAACATTTACAGATTAGCCGAGGTATATACAGCTTCTGAAATGAGATTTTGCAAAAAAAGAAATGGATGGTCTTATCCTAACTTGAGGCACTGAGTGTTGAAGCTGTCGCCCTCTTTGACAGCTACAGCCTCAAGGAGAGCCTGTTTCTTTTGCATGCTGCGAGAAGACTCAAGTTCATACATGGTTGTCAAATTGAAGAGAACACTCTCATGGAGGTAGTGTTTAGGATCCTGCTGAACCATTCCTTCCAGCTGACGGAGGGAATCCTTCAGTTTGCCCAGATAAAGAAGACAAACGGCAGCATTGTTGTTAGCCTAGAGAAAATATAGATTAGATTTCTTCATGAAATCCAAAGGAACCACTCTAGAGAAAATGCAACACACTTTAAATACTTTCCTATCCAAGCCTTGATTTTTGGGGGACTTGGAGGCTTTCTTTGTTGCTAGAGTTCCAAACATTACAACAGTGCCTGTTTTTGGAGCTCAAGATGGATATGAGGAACACCTCAATCTAAACTGATCCCCCAACTGGATACCTTCCACAGACTAGCTCAGAATTCTGAGTTTAGGGACTTCTGGTGAGCACCTGGCAGCAGGACTGCATTTAACAAGGAAAATCATGGCTGGATACTGGATCCCGACCAGCGAAATCTCTCTGGAGGGAGAGATCATTGAGATAACTCATGTGATTCTGGACAGCCACTTCTTGTGAGTAGATCACAGGAACTGTTGTTTAGTAGTCGGCTTATGAGTTGAGTGGCAGGGAGTTGAGGGATACCATCAAGCTCATACTCGTAATGTCTTTTAAGGACATAAAGCTCAACCAAGCCTCATTTCTTAATCACTTTTTGGATTTTTTTTTTTCTGTACTGGAAATATTAAGACTCTTTGGATTGGCAAGGTTTTACTGTATTCACCAGGTGAGTTGCTTTCTCCTTGGAGAAATATGTTTTTAAATATGATTTTAAAAGTTCTGGAAAAATATTATTTTTAGCAAAAGGGTGCTTAGAATAAAGTCCAGATGGACTTAGAGTTATATAGAAGAATTCTTCCAGTGGGAAATGTTGATTGTTTGGGTCCTTTCAAGACGAAACATGATAATGGGACCTTGAAGGTTTGACACTAGAGGGAGCTAGAGGATAATAAATTTGTTTCATTAACAAAGAAAGAATGGAGCAAAAAACCTTAATGGAGGTTTTTCAATATTGGTCTTCAAAATTACTTGATATGATAGACAGATCATGTGTCAATGAAGTTACAGAAGAAAAAAAAAGCTACAACAGATGAATTGGAAATTAATTTGAATGTGACTTAAATGTGTTAAGCAATGAGAAGGATATGGAGAAAGATGTACTGGATACACAAATGAAACTGATGGATGTTTCACTGCCTAAAGGAAATGTACAATTATTAAACTAGAAAAGTAATTTTGATAACTTTTTCTTACTGGATGTACAAAAGTGGTCTGTTAAAGTTTTGAAAGATTCTTGAGTAAAAAAAAAAATGAAGAGAAAACAAGCTCTGATTGTTAAAAATTCAGGGAAGGAATACAGGGTTGGCTTATTTGATCAAGATTAAAAAAGAAAATTAGTTATATCTGGTTTCCCTTACTGGACTTTTGCTGACAAAGAACAAATGATGAGGCTTTTGGATTTTGTTTTTTTAGTTAAGAGATGAGTTATGGGGTGAAGAAAGTAAACGTTGTATTAAGAAATGCTGATAAGCTATTAAAATTGTTATTACTTGCTGGGATGAAGGGGGAAGTTACTTTGTTTCTTTTGTTTCTTTTTCTTTTTTTCTACACTTTTTTCCTTTTTTTTGTATTTTTCTTTTTGTATTTCTATATTTTTGTAGTTTATATTAGTTTTTATTCCTTCTATTTGTAATTCTTAATAAAATTATTAAAAAAGAAAATAATTTGGGGAGTTTATATCTCAGTTCATATGGAGGGTTCCAGATTGAAGAAGGCTGTCTGTATATTACTCTACGTTATTCCAGTGAAGTTCACTAAACAAATTCTGATTGTGCTAAGTGTCAGTATTTGTTACCTAAATGTACATATGCATACAGTATTCTAAATCAGACACTAAGGGCAATATACTTTTGAAGCCTATGAGCCATGGCTATATATTTAACATTAAGATTTCTTACCACAGCATTTGATGGATCAATCTTCAAAATTTCTGTGAAGAATTTGTGAGCTTCTGCAAAGTTATTCTGACCAAGATGGAGAAATGCTCTAAAACAAGAAAAGGGAGAATATGTGCACTCCTTCAGAAAATGACTCCTTTAGAAACTCAAATATTTGCATTATAAAAGGAAACTACATTCTTGTCTCTTCATATATATGAGTGTTCTCTCAGTTGATCTTCATAAATTAATCTTGGATCTAAATGATAATTTAGATTTCAGATTAAACAATGCAACATGAAGCTATGGTTTGATAGAGTAGCTGACTACAGGTAATCCCTGGGTTAAGAACACCTGGTTTACGGACAACTCATAGTTAAGAACGGAGTGAGTTAAAATTTGAGTTAAATACACAATGATTCAAGTTAAATACATAATGGTTTGAGTTAATTACACAATAATACTTATATAGTATTATACAATAATACTGTTCTGGTTCACATACAAATTTGACTTAAGGACAGACCTTGGGAATGGAGCTCATTCTTAAACTGACTACCTGTAATTCATACATTATGAAGAGGTAAACAGAAGTGTAGCACTGAGTTCCAACTGAAGAGGGAACTCTTCAGCAGATTATTTTCCTATATATTTTTTGCAAATATGTTCCCTGTCTTTACAATTTTAAACAAACACTTAAAACATATTAAATGAGTACACTTCAATAAAGATTTCTTCTATTCACAGACGAAACTGGGATCCATGGAAGCTTCCAATGGTTGGTGATTTTAGCTGGTTTCTTCAATGTTCTATTCCAAGTGCAAGCACCCATACTTTTTGGAAGGTCTCCCAATAATGCTGAACAACTTTGAGAAACAAGGAACTGCAGGAGAGGGGAAACAAAGTAAACTGCTATCCAGACCTCTTCCTCTAGTGTGTATGAAAAATCTGGATCCAATACATGCAGTGAATGTATGTTCCACTAAGTTAAATGCTTCTTCTTAATAAGTATGAGTAGGTCTGCATTGCAGCATTAATCTGCAAAGCTGACATAGGAGTAAATTTGCATATGAAAGTGGCTAGAACAAGGCAAATCTATAGTGGTCAAGGAAGAAATCTTGTAATAATTTTTTTTTTTTTCATGGCTACACTATGTCATACAAATCTCATGGGCTGGTAGGTACCAATCAGTCTTTCTTCTGGCAGCTGAGGTTACATAAAAGATAAATGAAGAGAAAGGGGTATTCTCTAGGGCCTCTTAATGTTCACAGTGCATTCTTTGCAAAATCATGTCTAAGATTAATTTGGCATTTATGTCTCCCACCTGTTCATTAAAATCATAATTTGGTTCTTCAGTCCATCCAATTTCTGAGCCACTTTCTCAACATCTTGAAAATACTTTTCAGCCATTTTAATGTCTCCAATCTGGATAGTACATAAATGGTAAGTAAGAGTTACTGCAATTAACAAAGCACAAGAGAGACTCATCAATAGGTAGGTCTTCATAAAGAAATTACTTTCAGCACTAGGGAGTAAAAGAGAAGAATGTAACATACAGCAAATATAAACACAAAACCTAACCCAATCAATACATAGCTAAAATTAGTGGTTTGGATCAAAATTAATTAATGTTAATTAATTAATTATTAATACACACACACACTAACCCTTATTGTTAAAAAAAAAAAGTGGAACAATATGAAGATAACAGCAGCTGAATATGCTGATTCTCAAAGACATCTAGCCCCTGGTCACTCCAATACAGCAAATCACCTTTAGAAGCAGCTCAATAATATTCAAGAAAATTACTACAGAATCAAAACCCAGAGAGATTTATTTAAAGGAATGAAAGTGTCAGAATTACTATAACATGTATGGCTGTTTAGGTAGGGTCTTTTATTTTTCCAGTTACAGGCACCTTGTTCCTAGTGCTGATGAAACAACTTTCCAGTTCTCATTCCAGGCATTTTATATTGCATGTTTATCAGTGGGCTTTTAAAGCCAGTCCCCCATGTACAAACACGCTATGGTGAACTGAAAGGGGTTCTGAGATTGTTACAAGAGCCATCTTCTACTAGATACAGGGAAGATAAGTTGCTCCTCAAGTTCAATAATTTGAAAAAGCTTCACTGTCTGGCCAAAAGGCAGCAAGGACAAATCCACAGTAGGCTTACAATTCAAACTGGTTTAGGTGCATCCTCAATTTCCCATAGCCTAACTGAGATGATTTTCATTCCTACAAAAATCTAGATCTCAGTAATTGATAACAAGGTGGATCACGTTCTCTGGAAGGAAAACAGGTGGGGTTTTAATTACTGTTGGCTCAGTGGCCTATATAGAGGGTCAGAAAGAGAACAGGAAAATAATTCGTTTCCAGGACAATTTATTGGGTGCAGTGAAAATAGAACATAAAAAGGGGGTTATTATGTGCTACAGTTTTATTTTATCCTTGCTACAAGATGGGGTTGAGAGGTATTGCTCAAAGGAAAACAGCTTCTTAGTTACATAATGTGGACTGCCAGGGGCTTTGAGCAGTCCCAAACAGGCAGGAAACCTAGGAGTCTTTTCAAGCCTCTGGAAGACTGCTAGATGTGGTTGCTGGGCTACATCAGTTTGAGACTTTATTATGGATCTTCTGTATTTAGCTCCAAGATCTGGTCACTTTGGGAACATTACAAGAGGAGATTGTGCAGTAGTCTAAGCTGGAATAAACCTCTGTAGATTCCCTGGTCCCCCACATGAACATTCTGTGAAGACGCACTTCTGAATTTTCTGAATATTTGTGCATCTTTGCCACAAAATGTTACCAGAACTTCTTGTGGATCCTACTGATAATCAGAGAATCTGAGTGAATCAAAAATTGATGCTTGTTTTAGTGATTTATCATAGAATTTGCCAATCTGGAAAAAAAAAACCACCCTTAAATTCTGTTACTGGTACTTAGGCCTAGACGTTGACCTGGCCATCCCAAATACTGAATTTGGTCTTCATCTATTCTCTTACAGGCCTTGCTTAATGACCACAGTTGGGACCAGCAACTCTGTCACTAAGTGACATGGTTGTTAAGCGAGACATCACATGACCACAACTTGGGATTTTACTGCCGGCTTCCCCACTGACTCTACTTGTTGGAAGCCGGCTGGGAAGTGCACAAATGGCGATCACATGACTGCGGGATGCTGCAACGGTCGTAAATGCCCACTGGTTGTGAAGCACCTGAATCTTGACTGTGGGGATGCTGCAATGGTCATGAGTGTGAGGACTGGTCGTAATGTTACCTTTTTCAGCACTGATGTAACTTTGAATGGTGCTAACCAGGCAGTCATTAAATGAGGTCTACCTGTGTGGACTTGCCTGTATATTTGGAACCATTGTCTTCCTACCTGACCCACTTGCACTTTTCCTTTAACTGATGGGAAGATGCCCTGATAACCTGTAAAATACTGTGATACAAAGGAGAATTCATACTTCCTTTAGTGATAGCAAGTCACCTAGATCCTGAGGTACCCAAAGAACCCTAAACCATGACACTATCACCTCAGTGCTTGATAGCTGGAATAAGATTATTAGGGAATGCAGTATATGGTTTCCATCTGACATAACAATTCCCACAAAGTTCTACTTTTGATTCACCTATCCATAGAAGATTCCATCAAGTTAAGAGGGTCATCCAGGTGCTTTTTGGCATACCTGAGATGAACATCAGTGTTCTTCTTGTGAGCCATGACTTCTGCCTTGTTATTCTCCCATGAACCCCATTTTTACTGTTCTTTGATGCTGGAGTAGCCAAGGTAAGAGTGGCCTGCAGATCCCTGTTAGTTATTCTTTGTGATTCCTTGGATGATTTCATGCTGTGCTCTTGGGAGTGATTTTGACAGGATGGCCATTCATTGTTGTTCAAAATCTTTATTTCTGACAATGAATTGGTGGAGCCCCAGCACGTTACAACTGATTTTGTAATCTTTTCCAGGCTAGTAGGCATCAACTACTTTTAAAGAAAGGTCTTCAGAACTTTCTTTTCATTGGGACATATATCCCTCTAAAACCTGTGTTGTGAGAATTTCACTGTGGTGAGGACAGCTAATGTTTGTGAGATTTATATAGTGCGGAAATGGCCCACGTCAGCCCTGATTGTTTAATGAAGTACATACACACCTTGCCCCAGTTATCCCTTTAACTGAATGTGGGGGTAATTACCCTTTTATACTGACACATCCCATGTTGGATGAAATAAGTGAAATAAGCGTGAAATGTTGGTGTTATTTATCCACTTATACTCTATATATATCACTTCATCCCACATGAAGCTCTAATAACCTTCCATGGCAAAGATATGCAAACATTTAGGAATTCTGAAACGGGTGAATACTTTTTCAGAGAACTAATGGTGTTCAGAACATTCAGGCCTGCGGCACTGTTTTTTGTTTAAATGTTCAACAAATAGCTTCTTTTTTCCTTTTTAAACATTTCCCGTTTGTGTGTTTAGTCTTCTCCAATACAGTTTCTCAACTGGACTGGACTTCATAGACAACGACTAGCACTTCACAAATAGTCCTGGTAGATGATGAGAAAGAGGGAAAGTGCGCTGCCTGTCTGTCTGCCTATGGAAAACAGCTCCAAGATCATGCCTTTCTGCGTTCATGGAGTATCATCAGGAGTGTCATGATTTATAGGAATTCCTTTTTGCTGGTTATATGCTCCAGTTGACACTCTTCTGATTTTTAATGCATGCTACTGCAGAGTGGCCAGGACAATGGAAGGACCTGTTATTGTAATGTTAACCCTGCTGCTTTAGTCTATATTCCTGAGATAGTTGGGCTCATGTCAGGTATCACATGATTTTACGCTGTTCTCTGTTCTGGAAAATTTCACCATCCACATTGAAGTAGCTCACTAAGGAGCAATTCAGGTTTTATGTTCTCTGTAAGAACCTGGGACCTGTCATAAGTAATACAGGGCCCCATGATGCAGTAGGGCACATGCTGGATTTAGTATTCTACTGCACAACCCATGACCTATTGGGTCATTGTTTCAGAGATATTTCCTTACCTAAACAGAGAAACAGAATGACCAAGGGCAAAAAAGCAGCGGGAGTGTGAGTGACTTATGACTTGCTGCCGGCTTCCCCACTGACTTTGCTTGTGGGAAGCTGGCAGGCAGCGTCAGAAAACTTACTTCTTTCCCTCCCTCCCTCCCTCCCTCCCTCCCTCCCTCCCTCCCTCCCTCCCACATATAATATAGGCTTGCTCAGTTTGTCCTCCACTCACTACCTTCAGGAGAGCCCCAGTGAAGCCTCCTCTTCCTCCTCATCTGACCTGTGGAATTGCCTGCCACTTTGCTGGGGGGAGGTGGAACAAAGCGAGCCACAGACTGCGAGGAAAACTGCACCCCCACTTCTCATTCTGGCATGTCCCCAAGGGCCCCCTCCCTCGAGGGAGGAAGAGGGCTCACCAGTTGACCGCTGACACCCCCCAGCCAGCCCTACCTCACCAGCAGGCATTTGAGTTGCTCTTCATCCTTCCCTCAACAGCCACCGCCATTAAGAGATTTCAGATTTTTGCCTCATTTCCAAAGCAGCCAATTGCCACTTGCCCATCGCCAGCTGATTGGGCGCAAGGGACAGAGAGAGGCGGAAAAGCGGTCAGGGATACACCCATGATGGTCACGTAACTTGGGCTGATTGCAGTGGCGCAGCAGCACAGCAGTGCTGAAATGGCCACAAATTTCCCAAATGTCAATCCCATGGGAGTCATGGGTCCTGGATTTTGGACATATTCTATAAGTTAGCCCATTTGAGATGCCTTTATTCAAAAACTGCTGCCCTATGACACACCATTTTACCTAGGTCATCATTTCAAAGATTTCTTTACCTAAACAGAGAAACAGAATGACCAAAGGCAAGAAAGCAGTGGGAGTGTGAACGACTTGTGACTTGCTGTCAGCTTCCCCATTGACTTTGCTTGTCGGAAGCTGGCAGGGAGTGTAAGAGATCTTCCTTCCATCCTTCTTTCCCTCCCTCCCATTTCCACATATAATATACGCTTGCGCCATTTGCCTTCCCTTCACGACCCTCAGGAGAGCCCTGGTGAAGCTGCCGCTACCACCACTGCCTCCTCCTCCTCCTCAGCTGACCAGCAGAATGGCCTGCTGGGGGGAGGTGGAACAAAGGGAGCCACAGACCATGAGGAAAACTGCACCTCTGCTCCCCATTCTGGCGTGTCTCAGCCAGCTCTACCTTGCCAGCAGGCATCTAAGTCTCTCCCTCAATGCCCACAGCCATTAAGAGATTTCAGATTTCTGCCTCATTTCCAAAGCAGTCAATCGCCATTTGCCCATCGGGCCTTGCCACCAGCTGACTGGCCACAGGGGGAGGCGGGAAAGAGGTTGGGGTATGCCCATGACAATCACGTGACCTGGGCTGAGCACGGTGGTGCAGCAGTACAGCCGTGCTGAAGCAGCCACAAATTTCCCAAATTTCAATCCCACATGAGTCCTGGATTTTGGGCACATTCTGTAAGTTAGCCCATTTGAGGTACTTTGGTTCAAAAATTGCTGCCCTATGACGTACTGTTTTGCCCAGTTGAAGGTTACCAACATGAGAGTTTTAGTAGTATATAGATAGATTCAAGTAGAGTTGATGAGCATAAGACTGTGATAATGTTGTTGCTTTAGATGATCTATGGAATATGGAAATGACCATGGCAGTTGACACTATTGTTTCTAAGTGCACTCTTCTCAAAACCAAGGAAGGATTAGAGAGAGATGAGGATCTACCACCTGTTTAACATCTTGTCCCTTATGTTGTTCAACATCTACAGGGAACTCTGTTCTTTACTGTCCAGCTCCTAGGAAGCATTTAATATGCTTGAATATTGCTCAAGTCTAATAATGGGTTACATATGGAAGAGGAAAAATAAACTTAAATCAAGATAAGGATCATTTGTCAGTAGGAAATTGGAGATGAAGTTTGAAGTTTAGTCTGTTTTAGATGAAGGTGCACAGTCTACGGGAGCTCTTTGATTCTCAGCCATTGTATTCACAGATAGGGGTTGCTTTTGTCCATAATTGTTCATGCTTTGGTTTCATTCTATCTCAACTACCATGACTTGCTCTCCTTGGATCTGTCCTAAAAAACTGACTGGAAATGGTGCAACGTGGCAGCTAGATGGCTAACTGGTAAAGGGGTCATATGGTACCTGTACTGCACCAGTTGCCAAACTGTTTAGAGTCTACCTGAAGGATAATCACTGTTAGGATCTTATTTAGCAGTTAAGGTCTGCAAGAGAGGCTCTTCTGACTCTGTCCCCTTTCTGCATGGTCCTTTATCTGGCACGAAGGAGACAGCCTTCCCTTCAGTTGTTCCCAGGCTATGGAATGTGCTCCCTTGGGAGATACACTTTGGCCCCCATTCACTCAGCATTAAGAAAATGATCAAAGACAGTTTATTGACCAGACTTTTAACTGTTACTTTTGTGTTAGTTTTGATTTACATTTTTAACTTTTAACATTGGCTTTTGTTGTAAGAAAATTAAAAGTACACACCAGACTAGATGGGCAAGATATAAATCTAATCAACCAACCAACTAGTCAGTCATTGGCTCCTCTCTCCCTTCCTTCCAGTTTCAGGAAACACAATTTAGCAGTTTTTCGGGCGTTTCCCATATGACACACGGATGTGGCCTACTGACAAACGAGAGACAGCTTCTTTGATGCCATGATTCCAGGCCCTTTTGAAAAGCAAAAAGCTTTTCAACTGCTATTGTTCAAGGTTATGTAAGCAAGCCAATAGGTTTCTTGGGCTTTGTCTTCAATGCTACTGCACTGGAAGGAAAAGGTCCCACTCTGACAGTAAAACCACTAATTCAAGAATGTCCAATAATCTCTCTTCCCCCAAGGCCTCTGATAACAGCAAATATTGAGGAAGACAGGATTCCCTTCAGAGCCTGTTAACACTGTTCTATGAATTGGACAGACAGATTGCTCCTCGGAGACATCAGGCAGTCTCCTTGCATCCTACCCAAGGTTGGGAATCTTGCCTTTCAGCAAACTAGCCTCTGATGGCTCTTAGAATAGAAAGAGCAGAGTTGAGAAGCCAGCACCCTTTTCAGAACAGTCACCGAAAAGGAACCTCTGTTATTTTTCTTGATGAATCGTAAATCTTTTCTGTAATGCAAGAGGGCACAAGCAGTTTTTCCAAGAATGATTTGACAAATGTTTTAATATTCTGCCTGTGATAGGCTATCATCAATGTGAATCACCTAATGATAATATTCTTTTAATCAAAAGAAGACCGGGTTAGACTGCTTCTTTAAAAAGAGTCACCTCTTTCAGCTGACACTGCACAGTTGCCCTGATCCAAATGCTACAGATTCCTCAGGTGTTCTTGCTATTTATCCCAATTGTAGCAGGATACTTGAAAAGCTACTTCCTTCTGCATGAAACTACTCAGCCCTCAAATTTCCTTCTGAACTTCTTTCTCAAGTGCCTCCAAAGGGGGACTTTTTCAAAGGTGGTACCCTATCCCTTATCTTGCTGTCATTTTGATGCCAGGCCAAGTTCCATTTTATTTTTCAAGTCCTTTAGTATTTATTAGTTGTCAGCCAAAAGCTAACTTTCATAATGGTTTTATAAATTGTTTTTATTACTATTGTATTTTGAATGAGTTAATTTCTGATTGTGAGCCACCTCCCAGAATTTATTACAAAGTGCCTACTACATATTATTAATAACCAAATATTAAATTCCTCAATAATATTAAATTATTATTAATTTAATAACCAAATATTAAATTCTTCAATTTAATTATAAAAACGAGGAAACTCTGAAATATTATAAAACTATAAAAATCTCTTAGAGACATCTTTTGGAGTCTCCACTTGTGAAGAAAATGGGTTGTCCCATCTCATTTTTTTATAAAGTGACTAAATTTCAGCTAAGACTTCTTATAGTCTGATTCAGTGTTACTCTATTTGTGCCTGACTGATTCAGTGAGCTGTGAGCAGCAAGCTCAATTTGGCTAGAGTAACAACGGGCAATTAAATATCACTTCTTGTGTCTGTTGTTATGCTGAAAACAGAACTTTTCTTTTGGTAATAAAGTCACATGGGAAGAAAAGAAAAGAGGCACAGGCTTCATGCTGAAGACAAATGTAGCATTGATCTTTTTAAAAGCACTAGTGCCACAGGAAACCAAAAAATAATTTTTCCTATCAAAAAAGTTTGTTATGTTACAGAAATGGAAGCAGGCAGGCTGCGACAGTTCCTCAGGCAACATATTGTTAGTATTTGCTTGTTATTGTACTTTTTACTACCAGGGATGGGAGAAATGTTAAGGGTTTTCTTCCTTGTATGCCAAAATAATTTGGCTGGCTGCGTGAACTACACACCTTGCCTTGATTAGACAATGGTGGCTAGGGCTGCATGCTGCTCGGAGGGCAAAAGGGTCCTTATCTTCCTCCTGAGGACCACTACACAGGATTCAGCATTGCAATTTGGAGAATGAAAAGTTAATCTACTTTCATTAATTCTATAGAAAAATGTGGAGTATTTATTACATCCCATACATCATTCCGTGTGTGTGTGTGTGGGGGGGGGGGAATGTGTTTATAACAGAGTGGAAAATGTCAAATATACAGCACCTCTTACTGAAGTAAGAAAGCCACTGGTCTACAAAACAATGCTCACCAGATAATTTAACAAATTTACAGACTTTGTTATTTAAACTATTATGTTTTCTCTCAATAATAACTGACAGGGTGCTCATTATATTTCAACTGTAGGTATTCTGTTCTGCCTGGAATAGCAAGAAGTCAGGTGGACAAACCTAGGAAGTTCTGTAAGAACATTCACCTCATACTTCCTTCCAAACTTAATTTGGTATTGATATAGCCATCGGCTTTAAATCTTTCCGCAATGTTTTCTCGTTATTTTCGTTTCATGAAATGGCACAATTCACACATCAAACTATCTAACATTAGGGCTTTTTAAAAGCCCCCCCCCCCCAATATTGATGTGCTAGTGGGGCTAAGCAGAACTCTCACTTGGCATTATTCAGAATCAGGTACATACCTGCAGGAAAATCCTTCCAATTCCACTCAACAGCTGAGGCTCTTGCTCTGGGTAATATTTCATGATGGCGTGATACGTCTCCACAGCAAGCACATAGTCCTAAGGGGTAAAGAAAGCACAAAGGGGGAGGCAAGGTCAACATTTATTCTTTGCTCCATATACCTTAAAGTGCACACATGCATGATAAAACAGATGGAAGCAAAAATCTTCAAAGTGGGAAGGACACTATGTTTGAAAATATGATGACAAGATTTCCTATTTTCTTGGCATCTAGCAGAGGGAGTGGACATATAAGAAGAGACAGCACCACGTGGGAGAGATGTTTCACTGCTTCTACCGCATGCACACAGCACATAGGACAAAGCAGCCCCAAAGTTGAAGCAAATTCAGGGAGACTTCAGTAAGCAACATTTACTTCTGCCAGGATCACAATAAGCATCCTTTGGTTCCCTCCCTCCCTCCCATAAGCACGCGCGTGCGTGCACACACACACATGCACAATGTTCCTTATCACCATTCTGCACGGGAAGCAAACCTCTTCTGTGGTGCCAACTGCTCTGTCGGCCAGATTTCCAATGCTCTGAAAATTATTCATGCTGGGAAAATGGCCACAGCTTATGTGTTGCTTCATGAGGGAGCAGTCACTAGAGCTAGATGAAGGGAATTTTAAATGAGCTCAGCGGAGCTGGGATGGGGGTTCAATGAATGAGTGGGAACTACCATCCTTCCCACTTTGATTACTGCTTAATGCTTCTGAAGAATGGCTTAAAAAAAAATTGCACTAGAAATGTTTATCTATTCATCATGTATAGCTTCCTGATGGATATATCTGGATCTCCATTTAAATGTGGATTTTCAAAAATTCAGTAAAAAAAAAAAAGAACTAAAATAAGCTTAGTGCAGGAAAAGTAATTTTACAGGAATATTTTCAGGTAGCAAGAACACCTAAGAGAAAGCAATATGATTGGGCTCCTATTTTTCAAAAAAGTAATTACTTATTGTTTTTCTAATCTGACAGATTCCTAAAACTCAGGCTGTATTAAAATAAAACACAACAAAACAGACACCGGTGAGAAATTAAAAACTAAGTACCCCAAATGGGACCAAATACAAAGGGGTTCTGAGTCTTATAGAAAGGGCTTGCATAGTTCTGCACACAGGCATTGATGTAACAATTCTGTGACACCAGGGCAGGGATTCTGTGCCTAAATCCCTCCCTCCCCCTGCCCCTCCTGCTTACATACTTGAGTAATTCCCAAAATTGTATTAAATGCTTCTCTTGAAGGTCCAAATTCAGGTGTTGATTTTTGGATAGCTGTGGTCGTAACAGACGTGGGGGGGGGGGGAGGCTTCAAATCCATTCTTCAGATACAGAAACTCCATATGCAGTAATGTGGCTCTTGCCATCTGTTTCTCTCTCCTCTTTTCTCCAACGAAGATGCTGCCAGATGCAAAGCCCTAACACCTCCTTAGCTTTCAAGCAGACTCACCAGCTTTTCCACTGATGCACTGCATAAAGAGATGCTCCACTTTTTGAGGGGTATGAATAGTATTTGTATTAAGTCAATTAATGAAGATTGCAAGTAAAATTTGAAAATAGAGACCAATATCTATTTTAGAACAGGACCAAGGCAACACCAAGGCTTTTTTTAAAATCCAGTTATAGTACAGTATTGATTCCCAGCCTTAAGGCCTGGGCAGCAGTAAAATTGTTGATTCCCCCCCCCCTCCACACCCTCTTTCTCCTTATATAGCCAAGCAATTCTAGTGTAGCGTAATCTTACAGATTTATGTTCTATGTCCCCTTTACTTTAGAAAGGTGAATCTTTCTAAAGTAAAGAAAGGAGTTAAACGCTCTCCTAGCCTTACGTTTTGCTAGGAGAGACTGAGTCTCCTGTTTTAAATGGTTGATAACAAATACAAGTGAGAGAGGGAAGGAGAACTAAAAGAATAGATGGATACAAAGATGTGTCTTTTGCTATGGAGATCTCATCTTCCAGCATTCAAACACATAATATTTGTTCATACAATTGTTTTCCAGCTCTACTCCACTGTTATAACTGGTATGGAGTATGGCTTTGTGGAATTATTAACATATTATGTTTATTTATGAATGTAAAGATAGTCAATTAATAGCTTTTCTCACTTTAAGTTATGAGTCCTTTCATGTAAAATAAGCCTAATCTATTTTCTGCATCTCTCTCCATTTCCTGAAGCCAGGCTATAGTCTTTGCTCTTCATGTCTATTTAAAAGCTATATGCTCCTATTCTAGTACAGGTAGTCCTTGTTTAGTGACTGCAATTGGTTCTGGCAAGATGGTCACTAAGCAAACAGAGAGAGAGAGAGGGACATGTTGTAAAGATTGCTGGTTGCTGCCATCTCATTCAGATAAAGTTCTCTCATACAGTGTCCTGTGCCTGACCCATTTCTTTCTCCTTTTTTTGCCCCCTCACAGGGCGGAGAGATTACATAAACAAGCTATCTCTTCCTGAGCTGCTTTCTCCATAGCATGGTGCTAACCTCAAGTTAACAATCTCAGCTCTGCGACCTTAGTTAGTTGTTTAGAACCCTCCAGCCACCTCATAGTTGCTGCCTGAAACTGACCAGACCTCAATTAGTTTCACACTGAAGGCTTTTGTTGTCATAAATGGCGCATTGGTCGGAAAATTATTTTTTAAAATTTTTAATTAAAAAATTAATAAAATGTTATTTTTTAAAAATGGTAAAATAATAATTTTTTTATTTTAATTTTTTATTACCATTTATTACCATTGTATTTGTGAATGGTCACTATCTGAAGCATTTGCTAAACAAGGAGTACCTGTATTAGAGTTCATAACTAATCAGTTTATCAGGTATCTCTTTAATAGATTGTGGGAATGCTGTAAACATAATATATCTTGATTCAAGCAAAACGTTTGGCCGAATACCACATATTGTTGGGCAACTAGTTAAATGTGGACTAGATAGCATGTCAATTAACTGAACGCATAGCTAGCTTGAAAATCATATTCATAGTATCTCCATCAATGGTTTTCATCACCGGAGATTGGCCAGAGATATTGAGTGGGATGGCACAAGTCTCAGTCCTGAGTCCTCTACTCTCCAATATTTTTATTAATGACTTGGATGAAGACTTGGAAGAAATTATTATTAAATTTCAGATGACACACAATTGGTGGGATAGCTAATACACTGAAAGCAATAGAATGAAGTTGAGCAGACAAATCTGTAGTTCTTCATTTAAGAAAGAAAAACCAAACTTATGGGCACAGAATGGGGGGATACTTGGCTTGATAATGGTACACGTGAAAAATATTTTGGAACAATAATTGACTGCAGGATGAATATGAACCAGAATTGTGAGATGTGGTTGCAAAACAGGCAAATACAATTTTAGGCTGTATCAACTAAACTATAATTTCCAGATCATGGGAAGGAATTGTTCTACTTTCTTCTGCTTTGATTAGACTCTACCTCAAATACTGTGTCCAGTTCTGGGCACCACACCTGATGGAGGAGCCCAAGAAAATGGAACGTTTTGAGAAAGGCTAACAGAGATGATAGGAGATGAAAGCTGAGAGAGGTGGAAGCAGCTGGGTATGTTTTGCTTTGAGAGAAGACAGTTGAGAGGGATATGATAGCATCTTTTAAATAACTGAAAGGATGTCATACAAAACACCAAGTTGTGTTGTTCTTTTGTTGTAGAGTTTAGGACACAGAATGATGTATTTACATTCCTGGAAGGCAGATTCTGACTGATTGAAAGAAAAAAAGTGCCCTAACAAGAGTTTGACAGTAGAACCAATGGCCCACAGAGGTGGTAGGATCAATGCCCTGAAGGACCCCTTCCAATGCCGATTCTGTAAATTTTTACAAGAAAGCACTCTATCAATGCCCAGTTAATAAGAAATACTTCTTTCATTTATATTATTCCTTATTCTTAGTAACCTACTTGTGCTCTTCATTAGAAAGAAAGTGATTTCTAAATTCATAAGAATGCAATGTATGCTACTGTCTTTTGGGAGGGGAGGGCTGTCACTAGATAGCAGCATACTGCATTTTACAGCAATTCCAGAAGAAATCTAATTTATTCATGACACATTAAATTAAAGCTGACAACTAAATGACTTATTTGGAAGAAATATAAAATATAAAAGCTGCACCAATTCTTGTAAATATATACTCCTAATTATTTGTACTTGTGTGATTTTAAGTCTTATCGGTATGAAAATATTGTTTTATAGGAATTCTAGGCATTTTTAATGTTAATTAACTTTATTATCAAGCTATTTTAAAAATGTAAAAAAATGTAGGAAAAATATTTTCCTCCATTATATGATTCATGCAGAAAATATTCAATTTTCATAGAAGTGCATTTTATATGATTGCATATAGCTTTGCAAACTATATCACATTATTAGGCAGTTACAAATTACACATTTCTCCTACCCACTGAATGGGTTCCATAAGAATAAGGAATGGAGACTTCCACCCGTCACCCTCAAACCTGATCTGATTTGAATTTGATCTAGAAAGTTGCAGTTGCAGCAGAACTGATGGGAAGACAGCAAAGATAAGCCTGCTCATGAGACATCTGATTTAGGCAAATGGGAGCCTATCCTGATAGGTGCTCAGCGTCCCATTTCACATGACCCCAGCGCAAGAGCTACTGTGCTTATGCTTCCTACTATGATGAAGATACATTTGCAGAGAAGGCAACCTCAGATAATACCGGAATATTTACCAAAGCATTTGCCCACCCTATCCCATCAGTCCATCACATTTACTCTTCTGAAGAGTAATTAAAGAAATGTTTTGTGAGCTGGGAACGGATGTCTGAAGGGCATAAATACACAAACAAGCAAACAACCCCCCCAATGATGTAGTTCCCTGGATTGGGGCAATGCCATGAATTCCAATTTACTCCCTTGAATGTATTATGTGAATTTTGCTCTTGGTGGAATGGCTTAATGAAAAGTAAGTCCAAGTTGCGAAACACAGTCAGCAATATCCAGAGAAAGTTGTATGGAAACTTTAAAAAAGGGCTTAAGCACTTGAACATAATGAAAACAAAGCAGAGATCTGGATTCACAAAATGGTCTTAGAAATCTGTATTTAGAGATGTCTTTTTATTAACATCATGATTGTATTTTGATACAAAGATTGAGCTGTGGTGATGCAACAAGCAAACAAAAACAAACAAACAAACAAAAACTATACAGGGGGAAAAAAACAGATGGCCAGCTGTTTCTAAAGAGAGATGCTACAAGAAAATTTAATACAAAGAAGGAAAAGAAACTATTCTGAAATCTGTGTATTTCAAGGCTATGTTTTTCAACACCTTAAAATTCATACTTTCATTCATCTGTTCAAGGAAACCTTTTCTTTCTTTTTAAAATCATTGTCCCTTCCTGACTTATTTACTGTGCTAAAGCATCTTTTGTCCATCAGTATTTATCCTCTAACCTTCCAACTAGCTGTTATCCAAATTAGTTGGGATCACAGCTCCCAGGATTCCTACATAGCTGAACATTCTAGGGGCTGTAACCCAACCCATGGGGGGGGGGGAGGAGGGGGGCAGGAGATGGTCTACAAAATATTGTGTTTGTCAAATGCCATACAATTTTTAGTTTGATGATTTCATCCAAAGATAGATAATTACTATTCCCATTTGACAGATACTATGGATCTGAAGGCTACATTTTGGTTTATACAACGTGTTCAAGGGTGCAAATTCTATATTGTGGCTACCAAGATATAAAAATCAGCATTTCATAATTTATTGAGGATTGTTAGAAGTAGTAGTGCATTCCAGAAAAAATGCTCAGATTGCATTAAAATAGAAACACAATGCTACTAGCCATACAAATGGCTACTAAAAAATAGTTGTCTTTAACCTAACTAACTGTTGGTTTGAAATGCAGCTGCAAGGAAACAATTCCGTGCAGCAAGCTGTTTGTGGAAAGTGGCTGTTGATGCACTTCCATTCATTCCAAAGATGTAGGGGAAACCTACATTTTTTTTACAATTTGCAATGGCATGCTTGAATACCACTAGAAACATATACAGAATTCTTCTTCACAAATGATTTATTACCCCGTGTTTACTGCAAATGATAGCTGCAATCACTTTGTTATACTGCTTATCTACATACAGAATAGTTCACAACAAAGCCCAAAGACCACAAAGGGATACTGTATAGTGTGGTAAGTGACTATATTTCACCGGGCAACCATATTAGCGTTTGTACACATGAGCTATCTTACAAGTTGCCAATTTAATGTAGGTACCAAGTACCAAAACAATATGTTTTACAAATATTATTAGCCAATTTACAATCTTTTTGTACTTCTCCTGACTGTGCTAATCTTGGAGTCTACCGGCAGCATAAACCAGTTATAAACAAGTAATAGGGCTGTATGGTGCTTTAAATCCAGTTCCCAAAGAGCGCTTCAGAATGTGCACATAGTCCTCTCTGCAACTCTTTAAAGCAGTTGCGTCTTTTCCCAGGATTGTGCAGCCAGACAAAGATCCAGATGCTTGAAAGAGATGTAGAAAGGGACTACGTCTGTGCTTCCAAGCTGCTTTTTGGACTCAAATCTGAAGTGCTCCACAGTCCTAGAATATGATCTTCCCACTGGTTTTTGAAGGAAATCTGCATAAATTGACAGATGGGAGGAAAAAGGCTTCTGTACTGATTCTAAAGCTTCAACCCCCTCCAGGCAAGAATCAAAAGGCAGTTGAGAAAAGGAAGTAAAGGCTGACAGCATGCTCATTCATCTATATCTTAGAGGAAATTCACAACAAATCCTGTTTATTCTTTGCTAGCCATGCGCAGGGAAACTGAAAAGTAGGAGATTCTAAATGGTCAGATGCAGCTTTTTTCTTCAGCTACTCTTCCAGGGAGATTCTGCAGTTATGAATTTCTGAACTAGTCCTTAGCCTTTTATTAAATTAAGACACTGACCTTAGCAGGGGATCTGAACAAATTAAATGGAGGGATATTAATTCACTTGGAGACTAATTTTAGTCCTGAAAGGGAAACGACAAACATTTACAGAGATTTCAGCTGAAATTTACTCAACCTCATAGAGACCTATAGATTGCAGAATGACCTGGCTTAGCTTGGGACTTGAAGATGGAGATCAATGCTATTACTAACTCAGGAGAGATGTTAAAAAAAAAATGAAATCAGTTCTGGAGATTTGGGGTAAAACTGATTTGTGAAACAGCTCTCAAGAATATTATCTGCTGCTCCTGCTATATTATTAGCAGCCAAACATTTCTATGCCTTGGAGCATTTATAAAACAGAAAAGGGACTGCTGCAGTTTCCTTCTGAGCTGCAATAGAAAGAAATGGAGGTGCTGCACAATATGCCCCTCCCCTTAAAATATATTAGGGCTCGCCTACCCCTGAGTCTGAAATCAGTGATAATATGAATGTGTGCAGCGGAAACAATATTAGAGCACAATTTGAATAACGAGGGCCCCTAGCTTTAGGATGTGGTCTGGATATAAGGGATGTGTCGATCCTATTACTGTTTGGATCAATCTTTTCTTGTCACCTGATCTGAAACGTATTCTTATGCTGAGAGTTATAAGTCAGCTTCTAACTCTTTCCAACAAATACGTAAAAGCAAAATGAAACTGGTCCTAGCTGGGGCCGCCTGGAAATCCGGTCTTTGAAATGCCCTTTTGTGTTGCCGTTCTCTCACCTCTGAAAGGATTTCGGCAGGAACATCCAGCTGTGCCCCACGTGACCACACACAGCGATCTAACTCCCCTTCAGCCTCTCTTGACATTCGACTCCAGTATATATGGTAAATCTGCAGCAAGTGCACCCACCTACCTTCATCATTAGCAGACAGTTTGCTGTGGAGTACATCACCCGGCCCAGACGTGACCTCCACAGCTGAACAGAGGCTGTAAAATGAGAGCAGCTTGTGAATGTGCACAAATAAATTAGAAGCTCTTTCCCCAGCCATCAATTATCGGTCATATGCATTCCAACTGAAACGATTTCCCCTCGTTAACATCACCACATTTTAAGCACAGTGTTTCTAACATTCTGCCATGTTGCTCCGAAAAACCTGCACCCACTCAATAGAGAGAGGCATGATTGGGGAAAGGAACAGACTGTCTGAATAAATGAAGCATAATACAAAGCTGGGAAACAAGCTCTCTGCTTTGAGCTCCGGCAATTCTATAAGGAAGCAATCATTTAAGAGAACAAAAGGCAGGGAGGAAGACAAAGAGAGAGAGAGAAGGCATACACTAAGTCATTAATTAGGACTATTGGTGAGCAATCATTTGATTTAAGCGATTAAACTTACGCCATTCTGCTTCTCTTACTGACCAATGTTTTAAAGCAAAAACAAAAAACACTACCTCAGTTTGGCAAGGAGCATGAAGGTTTCAGGGCTATCTTGGTCTGGGGTCTTGCACTTATGTGTCAGGCTTAGGAGACTGGAAAAATCTGCCAAGCTTCTCTGCCACTCCTACGCTACTGAAGCTCATGGGGTTTAAAGGCTGCTGCACGTAGCTCCAGCCAATTTCTCACTCCCTTAGTTTTGAGGCAGGCTCCTCATGTGAGAGAACACATGGCTCATGAAGATCTTGCACAGCTCAAAGGGATCAGAGGGTTGCACTGCCAAGGAAAAGTGTTTATTATGTTACACAATGAACACTATGATAAAATGGATTTAAGAAGGTCCCAGGCTCCAATTCTGGGTGTGCTTATGAAATCCCACTGATTTCAGGGAAATTTGCTTTTTAAAATCAATATAAAGAATCAGGTAGTACATCTGACTGCTTTCAAAATTGGTACAGACATCCCCAAACTTGGTCTTGTCTGTTACCATGGCAAAGGACTGCCAAAAGAGCCATGGAAAAGAATAGTGAGAACAGCAGTGAAACAAGCATCACTTTTTCTGCCTGATGTAAAATATTGTTTTACTTGCTTTACAAACCTTTTTCTATGCCCTATCCAAGAGTAGCAGAAATGTATTTGTTCTGATTGGTTCAAAAGTATGTCTTGCTCTACCTTTAGAGTTCATGTCAGGATGGACAATTTTGACAATATATTCCCCCATGTACTGATAAGTAAAAATTAAAAAAACAAAACAAAACATTGTCTTTTGTCCAATAACACTGCAAAAAACAAAAACTGAAAACTAACGTGAATGCTAAACTCTACCCATGCTTCTACAGAAGCCACTAAGATTAACATTAGTGGGAGTTCCATAAGGGAGGGAAGTACAAAATATATTGTTAGCAGAGCAAACCTTTTAAGACGTGTGATAGTAATCCAAGGAGCTCTGTGCCTTCTCAAATTAGTAAAAAGTACAATAAAAATGATGAAAGCAACGAAGAATATATTGTTCATTTCTAACAGAAGAAACTGTCATCTTGTATAAGAATAATAGATACTATCTGCAGTTCTCAATTTAGGCCAGGTTTTTGTGTATTTGTCCAACCCTCTGGAAGGCAGGCAGGCAGGCAGGCAGGCAGGCAGGCAGGCAGGCAGGCAGGCAGGCAAGAAAATGGTGCAATGCTAAATCTCTTTCCTCCCACTGAACAGAGAACGAGATGCACTTCTCTTTTACTAAGGCGAGGCAATGGCACAAGCTGGTTTGTGCAACACCTACTTAGACCAGCAATAGGGACATTATGCTGCAGATCTAATCCCATAAGGAAGTGAGGCTGTTTTCAGTCACAGTTCACAAGACAAAAACATAAAGGCTTCCTTCAGTGAGGTTCATGAAAGAAAAAACATACACAGAAAGTTCCCTGCAGCTCAGAAGTGCAGCAGAGCCCCTTGCAGGGAACAGATCTGATTGCCCTTCTCAGGAAGAGATGCCATCAGTCCCTACAAGTGTCCTCTGGGCAACATTAGGCAGACAGGCAGCTGTATTGCTGCTGCACTCCAAGCGCATAACAGCCACTCACAGATGCTTGAAGCTCTCTCCCTCCCCAGCTTCCGCTGGCTGCCTCTCATCCCTGGCCATGCCAAGCTCTGCTCAACTTAGCAAAGCAGCTGTGGCGAAGGAGAGCGTGAACAGAGAAAAGAAACACAAGCATCTCAAACAGAGGACAAAGGCCATCAACCAGCTTTCCTTCAAGCGCTGACTTCAAGGGGCCTTGGGCTACATCATCCGTAACTCCAATCAATGGGATGTTTCAGGAATACAGAAGGAAGGGCTGGTCTAAAACTGTGAGGCTCAGGGAGCAGTCAGAAATTACTTGGAGCAAGTGTGGGCAGAGACAGTGAAGTGGTAGGATGGGGGAATACAATGAGGAGAGACTCCAGATTTAATGATCTCCCTTCTGCCAAGAAGACTTGGTAGCTTTGTGGGAATTTCAGAATGTATATAGCTCACTACCTCTTTAAAAAACACATCTCCCAAGCTAGCAAGCTTTATCTAGCTGGCTGCTGCTTTTACCTCAACTTGTTTATCCTGGCGCCTTACCCCATCCCCAATTCCAGATGCAGAGCAGCTAGCTGCAATTATTTGGTGAATGTGGCTATAGTCAGAATCATTCTCCTAATAATTGTCTCATATATTCTATGAGTCAAACAAAAGAGGGTAATTTCTACTTTAGGGCCTTTTAGCACTGCTGCAGCATTGCTATTTTGTAAACCATGGGAAGTGGAAATAAAACTGTCATTCCATATAACTCTTATTATAGAGGTCTACTCTACATCATAATCTCAAGATAATTGTATATTGTGGCAAGATATATTTTCTCATAAAAAAGACTGCAATCATGTACATATTTACCCAAGAGTAAATTCCGCAGAGTTCACTGAGACTTTCTTTGGAGTAGACATGCTATAGAAGACAGTGCTATAAACCTCATTTGAGATGATGAGACCAATTTCCCTAGCAAGCTTTTATAGGATTGCAGCTTTCAGTCTGCAAAGGTCACCCTGTCTGAAGCTGCTTTCAAAATATCTGGTCATCACAGTCCCATCATCAGTGCGTTCATCACCTTTACAATTTTCTTTTTTCCTATTAGTGCTATTGCACTTTGGTGATAAAATAAAATAAGCATATTTCCAATTCCTGCTAATCCCAAAGCAATTCCAGGTTGCTGGTTAAGTGGTACTTTTTATTCTTTCCAACCAGTTTCTATCTGCAGCGATTTTCATAAGATATAAGATGTCCTAATCTTGGAGTGATTACATTATGAATTCCTTCATTTCTCTTTTCTTTTATCGCATTTCTCTTATGTTTTATGCTGCTTTGGTGTCTTTTATTCCATTTTTCCCTTTTTCTGGTTTTGAAGTCTTAATTTTTAGGTTTTATATGAACATTACACTGACTTTACAGTATTTGGTCATTGCTTCTGAGGTTTTTTTTTTTCTCCTTTACTTTGGTGGTCACTGACTGTAATTCAGTAAATTTGAACTTGAATCTTTCCAACCAAATGGAACGTTGGAAAAATTATGTAAGGAGGCTTGGCACTCTGAGCAGTCATCAGCAGACTATGTCTCTGAAAACAGAACAGAATTGGATTCAGTTTGTTGCGGGAGGAGAAGAAAGAACAAGTTCTAAAATGGCAAAAGGAAGAGCAAGTTGTAAAATGGGTCAGGTCCAGCTGGGGGCTGTAGAAAAAAAAAAATCCACAAAATTTCCTCCCAATAATCTGTAGGGGAAAGGTGAAACATATATACAAACAGGGAGCAACATGAGGCAAGAGCAGAAAAGCACACACAAAACCTTTTGCTATATTACACAGAAAAAAATACAGATGCTCCTCAACTCCTAGCCACTCAACTCAGAAGCCGACCGCAAAAACCTCAGAGTAGACTGCAGTCTACTCATGAGTAGTACATGTGGGCGATCTTACAATCTCTCCTTTATCTGGAAAGACTGCACCAGCCAGAATTCACCATCTGGCCATCGATCTCCGCCGCAATGCCATCCCTGCTCCTTCAGGGATGTCTAGTCCACCATAAATCCTCACCAGAAGGGGGGGAAAAAAGGGAAAGCTTGCCTTTTACTCTTTCCCTTGTAACTGAGACACTTTCACTTTTGGATTACAATACTACAATGGAAACCACCAGAAAAGCAGTCAAAATAGCAGAGGGGAGGAAAGGATCGCTAGAGCAATCTGCAGAGAAAGGAATTACACCAGATTTATTTCAGAAAATGTTTGAGCAATTGGGCAATGTTAACTGAATCACTTGATACTAAATTGATAGCTTTTGAAAAAAGAATGGATCAAAGACTTGTAAAGATGAAAGAGAAGATGAAAGAAGAAGTTAAGAAGATGGAAAACTCTGTGAAACAAGTATCTGGAGATGTAAGACAAATCAATGACTAAATGGAAATTCTGGAGAGTAAGACAGAAGTTATAGATAGAGAATTGGAAAGAGAACTAGATAATTTGGCTCTATTGGAATTAAGAGAGAAGGAATTCTGTTTAAGATTTAGAGCAATTCCAGAGGATTCTGGTGAAGATATTAGAGAAAAGGTTATTAAAGCTTTAGCAATTTTTTTGGACTGGGATGAGAAGGTACAGAGGCAGAAATTGATAAAGTATATAGAATAAATATGAGTTTTGCGAGAATAAGAAATGTTCTAAGGGATGTCTTGGTGCACTTTGGCAGGAAGAAGACAAGAGATCAAGTTTTGCAGCAGCATTTTAATACAAGATTGATAATACAGATGTAATTGTTCTTAAAGAAATTCCTATTAGAATTTTGTGTAAGAGAAAGGAGTATTCTTTTCTGACTGATAGATTAAAACAGAAAAGGATTCCATTTCAATGGGACAAATTGGAAGGTGTGATTTTTACTTTTAAACAGCAGAGGTTTCAACTGAATTCTGTCTAGAAGGCAAGGGAATTTCTAGAAAAAGAAGAAAGAGGAACTGGAGGAGATTCAAATGGAAGTGTCAGCTGAGACTACAAAAACATTCAACAGGTGCAACAGGAAGCTGAAAGAAATGATACTGAACTAGTCACTACAAGTATTGACTTTTCTAAATTTTTGCCATGACTATGGATTACAAATGCAGATGTGAAATATAAATACAGCAAATGCTCCTCAAAAGAGAAAAAAAATTCATTACTTGAAAAAATTAAAACAAGATATAATTTTCCTACAAGAGATACATATTAGAAAAAAGGACATAAAATATTGCTTTATAAAAATTTGAGTGAAAAATTTACTTTAGCAGGAACAAGAAAGAAGGGAAGGGGGAGGGGAAGGGGAAGGGGAAGGGGAAGGGGAAGGGGAAGGGGAAGGGGAAGGGGAGGGGTTGTTTTGTATATAAATCGCCAACTAAAACCAGAACTTATACTGACTGATGAGCATGGTAGATTTGTTGGAGTGGAAGTTAATTTGCATGCACTAAGACATTTGATATGCCCCAAATGAGGATAAAGTACTGTTCTACAAAGGATTTATGGAGAGATTAATAGGCTCCTCTTATGAAAATTGGTGTTTGATAGGGGATTGGAATGAAGTGATCTCCCCACAACTGTATAGAACTTCTGAGAAATATATTAAAATTGCTCAAGACAAATTACCAAAAGTTTTCTTTGATTTGATGGACAATTTAGGGCTGGTTGATATATGGAGACAGAAAAATGGCAATTCAAGCGAGTACACATACTTTTCTGAAAGACATAGATCCTTTACAAGAATAGACATGATTTGGATTTCAAAGAATTTGGTTACTAAGATTTCTAAAGTAGAGATATTACCTAAGACTTTTTCAGATCATAATCCTGTGAGTTTGGTTTACAAAAGAAAAATTAGGTTTTTTAGATGGAGACTAAACAAAATGTTGCTATCGAAAGAAGCAATAGTGGAGGATTATAAAAAGAAATTAAAAGAAATTTTTGAAATAATTTAGGTAAAGGTACTGATTTAAGAATGGTTTGAGATACAAGTTAATATTAATACAAAACTTATTAAATTAATAATATTAATTTAATAAGTTAATAATAATAATTTAATTTAATAAATATGGACTATTAGGTTCTTATTATAAATTAATATTATTAATTTAATAAGTTTTATTAAAGGTTATTTTATACCACATAATAGTGAACTCAAACAGAAGAGTCAAGAGAAAACACAAGCTATTTTCGATGAGATAGAGAGAAAAGAAGAATTAAAGAAATTTCCAGAGAAGATAAGCATTTTTCAACAAATTAATTTCTTACAACAACAGTTATCTATGTTAGCAGTGTAAGAAATGCAAATAAAAATGAATTACGTAAAGCAAAACAATTTTGAGTTTGCACACCAAACCAGCAAAATGGCTGGCATATAAATTACAAAAAGAAAAAGAAAAGAACATTATATTGAAATTACAAGAGGGAGATGCTGTACTAACAGCGCAACTATACAAAAAGGATTTCATCAATATTATTCCAACTTATATAAAGGTAGTGACATCTCTCCAGAGAATATAGATGAATATCTAAAGAAACAAAATTTACTGAGGATTACAGCACAGAAACAGATTATGCATGGACCTATAACAATAAGGGAAGTTTCTGAAGCTATAAAAAAGATTAAACCAGGAAAGGTGCCTGGACCAGATGGACTATCAGGTTCTTATTATAAATGCTTTGAGGATGAACTTTCACAGCCTCTAAACAATACGATGAATGCTATCTTACATGGAGGAAAGGTGCCAGAGAGTTGGAAAGAGGCCAATACAGCATTAATACCTAAAGAGGGACAAGATTTGGCTTTAACAAGAAACTATAGGCCAATATCATTATTGAATAATGACTACAAGTTGTTTGCAACAATTCTAGCTGATAGACTGAAAATATTTTTGCAAAGAATTTATTTATGAGTATCAATGTGTGTTTTACCTAAAGAACAGCTAAAGGAAATGTCAGAAATATGTTGGATATTTTGGAATATTTGGAACAGAGAATGCCTTTGACAGACTAAACTGAGTTTTCTTGTTCAAAGTTTTGGAAGATATGACTTTGGAGAGAACTTTATAAAATGGGTAAGATCGACTGATACTTCACAGAAAGCACAAATGATTGTTAATGAAAATCTAACAAAGCCCTGTGAGATACAAAAAGGAACAAGACAGGGATGCCCACTGTCTTCTCTCTTGTTTATTTTGGTTCTTGAAATACTAGAGATATAAGACAAGATGAGAGGATTCTGAGAGTAAAGTTTAAAAAAGAAACTTATAAGTTAAGGGCTTTTGCAGATGACTTGGTGTTGGTTTTGGAAGATCTTTCAAAGGGAACTGAAATATTAATGGGAAAACTAAAATAATTTGTTGCATTAGCAGGCTTTAAGATCAACAAACAGAATACGAAGATGTTAAAAAAATGGAAATAGAAGATCAAACAGAATTGATGAATAAAACGGGTTTTAAGATTGAGAAGAAAGTAAAATATTTGGGTATCACTATGTCAAATATGAATTGTATGTTATTTCAAAATATTGAAATGTTAAGATGTGGAATGAAGTTAAAAAAGACTTCGAGATGGAAGAAAATACAACTGTCATTGCTGGGGAGAATTTCTGTGATAAAAATGAGTGTCTTGCCTAGAATGATATTTTGTTTCAGACAATACCTGTTTTGACAACTGATGCACCATTTAAATAGTGGCAGAAGGATATATCCAAATTTGTGGCAGTGAAAAAAACCATGAGTTTTTTTCACTGTATAAGGTGCTACAAGATGCAAAGGAAAGAGGAGGACTGGGTCTACCTGATTTGAAATTGTATTTTGCAGCTTTCTGTTTGGTTTGGATGAAAGAGTGGATGCTGCTGAGATATAGAAGGCTCTTGGAGTTAAAAGGACATGACCTGAGATTTGGGTGGCATCGACATTTGTGGTACGGTAAGGTTAAGGTTACTGTGGATTTTAAAAATCATTATGTTAGACATGCCATATTGAGAATATGGAATAGATACAAACCCAGGTTATGCCCGAAAACACCATTATGGCTCTCAGCACAAGAAGCATTTTATAGACGAGAAATAATAGGCAAACATAAATGGCTAACCTATTGTGAGATATTAGAATTTTGTCAATGGGAATACAAAATAAAATCAAGACAAGAATTGGTGGCAGTGGGATATTATGGCCAATGTTTTTCTTATTTACTTATTTTTATTGATACTATTTATTTTATTTTATTTACTTTTCTTATTTATTAGAAAGATTTAAAGTAGACAAAAGAGTTTATGTTTTTGAATATTCGAAGACTGAGTTTGAAATAGAATTGTGTGCAAATGATGAACATGTAATTGCTAAAATGTATAAACTTACTGAAATTTGAAACAGAAGAAGAATAAGAGAAAGAATGTATGATAAAGTGGGCTAAAAATTTTAGTTAAAATATACAGATTGAACAATGGGAAAATATGTGGTTGAAAGGATTGAAATTTACATTATGTTATAATCTTAAAGAGAACTTTTATAAAATGATCTACCACTGGTATATGTGTCCAGAGAAAATGTCTAGAATGTATAATGGCACTTCAAATGTATGTTGGAAATATGAACAAGAAGAAGGGGCATTTTATCATGCTTGGTGGACATGTAAAAAAGCTACTATTGGATTCAAATACATACAGTGATTCAGAGGATTTTAAAGATTAATATACAATTAAGACCAGAGGTCTTGATAGACAAATAGTTGGGAAAAAATCATGGAACTTTGTTTTTCTATATGATAATTGCAGTGAGATTATTGTATGCACAAAGATGGAAAGATTCGGCATATTCCACAATGGAGGAGTGGTTGGTGAATATGATGGAACTTGCTGAGATGGCCAAATTGACTTATTTGAGAATACAAATAAGAGAAGACAGACAATATCTACATTTATTGTTGACTGGAAACCCCTTATGGACTTTTTTGCGTAAAAAAGAAAAAAGTGAATTGATGATTTATGGTTCTGATGATTAGACAGGATAGATTATAGAAAGTAGAGAGTCATGTTTATAACCTTACAGTAAGAGGTAAATTTATAATTGTGCTTATAACAGCTGTAAAGATTGGAAGACACTTTGTATTTTTTTCCCCTTTCTTTTCTATTTTTATTTTTTTCCCCTTTCTTGCACTTTTTAGCTTTCCTTCTGATTTCTTTCTTTTCTTCTTATTTTATATTCCTCTACTTTTTCCATCCACCCCTTTCTTCCTGATACTCTCCTTGCTGCTGCCTGGAGGAAGGAAAGGTGTGTGTGTGTGTGTGTGTGTGTGTGTGTGTGTGTGTGTGAGTTACATAAGAGTGGATTTATAGATCAGTACTTTTTTAAGTGATGGCACTTAAAAGAAAAAGGGGAGGGAGAGCAAAGGAAATTGGCGCTTCACAAAACATCTCACACATCAGTGGCCTGATGTAGCCTCTTCCAGTGAGCATGCCAAACACAAGCCTTTGGAAGACCTAAAATAAATGTCCTCAGTTATGCTTCTTTCTCTCTCAAATAAAAATCTGCAAGGTAAAAGTTCTGCAAAATATACAAACAGAATATGGTAATATACAGAGGAAGAGTCTTCATACAAAACATCTAGCAGGCACTGATTCCTTTACCATATGTGGTAGTTATGCAAAAGAATAAAAAAGAAAATTCTAAAAATTGAATTAAAATCATAAATATTTTTATTAGGTATGATCCAAGAGAATATAAATGAAAAGCATCACAATTTATCAAGATGTATGCTGACAGTCACAAGAATCAATCTGATACGATATTGGAAAAGAGAAACTTTGCTGACAATGTAAGATTGGGAGACAAAAATGGAAGAATATATGGCAATGGGAAAATGGACTGGGTATATTCACAGCAGAAGTCTAACCAAAGCTCAGATACTCAGAATATGAACTGAGCAATAATTGTAGATGTCCAAAGCATAGCATAAAAATATTTAAGTAGTAATTAGTAGTGAGCAGGGGGAAGAAGCGGGGAAAAGAGAGGGGGGCTACTAGAATGCTTTTTCCTATAGTGTTTTTTCCTTTTTTCCTTTTTGGGTGTTTGTTTTGCCTTTTTTTTTTAAAATAGCCATCATATCTTCACTTCAACCTTTGCTCTAATGTAAAGTTTATTTTATGCATACATTTGTTTTTCCTTTTTTTGTTGTTTGTTCTACCTAATTAACAAAAAATAAAACCAGGAAAAAATATAACAGGCACTAATTTCTCAGAAGACCCTTTTGGTTTAAACAAGAACTTCCAATCCCAGGAAAAGCCATAGGGAGGCAATACACTAGATTTTTTTAAACAACTGAATGCTCTTTTGGTTCATTTTTTGTACCCTGCTGTCATGCTTTTATGATCATAAACCTGTCATTCTAAAACAACACCCATTTTTTCCCCAAAACATTAAGGGAAGATCTGATTTAATGCATCATTATAAAATTAAAAGGCAAATCTGTGAAATGAATTTCAGCAAAGTATAAGGTGCATTGATTTAAAGGCCGAACGAGCTACAGAAATGACAAGAGCATTGCTTCACAGCAATCTTATAAGAACTTCTGACAGTTTCCGAGCAAGTGATAAAAATACACTGTCTGTGGAAAAAAGGCTTTAGGGGATACCTACCTTGTCTGTTCTCCTGTGTAATGTTGGTCATGCTTCCATCTTCTGCTAAGCCATGTTCCAAGTTGCCTAATATCTGCAGTGAATACACAACTTGTGTTGAGTTTTAGAAATCTAGTGAGGAGAGAACAGCCACATTAAGCTCAAAACAGTTGCATTTTATCACATTCTGGAGATAAAAAAAAAAGATTCATGAGAGCACATTACAGAAGGGGTCCATCAGCATTAGTAGGATTAGTTAGAAGGAAAATGTGAGAATGTTTTTGTATTGTAATATTTAATTCCAGGGCGGAAGTAAAATGCATTAAACCAAGGATCAAATACTGTATATTTTTAAAAGAAAGGGTTAGTTTATGCAAAAATGAGCCAGCAGGTTATAATCAAAACAAACTAATGTAATTCTGTTAATCTTGTGAGCTAGCAAACAAAGCGCTGTCCAGTGGCAGTGGCTGTAGTCTGTTGAAGAGTTTTCTCAGCCCGCGTGGAACTGTGTAACAAGGAGGTTTCGGAATACGTGTCTGCTAGGCTGCATTTAGCTTGGAGGATCACAAATTGTTGCAAGCTTGAATAAAAGCAAAGTACTTTGACTACTGAGATGATTTCAAAGAACTGTTCAACAGTGAGTAAAGATGGCCCACTCTTTGCCTAGCCTACCTCCCATAAGCATTGAGGAGAGTACAGAACAGAACAGAACAGCGCCCTTTGGACATCAGTGGGAATTTAGAGGTGCTACCAGCTATGACTACTGTAAATGGTTCTCCGAAATTGACTGGAGGTGGCAGCAGTTCTACTTCTGGAATTCAGAGCTTCTGATACTCTATTATCTGCTGCTCTTTTCCTCCTGCCATCAGTATTGGTTGCCCAAACAAGCCAGTTATTTTATCATCTTCAGGAGTGCAGGCTGCACAGTTACATTATTTCAAATAGGGAAGGAGCAGCCAGCAGAAATTCAACATTGCTACTTGCATCTAGATCCATTTCTTGGCTCATGACACACACACCAGACCGATTCTCGTTTTTAATTCACAACACCAGTTGGACAAATTATTAAACATCTGCCACTGCATGGCATTTGCTGTGGAGAGGGTGAGAAGAGATCAGGGAAGCAACTATCCAGCAAGCTAGTGAGAGGGAATACAGCCACTAGATAGCAACAGTGCTGATTTCAACTTTCAGCTACTGGTGTATCTGTAATTTTTTTTCATCAAGGATGAGATGACCAACAGCTTTCTTTGAATGGAGGAGGTAATAGTGAGCCAAGAAGCAAAGAAGAGACAGGAGGGGGCTGAGGAGAGAGCAGAACAATTTTCGTATTAAAAGAAAACGTGGACCCTTTGAGATCTTTTCATGTTCAGAATAGGTTGGAGCAGCAACCTCAACAGGCGTTGCTTACTAGACAGGAATGTTACTTGAGAATATGTTCTTCAAAACTCAGTAGCGGACTTTCTTCTATGTAATCATCAGAAACGGACAGCTGTGCATCTTCCTTAGGGACATACTCCCTTGAGAAGTGCATTTCTGGTTTATCAGTCTTTTGAATTTAAATATAAATAAATGATTGAACAACTGTTTTAAAAGTCTTGACATATGAATAGCAACTACCCCATGAATTAAACTACTTGCTAGCTATATAAAATGTTTAGTACTTCAAGTATTCAAAATGCATGGTTGTGGGCAAACAGAAAGGAACACTTAAGAAAGGGGAGAAATTCCACCTAATGGGAAAGTTTCTTGTCTTATTTGTCCACATTCTTCCCAGACAGAATGCCCACTTTTTGGATTACAGTTTGAACAACTCTGAGACCAAGACTTCTACTTTGTTAGAGGCTAACTTTGTTGCATTAGTTAGAGGCTAATGCAACGTTTACAACTTCCTTCCTTCCCTTATTTCTTTTCAAAAACATGTAACCCCTATAATATAGTCAGGGATTCCCAGCTAGACAACTACGTATTGTTATTTTTACTTTTAAAACACAGAACAGTAAGCAGAATCTTGCCGGATCAGCCCATCAGTCACCAGGTACATCTGGGAAGACAGAATACTGCTATAATGGCTCCCCCAGCAGCTGTGATATTGAGGGGTGCTGTGCATAACTTAGAAGACAATAACAGAGCCATCCAAGCTAGTCATCATCAGCTCTATTGTCAATGAATTTCTCTAAGCCTGACTCTTGGTGATTTCAAAGACATAGCCACATAGTTTTCTTGGCAATTACATGGACTACTGATGTTTTTTAAACTTCCCAGTCCGGTCTACAGCCTTGTTATTTTCTGGTGGTTCCAATCCAACTTTGAGCCAAGTCTGGCCTGGTGCTGCCTAGTCCCTGTTTAAAATCATCTTCACTGCAGTGGCCATCACTACATTTGACAGAAATCAATTCTGAAGTCATGCATTACATAGAACAGTGCTTTTCATTCATTGATTCTGAATCTCCTCATGTTTAGCTTCAATACAGAACCTGAAGTTCTAATATTGTGTGAAAGAAAAGAACTCTATATTTACTTTTCCACACTACACAATATACACCTCTTCCATACCACCCAATCCATTTTTTTTTTCTCAGATGAGACCCCCTCCAGACCTAGAGTTTTTTATTTGATTGGTCTTTCCTGCATCTTTTAAAACTCTACAATAACTTTTTAAAGAGGCAGTGGTGAGAAAGTAAATTGAATGCAAAACAGCACGGAGTATATTCCTTTTGTTTATGCTTAATTCAAGGTTGATAAACAGAAGCACAAATACACTGTAATGCACAGAGAGGGAGAATGCACAGTAGAGTGAAGAAGTGATATTAACTGTGTGCCTCACAGCTAACCATGCCAGTGTAAAGATGGGTGACTGGATTATCCATAAAACTATTAAATCCAGGGAACAGAATTACCTAGCTACACCACTGTCTAAAATCCTTGGAGAAAGGGAAGAAAATATGGATACAGGAAGTTGCACATGGCAGGCAGCAGCTCTGAAGGTTAGTAGGCAGAATTTTTCCTCAGCTCCTGCTACTTGACATTAATTGAAGTTGCCTTCTGTTTGTATTGCATTTGTTCTACCAAGGAGTTCTGGCCCTTCCTACAATAATGTGGAACCAGAGTTGCTCTGTGTACAAAACTGTTTCCTTTATGGGAAAAAAGTGCAATCTAACAGTGGATTGAAGAGGGAGAGAGAAAAGTTTTACAGATTTTCCCTTGTAGTTCTCAGACTACTGTATCCATTCTTCTGGAAGGTCCCCACAATTCTAGAATAGATTTTGAGAGCTGCCAGAAGGAAGATGATGTAATGTTACCACCCCTGTTACTTACACCAGAGGATGTAACCCATGAATAGAATCCAGTCATGAGTAACCTCAACTAAAACCAATAAAATAAATAAAGTGTTTACACTGATTCCTTGGGTGAGTTTCTTCAAATATTTTTATCTAGTTAATAATACTATGGATCTAGCAGATCTAGGGGGTTCATTCTTAGTTAAACCATACCTCCTTCTATATTGCCCAGTTTACTTTATAACTATTCTGATTAAAATGAAGTTCACATACAGCAAAATAAAGGTGGTGCCCAAGTTACCTATCTCTAATAAAAGATAGGTTATGTCTCTTCTATTCTGCTGCCTCAAATACTCTCATATCTGAAATCACAATTGTGGAATACTTTGGCTAAAGAGGATTAAATGAGATTTACTAAAGTACCACTTGTAATTTAATTAGCTAATAATTTCTGCTGATCAGTACATATAAGGCACTGAGTTTCTGTGCCAATCTGTGCTCTGATTGCCAAGAGAGATTACTGATACTATAGCTTCCAACCAAGAGGACTGCACAGTCCTTTCTTTCTAGGCAAGTTCATTTAACTTAACTAAGTATATAGTTGTAAGTATAAGTGTAAAATAAATAACTAAGTACAGTGCATTTGGAAAGTATTCAGACCCCCTTCACTTTTTTCAGTTTTGTTATGTTACAGCCTGATACAATTGTTCAAATTCATTTTTTTCTCATTAATCTGCATTCAGTACCCCATAATGACAAAGTGAAAACAGAATTTTAGAAATGTCTGTAAATTTATTAAAAAGGAAAAACTGAAATATCACATGTACTTAAGTATTCAGACCCTTTACTCAGTACTTTGTTGAAGCACCTTTGGCAGCAATTACAGCCTCGAGTCTTTTTCAGTATGACGTGACAAACTTTGCACGCCTGGATTGGAGGATTTTCTGCCATTCTTCTTTGCAAATCCTCTCAAGCTCAGGCAGGTTGGATGGGGACTGTTGGTGGACAGCCATTTCCAGGTCTCTCCAGAGATGTTCAATAGGGTTCAAGTCAGGGCTCTGGCTGGGCCACTCTAGGACATTCACAGAGTTGTCCCTAACCCATTCCTGTGTTGTCTTGGCTGTGTGCTTAGGATCGTTGTCATGTTGGAAGGTGAACCTTCGGCCCAGTCTGAGATCCTGAGTGCTGTGGAACAGGTTTTCATTGAGGATATCTCTGTCCTATGCTCCATTCAGCTTTCCCTCAACCCTGACTAGTCTCCCAGTCCCTGCTGCTGAAAAACACCCCCACAGCATGATGCTACCACTACCATGCTTCACTGTTGGGATGGTATTGGGCAGGTGATGAGCGGTGCCTGGTTTCCTCCAGACATAACATTTAGAATTGAGGCCAAACAGTTCAATCTTGGTTTCATCAGACCAGAGAATCTTGTTCCTCACAGTCTGAGAGTCCTTCAGGTGCTTTTTTGCAAACTCCAAGCGGGCTTTCATGTGTTTTGCACTGAAGAGAGGCTTCCGTCTAGCCACTCTGCCAGAAAGCCCAGATCGGTGGAGGGCTGCAGTGATGGTTGTCCTTCTGGAACTTTGTCCCATCACCCCACAGGATCTCTGGAGCTCAGTCAGAGTGACCATCAGGTTCTTGGTCACCTCTCTTACCATGGCTCTTCTCCCCCAATTACTCAATTTGGCCAAGCAGCCAGCTCTTGGAGGAGTTCTGGTTGTGCCAAACTTCTTTCATTTGAGAATTATGGAGGCCGCTGTGCTCTTGGGAACCTTCAGTGCAGCAGAACTTTTTGTAGCCTTCCCCAGACCTGTGCTTTGCAACAATCCTGTCTCTGAGCTCTGCAGACAGTTCCTTTGACCTCATGGCTTTTGCTCTGATACAGTATGCGTTGTCAGCTATGAGGCCTTCCATAGAGACGTGTGTGCCTTTCCAAATCATGTCCAATCAATTTAATTGACCACAGGTAGACTCCAATCAAGGTGTAGAAACAGCTCAGCAACAATCAAGAGGCACCT
Source organism: Python bivittatus (assembly GCF_059951505.1). Classification (NCBI taxonomy): domain Eukaryota; kingdom Metazoa; phylum Chordata; class Lepidosauria; order Squamata; family Pythonidae; genus Python; species Python bivittatus. The sequence continues at coordinate 29,985,332 of NW_028277030.1, forward strand.
GAGCTCAATTCCAAGTGTTGTTGCAAAGGGTCTGAATACTTATGCCAATGTGATATTTCAGTTTTTCCTTTTTAATAAATTTACAGACATTTCTAAAATTCTGTTTTCAGTTTGTCGTTATGAGGTACTGAGGGCAGATTAATGAGAAAAAAATGAATTTGAACGATTGTAGTATCAGGCTGCAACATAACAAAATTGAAAAAAGTGAAGGGGGTCTGAATGCTTTCCGAATGCACTGTATATAATGCCATCAAAGAATCATCTTCATGTTATTTTATTTTAGATAAATTAACATGAGCAGAGGGCTTGCCTGTATTCAGAGAATACAGTCTAAAATTCAACAGCATTGATTCTTTGTTTCTTATTGGGAAATAATTTAACAATGTGAGATAGTATTTGAAAGAAGGGAGGGATATGGTACTATATAAGTCTTCCTGGAGGGAGTCCCACACAAAGAGACTTGTGCTTTTTGAGGTAGTGCAACCTTGGGTCAGTTGTGGCAGTAGAATTGGAGAAGCAAAGTCTCAGGTAGGGACTTATCAAGAGATAAGGAAAGGTACTCAGAATTATGTTCTGGAGAATCCTCAAGTTAAGGCCACCTGCTGTACAAGATGAAAAGCCAGCGAAGGTTCTGAATGACAAAAGACACCAATAACTTGGACAGCAAAGTTCCACACTGTGGTATAAGCATGAAATAATCAAAGCCTTACAAGTACCAACACAATGGTACATTCCGACCAGTGAAACTCTCATCAATTTAATGTTATCAACATATTACAAAATAAGATTAAATGCAAAGCTGCCTTTGAGTCAAGCCCAATTCCTAGTAACTGCACCCATGCAATTTTCTTAGAAGTATCATGGAAGTGGTTTCCCACGGCCTTCTTCCAGGATGTGTTTCTGACTTTCCAATGGTATCACCAGCTGAGGTATTCCAAATATGATATCTACTTTAATAATTTGGAGACAGGCATTCTTCTGACTGGAAAAAGTAAAGGGAACAAGACTAAAGTGACAAAAATACCTTCCAAAAAACAAGAGCGTTCACCTTTGTGTCCTGGAGTGTGGCTGGCTTTTATGGTGATGGGGCTTATTTTTAACAAAGACATTAATTCATCAACAGTTTAAAAGATAGCCTCTACACCCTGTTCACAAACAGATACACATTTTTCCACAGAACCTAGAAAAAATGGGGAATGGGATGAAAAGAGTTACTCCTGTGTGATTATATCATTGGGAGTAATCCTGTTCACTTTCCTGAGGTACACCGAATTACAAAGTAAGTCTTTTCCATTGAAATTCCAATCAAATTCCAAGAACAGTGATCAAGACACCTCTTCTAGTTGTGTGATACATCCTGACTTTCCTGTCAAAAGTGGATGTTACAATGCCTGGAAATACAGTTCAGTCCATTTTTGGCAAAAACTTCTTGCCATAATACAGGATGATACAATGTGCAAAGCTCTACAAATGTACACTTTCTGCACACTCATTGCATAACATTCAGAAAGGAGGAGTAAGCATAAATATAAGTCCTAAACTAAGTGTAACTTTTCAATAATAAAGGGGGACACTATTAAGAGCCAGCAGAGCACAAAATGTTCATAGCTAAATGGATCCTCAAACATCTACCATCTATTAGAAAATTGTTTACTGGCCAAAACAGAGCATAACTCAGTGGTCTGAACATAAAAAGTCCTAGGTTCAACTGGCACTTCCAGTTAAAAGGCTCCAATGCAGCTATCCTAAGGAAGATTTCTGCCTAGGATTATGAGGAGCTAGAGTTCACATGATATTAAGATTTGGTGAAGGAAGTCTTAATAGATTCATTATATGGGTTTCAATCATTTCATCTATAAAAATTACATAGTTATTTACCATGAAATTATATTTCTAATATTAAAAATTGAAACTGAAATTAAAAGATTGGCATCGTCTTCAGACAGGCACCTAAACATGGTGCACATAAGCCTGGCATCATTTTAGAAGAGGCATTTCCCAATCTTTCAAGAAGTAATACCTCCTCTCTTTTAAAAGTATTTGTTTAAAATTAACGATCAAACATTAAAATGTGTTGCTTGATTAAGCAACTAAAAAGGTGCTCCTGATTAAAGTGTTTTTAAGGTAATTAAGCCAACTCACTAAACGACTAACACTACAGCTGTAATTCAAATATATGCAATCTAGAAGTGTAGGACTGTCTTAACAGTGGCCTGGCAATCTTACAGCAAGTACCCATTATATCTCAAATAATTAAGCTGACTGTGCCCCTTTAGTGTACAATCTAATCTATGCTCCACAAACAGAGTATTTAAAACCAGCTATTATTCACCTAAAGACTGTTCTTTTGGAAACAGAAACCCTGTGCCAGAATAATCTCTGGAAGGCTGGAATCAATTCATAGTTTCTTCTTTCACATTCCTTCCCTCCACTCTCCAACATCTCTCCAGGTGAATGCCTGCTAGACTATACTCCAGCCCAGTACCAGTCTTTAAGTGGTCCCAGCTAGATTTTGGAATACATTTTTCACAAAAGCGAATCGGAGAAAAAATTAGCATCCAAGCTGCAGCTTTTGTTAGCTTGAAGACAATCCCCTACTAAGCTGGCTCTCCAGGACAAAAATATATTGATTTATGTTAGGAAGACCAGTGGTCCAAATGAAAAATAAACAACAAAAACAAAGTAAAACACACAAAACCCCAGATGGCTCTACTGAAGGTCCTGAAGTACAGAATATGCAATACTTCCCCCCCCCCTCCGCTTTTCTGGAGGGATTTGTCAGGTAAAGCCTATAGCTAAATACTTAATGGAAAAGATGTCCAAATTTTCTCCTAAATCTATAAGCAAAGCTCCATATTTTATGAGACAAACATGAATGCTAAGAAACTTTAAAGAAAACAATAGGAGAATACCCTACAAGTTTGTAATAATGTATAGATATAAAATACAAAGTATTTTCTTCAGAAAGCAATAGTCTTACCCAAATAAAACAGAAAGAAGCACATACACGGGCAAAATCTATCCTGAAAGAAGTGAAAAAAATTGAACATATAATTGGTAAAAACATTAAAGCCAACAGAGAATATTTCTGTAAAGGCATCTGAAACAGAAAAGTAGTCAACAAGACATCTGGATTGCAAGACCCTACAAGAACTAAAGCATCATAAATTAGAATAAGGAGATTGCAGAGAAACTAAATGTATTGAGTGAATATGTTTATATACATTATTCTTGTGAAAGATGTAGGCTAAATATTCATGCCTTGCACAATTATTGTCCTGGGATGGTATATGAAATCAACAAAAGGAAAGCAAAGATAAACTTCTAGTGCTTATGGATAAGCATTAGCAAATCATCATCAAAATCTAACTGAGCATAAAAATCAACTTTTATAAGGGTTTAGTAGACTGAACTTGCTTATTTGATTCTCTGATGATGAAAAGAAATGTGGCTTCTCCACCATCCTTTCTAACCATCCCTATCTTCTGATTAGATCACTAATAATAAAGGCTGAAGCCTTCTGGAAGGCAGGAAGCTATGATTCTCAGGCCAGACAGCACTGTTGCATAAACATACACAGAAAGAGAGGCAAAATATTAGTTGATTTGGGAACGCAGGAAGAAAAACTTTAGGATTTAAACCCTTGAGCATTATATATAGATATATGTGTGTGTGTGTGTGTGTGTGTATGTGTATGTATGTATATGTATAAATATATATATATATATATATATATATATACACACACACACACACACACACACACACACATACATATATATATATATATATATATATATATATATATATATAAAATAAATAATATATAAGCCTTGACTGCTGTGAACTGCAATAGGCACATGCATATATGACTTCATCCTTCTCTGCATTAGCATTACTTATCTAGCCATATTAATCTGTGAAGTGTCTGCTTTTAGCTAGCCACGAAATATGGGGCAGCATTTCCAGTGAGCTGGGATTTATTTTCGTGCTCAGGAGAGAAGTCTGACACTATTTCAGGGTGAGAAAAAACAGGCTTAATGACATAGTGGCATCAAGGACACATTCTCAGATCACATCAATGCTATGCATCATCCCCAAACAGAAGCACAGAGAGACGGGAGCTTTCAGAATCACATCCTGGATAGGCAGACGGCCTGTTCGTGTCTGCCTCTAAGCAGGTGGACTGACGGCTTCCCCTCTGCTTGGCTCTAGGGGGTGGGCGGAATTGGTTAACTGCAGTGATGGTCTTCCTCGCATCTCTGCTCGAGGAGACAGAAAGGCCCAACGCAAGATTAAGCTGACAGGGAAGGCCTTCGCAAGGTCTCCATCTGGGGAAAAGGAATAGGGCCTGACTTTTATAACCTATTGTCATTAAAGGAAAACTGAAACTGAAAAGATATTCTGGATATTTATAAGAATGTATCTGCCTACAGCTGTAGCATCCAGATCTTGTGACCGTTCTGGAGCCAAACAAAAGCAGTGTCAGAGGGTACTGACTAAGCAGCATTTGGTTTCTACGGCTGCTGCAACTGCTGCTGATTCAGGCAGCTCTCCCGAAGAAGAATCCTAGACATGGCCTCAGGAACTGCTTTCTTGATTCTCTGGTGTCTGATTTTTACAGAACACGTTTGGTCAGCTTCATTTTCTCTCCTTCCCTCCCTGCCAACCCCCACTCCAGCTAGAACAACAAGGACATACAGGAATACAGTTTGTTTTCTTCTTCCTATGCCTAGCATTTCCCTCTTTAAAAATTAAACACAATCTTTGAACTCTCTTGCAAGCTTGCTCTTCACAATTAAAAAGTCTCTCTCTCACACAAAAACAAAAACAAATAAAACCAATAAACAAAGCTTCCCTGTAAATATTCAGTGTTCTTCTTCTACCTACAATGCCTTCATAATTACAGAATCATCCCTCAAGGCCGCTGAATATGTCCATGAACTCCATAGTGAAATAAAACCTCCACTGTTTTCCTCCTCAGCAGAGTGCAGCAGCCTTCTCCGTTACGTTGTTTGAAATTTGGTGGCAAAATGGCTGATTCTTTTTGTAGTTATCCAGTTCTAATTTCCTCAAAAATGAGGATGGAAATGAGAGCAGGAGGCCTTTAGGAAGCAAGCCTCTCTTATTTCTACCCTCAGCCTAACCCCAAATCCACAAAAAGCATCCAAGATCCTGTTGCTGAAATTTTCTTATTTCAGCAGCATAATGAGGGAGAGGGTGTGTTGGAGGCTTTAAAGAGTGGAACTGAGAGTGGTTTGTCTCCCAAAGGCTTCCCACTCCCATTGACACCCTGATAAACTTGAAAACGCAGGCAAAAAACCCTCCCCCCGCCAATTTTCTGAGATGATATCATTCTTTCTGTGCAACTCTTTTGTTAGTTGGGAAAATAAATTACACACACATGCACACACCAGCAAAGCTTCCCAGCCTCTCCTCCAGGAATCCAAACCAAAAGAAGCATAGCAGCACCCTATTACTTAGCTAAAACAAAACACAACAATTACCCCAAAAGCAGCAAGGAAATAGCTGACTAAGTCCCTAAATGGTCCATGACTTCAGCAAAAATCAGGATGGGAAGGGCCACTCATGCCTCCAGTAGCAAGTAGCTCCACAGGAGGGTGCCCCAAAGAGAAAGCCCACTTTTGTACTCCCTGTTGTCAGATGACCTAATAAACGGGGATCCTGAGCAGGGATTGTCTGTCTACACACACTGGAGGGGCAAATTCTAACCAAACTAGGCAGTCCCCAAGCTACCCCGGTTCTAGGCCATACAGAATTTTATAGGTGATCATCAGCATCCTAAACTGTACTCAGCAACTAACTGGCATTCGGTGCAGTTCCTGTAGCAGTGGTGACACATGGCAGCAATGTGTCTGATACAGAGGCATATGTGCAGCTGCATTCTGTACCAGCGGAAGTTCCTGGGTGATCTTTAACAGCAGCCTCAATGTAAAAGTGGCTGTCCTCGCTGCCTCTGCTCCAAGAAAGGCCACAACTAGAGCTGTACCAGCTAAAGCTGGATAGAGGCCCTTCACTTGCTCCCAGAGCAAGAGCCAAGTCCAGGAGGACTTCCCAAGCTAGGAACTTGCTCCCTGAGTGGGAGCATAACCCCATCTAAAGGCAAAGTTGGTATAATCCTGAAACTGGTAGGTTTCTGAATTAACAGCTACTCCATCTTTCTTGGGTTGAATCTGAGCCTATTTCTCCTCAACCAGGCCCTAACGGCCTGCAGGACTTCTCCCATTTGGTTCGTGGTGGAGATAATAACTGGGGCTCCTCTGCATATTGATGATACTTCACCCAGACCAGTGGATGACTTTATCCAGTAGCTTTCCTATGAGGAAAGGATGACATATTTGGGGTCTTTTAATATAATGAAAAGATAACTGGAAGATTAAAAGAAATATCCATGATGTGGATAAAGAGGATACACTCAGGTTCACTCATTGAAACTGACTGGACTTTTGCCATTCTATGCATGGTCCTGAAATTAAGGTCTCAGGTGAAATCAAAATGGAATCACCACCAGTCTGCTTCTGGTAATCAGCCAGTCTGCAAAGAAAAAGCATTATGACAAGAAGCGAAAAAAGACAACCTCTTTTCAGGCTTTCCCTAAGTGTTCCAGTATCATTGCATGATATCTGCATATATTAAGTTGTCAATGTATAGCTGAAACCTGATGTTTGTTCCAAGCAAGGCTATAAATCAATCTTTCCCTATCTGGGCTCCCTCCAGCTGAGTGGAATTTAATTCCCAGAATTCCTCAGCCAACACTTTCACTACTGAAAATTCTAAGCGTTCAGTCTTATATATCTGGAAGGTAGTTCCATGGCTGGGGAATTCTGCTATACCTCAAATATTTCATGGACTATCTAGAGAAACATTTACCTTTCTGCAGATTGTTTTCATACTGTGTAGTCTATCAAGTGACTCCTGAGGATTTCCAAGATACTGTTGAAGTTCTGCATGCAAAATCCTCATCGAAAATGGAACCATGGATCCTAAAGTAACAAAATGTATGGATTAGTATTTTGCAGCTATCACAATTTCTTTATAATAGCAGTCAGAGAGAATCTCTATTTTAATCAGCATGAATTAGGGCAGAATGATTAGATTAATATTATTCATCAGGTCTTTTTGTGTCTGAATGCTGGACTAGGGAAATGCTGTGGATATAATCTACCTTCATTTCAGCAAAGCTTTTAATAAGGTTCCACATGACATTCTTCTTGACAAGCTACTAAAGTGTGATTTGGATGACACTACAGTAAGGTGGTTCACAACAGGCTATGTAATTGCACTCAGAGAGCCAGCATTAATGACTGTGTTGGAAAGCAGTAACTAGTGGGGTTCTTAGGGATCAGTTCTGAGGCTAGTATTAATCAACATTGTATTCATGTCCTGGAAGCTGGTATTGATGGACTGCTTATTAGATTTCTGGATGACATAAAATTGGGAGGTCTGGCCAACACCCAGGATGACAGTCTAATCTGGATAGGATAGAAGACTGGGCTGAGGGGAACAAGATGTCCTTCAACAGGGAGAAATGTAAAGTACTGCATTTCAGAAAAATATAGGACACACATACAAGATGGGGGATTCATGGCTTGGAAATACTACCTCTGAGAAGGGCTTAGTGTGGTCATTGACAACAAGCTGAACATGAGTCAGCACTGTGAGAAAGCTGCTATAAGGGCTATTGTAGCTCAGAGCTGCGTTAGCATGTGGAGGATGTATCAAAGACATAAGAAATCATTATTCCTCTCTATTCAGCACTGGTGAGACCACACCTGGAATACTGTGTACAGTTCCAGAATGATATTGATACTTAGAGAGGGTTCAGAAAAGGGCAAACAATGGTGGTATAGGGGCTTGAAGACATTCCCCATGAAGACTTACTGAAGACATGATAATCGCGTTCAATTCTATGATTCTATGAATGCAAACCAAAGGATAGTTCTAAATTTCACATATATAGAATTTGGGCTTCCAGTTCTTGTAATCTATATCACATCCCAGAATTATTAAGCTCTTGAGATAAGAGCTTAAGGTTCATTAGCGATCAAATTCATAACTTTTTAGAAACAAGAATGATATATTTAGCAATTATGATTTTTGAGGTTTTTCTCAGATCCCTTAAATTTCCATTATTTTTTTCCTTCAGAAAGCTTTTGCACAGCAAAATATGAGCCCTGCGGCTTAGAAAACAAGCAAAATACTTAGCCTTCATCCAGCTAAAGATCAAGGTCTTAATATCACACATGTAATAAACTAGACATTATTAACTTGGATTCAGTGAGACTATGGCCTTAGAATATTTATAACAGAACTTAATCGGATTTACTTCTGAGTACGTACATTTCGGAATATTCTAAATGTCACAGCTATTTTTAACTGTACTGGAGCTTTGATATTTAGGCTAAATCTAATCACCCACTGACCTCTAATCAGTGCTGACCACTTACCAATT